>NC_069499.1:388385217-388985217 GCF_027579735.1 Bombina bombina
ATATATATATATATATGAGTTAATAAATTTCTTCAAAAAAGAGTGCTGAATTCCCTGTCTTTTGTCTTGAATTATATTTCAGGATTTTCTTTCTTATTAATCTCATTACACACACACATATATATATATATATATATATATATATATATATATATATATATATATATATATGTGTGTGTGGGTGTGTCAACAGAAAAGTATAAATAAAAAAAGTATGATTTTAAAAGTTATAGAAGAAGTCCACTATTATAGCTTAGTGTACTTTCAGTTTAGCAAACCTTTGGGTTAGTGCTGAGTTTATTTTCCCAAAGAAGTCTATTATGTGAAGGATTTAGCCCATCCACACTATCCAGATATTAGCATGTCCCAGGCTTTTGCATCAGCGCTAATATTTTACTTTGAACTTGTAATTTTACAGTTTAAAATGGAAGCGCTATAGATAGGCTGACCATATTGCCGCTTTAAGAAGGAACACATATGAAAAATACATATGTGAGGGTTCTTATACAAAACCATTTCTTTAAACAGCCCTGAAAACAGCCCTGACATATGTATTTTTCATATGTGTCCCTTTTTAAAGCGGCAATATGGTCAGCCTAGCTATAGATTGCACTCTAGAGATGTAAGAGCACCATAGCACTAACATTTCTGCGCTCCCCTTGTTATCTAGGTTACTGTGTTTTGTATTATTAATTTAAAAAGTTATCATTTACATCATCAATTAGGCAGAACATATTTGTTCCCTAAACTGACAGTTTTCTGTCATCATTGGAAGTGTTTGCATACAAGCTTGCTCTTAGTGATAATAAATAATAGGTGTATTCTATATATAATATTTATTTACAATAATAAAACATCTTTTTTTTTTAAATACTCCATTAGCATCTTAAAGGGGTAGTCTAGTCAAAACTAAACTTTCATGATTCAGATAGATCATGCAATTTTAAGCAACTTTCTAATTTACTCCTATTATCAATTTTTCTTTTTTCTCTTGGTATCTTTTAAAAAAGCAAGAATGTAAGCTCAGAAGCCGGCCCATTTTTGGTTAAGCACCTGGTTAGCACTTGCTGATTGGTGGATACATTTAGGACACCAATCAGCAAGCGCTACCCAGGTGCTGAACCAAAAATGGGCCAGTTTCTAAGCTTCCATTCTTGCTTTTACAAATAAAGATAGCAAGAGAACAAAGAAAAAATAATAATAGGAGTAACTTAGAAAGTTGCTAAAAATTGCATGCTCTATCTGTATCATGGAAGTTTAATTTTGACTAGACTATCCCTTTAAGCATCTTGCTTATTCCTGCTATTAATAGCTGAAGTTTGGAACTTCAAGTATATAAGAAAGAAGGGCAACTGGAAACTCAGTACCAAATAAAATAGTAGAAAGAGTGTGTTTAAAAGTGACACACACTCACAGCAATGTGTTTACTACTTCTAAAACTTAAATAAGCCTTGCTGATTTTAGAAACAATCATGTGAAAGCTTATTTATATAACAGATTTAAGGAGAATTTCAAGATAAAAATAATAGCTCATGTAGCACATCAAATTTAGACGTGTCACTTTATAGATATGAAGTAATGTGTAGCTCATCAGCTGATTCTTTTTATTTATTTATTTATTTATTTTCTTTGAAATGTGGCTCAAGTGTGTAGTTTTATACTTCAAATAATGTGAACAGATATATCTTATCAGAAGATCTTGCCTGTAAAACAAAAAAAGAAAAAAATAACATTATTACAAAAGAAACATGTTTTATAGTTTAAAGGACAAGTGTAAACACAGTAGATTTGCATAATCAACAAATGCAAGATAACAAGACAATGCAATAGCATTTACTCTGAATTTCAAATGAGTAGTAGATTTTTTTCTAACAAATTTCAAAGTTATGTATATTTCCACTCCCCCTGTAGCATGTGATAGCAATCAGCCAATCACAAATGCATATACGTATAGTCAGTGAATTCTTGCACATGCTCAGTAGGAGCTGGTGACTCAAAAAGTGTAAATATAAAAGACTGTGCACATTTTTTTTTTATGGAAGCAAATTGGAAAGTTGTAAAATTACATGCTGTATCTGAATCATGAAAATTTAATTTGACCTGAGTGTCCCTTTAAAAAGGGGAAGCAAAATAATCTAATTTTTTTTTATTTTGAGTCTGAAAATGTCAACTAGCACAGTCAGATTGTAAACCAGCTCATTTAAGTTCAGACTCTTTTACCATTTTATTTTTTTTAGTTCAAGAATAAAACAATTAAAGTAACGTACAAACTCATCTTAAAGCACTGCAACTTGTAATATGTTGTTATTATTATTATTATTATTATTATTAACATAAGTATTATTATTATAAAGGACTCAATAACTGAAGCAACAATACACTTTCTATTTTGCTACTTAATTTTTTATTAAAAGCTAAGTTATTATTTTATTATCATTTATAAAATATTTTACCAGGAAGGATACATTGAGATTTCTCTCGTTTTCAAGTATGTCCTGGGTCCACAAAACATTGCATTGATACAATAGGGTACAATAAAATACAAAAACAATATTAATACATAATAAATGCAAAATTTAACATAGAACAGGTAGGAAATATATAATCAACCATGACAGGTGCATTCTGTTTTGAGATATACAAAGAGGGATCTCTTATGGGATTTTTGGCTTGGGGAAGGTTATAAAGTGTGCGGTAGGTCGTTCCATAATTGTGGTGCTCTGTAGGAAAAGGAGGATCGAGCTGCTTTCTTTTTGTATGGAGGCGGACTAAATAATGTGCTGGTACTGGATCGGAGGTTATGGGAGGTGGGAACAGCTGGAGCATTCTGCTCAGGTAGTGTGGGAGCTTCCCAGAAAATCCCTTAAACACAAGGTTGGAAAGATGGAGGGTGCGTCTGGATTCCAGCTACAGCCAGTTTAGTTCTTTTAGCATGTCACAATGGTGGGTCCTGTAGTTACATTGTAGCACAAAGTGGCAGAACAAGTTATACAGTGTATTAAGTTTGCATAAATAAAAAGAGAGAAGCGCTCAACCTGGGAACGAACAATAGCATAATAGCTTGTTCTATGGCTAGTTACCACCCTAGAAGCAGCCTCTTTTTGCTCAATATGTGCCTTTCACAGAGAAGAACTTTCCTGTAGCATATCAGTCTGATCCTGACTTCACAGTACAGTCCAGCCCCGAAATACCAGGCAATCCCTCTCTGAACAAGAGAAACAGCAAAACCCCAGACGTACGTTTCGGCCTATTGTGGGCCTCATCAGTGAGGTGCAGCCATATCCCTCTAGGCACACTGAGCAACGGGTACACGTCTGGATTCCCGCATCACACTTAGGGAGACTTCCCTAAGTGTCATAATTTGCATAAATAAAAAGAGAGAAGCGCTCAACCTGGGAACGAACAATAGCATAATAGCTTGTTCTATGGCTAGTTACCACCCTAGAAGCAGCCTCTTTTTGCTCAATATGTGCCTTTCACAGAGAAGAACTTTCCTGTAGCATATCAGTCTAATCCTGACTTCACAGTACAGTCCAGCCCCGAAATACCAGGCAATCCCTCTCTGAACGAGAGAAACAGCAAAACCCCAGACGTACGTTTTGGCCTATTGTGGGCCTCGTCAGTGAGGTGCAGCCATATCCCTCTAGGCACACTGAGCAACGGGTCCACGTCTGGATTCCCGCATCACACTTAGGGAGACTTCCCTAAGTGTCATAATTTGCATAAATAAAAAGAGAGAAGGGCTCAACCTGGGAACGAACAATAGCATAATAGCTTGTTCTATGGCTAGTTACCACCCTAGAAGCAGCCTCTTTTTGCTCAATATGTGCCTTTCACAGAGAAGAACTTTCCTGTAGCATATCAGTCTGATCCTGACTTCACAGTACAGTCCAGCCCCGAAATACCAGGCAATCCCTCTCTGAACAAGCAAAACCCCAGATGTACGTTTCAGCCTATTGTGGGCGTCGTCAGTGAGGTGCAGCCATATCCCTCTAGGCACACTGAGCAACGGGTCCACGTCTGGATTCCCTCATCACACGTCCCTTCAATTCTATCAGCCAATCGGAATTAAGGTATAAAAAATTCTATTGGCTGATGCAATCAGCCAATAGGATTGAGCTTGCATTCTATTGGCTGATTGGATCAGCCAATAGGATTGAACTTCAATCCTATTAGCTGATTGCATCATCCAATAGGATTTTTTCTACCTTAATTCCGATTGGCTGATAGAATTCTATCAGCCGATCGGAATTGAAGGGACGCCATCTTGGATGACGTCACTTAAAGGTACCTTCATAGCCATCGATTGAAGAGGATGCTCCGTGTCGGATGTCTTGAAGATGGAAGCGCTCTGCGCCGGATGGAGGAACATAGAAGATGCTGTCTGGATGAAGACTTCTGCCCGTCTGGAGGACCACTTCGCCCGGCTTGGATGAAGACTTCTACCGGCTTCGTTGAGGACTTCGGCCCGGTTGGATGAAGACTTCTCCTGGTAAGGTGATCTTCAAGGGGTTAGTGTTAGGTTTTTTTAAGGGGGTATTGGGTGGGTTTTAGAGTAGGGTTGGCTGTGTGGGTGGTGGGTTTTAATGTTGGGGGGGGATTTGTAATTTGTTTTACAGGTAAAAGAGCTGATTACTTTGGGGCAATGCCCCGCAAAAGGCCCTTTTAAGGGCTATTTGTAATTTAGTGTAGGGTAGGGATTTTTTTTTATTTTGGGGGGGCTTTTTTTATTTTGTTAGGGGGATTAGATTAGGTGTAATTAGTTTAAAAATATTGAAATTTGTTTATTATTTTCTGTAATTTAGTGTTTTTTTTTGTACTTTAGGTAATTTAATTTAATTGTATTTAATTGTTTTTAATTTAGGGATATAATTTAATTGTAGTGTAGGTGTAATTGTAACTTAGGTTAGGTTTTATTTTACAGGTATTTTTTTATTTATTTTAACTAGGTAGTTATTAAATAGTTAATAACTATTTAATAACTATTGTAGTTAATTATAGTAATTTTATTTATATTTATTTAAATTATATTTAAGTTAGGGGGTGTTAGGGTTAGGGTTAAACTTATGTTTAGGGGTTAATAACTTTAATATAGTGGCGGCGACGTTGGGGGCGGCAGATTAAGGGTTAATAAATGTAGGTAGGTGGCGTCGATGTTAGGGCCGGCAGATTAGCGGTTAATAATATTTAACTAATGTTTGCGATGCGGAAGTGAGGCGGTTTAGGGGTTAATATATTTATTATAGTGGCGGCGATGTCCAGTTCGGCAGATTAGGGGTTAAAATTTTTATTTTACTGTTTGTAATGTGGGGGGGGGCTCGATTTAGGGGTTAATATGTAGTTTATGGGTGTTAGTGTACTTTTAAGCACTTTAGTTAAGAGTTTTATGCTACGGCGTTGTAGTGTAAAACTCTTAACTACTGACTTTAAAATGCGGTACCAGTGTTGACAGGAGAGGGTCTACCGCTCACTTTTTGGCAGACTCGTAATACCGGCGCTATGCAAGTCTAATTGAAAAAATAGGATACACAATTTACGTAAGTGTATTTGCGGTATTTCCAAGTCTGGCCAAAAAAGTGAGCGGTACACCTGTACCTTCAAGACTCGTAATTCCAGCGGGCGTTAAAAAGCAGCGTTGGGACCGGCCAACGCTGCTTTTTAAGCCTAACGCGCAACTCGTAATCTAGCCGATTGTATCTAGCTTATGTTTTATTTTTATTTCACAGGTAAGTTTGTATTTATTTTAACTAGGTAGATTAGTTATTAAATAGTTATTAACTATTTCCTAACTACCTAGTTAAAATAAATACAAATTTTCCTGTAAAAAGAAACCTAACCTGTCTTACAGTAAAACCTAACATTACACTAAATTTTTGATCATTTCTTTTTTATTTTGTGTAATTTAGTGTTGTTGTTTTTTTGTAATTTAGTTAATTGTATTTGATTAATGTAATTTATTTAATTTTAGTGTAATGTTAGGTTTTACTGTAAGACATAAATAAAAAAGAGAGAAGCGCTCAACCTGAGAATGAACAATAGTATAATAGCTTGTTCTATTGCTAGTTACCACCCAAGAAGCAGCCTCTTTTTGCTCAACATGTGCCTTTCACAGAGAAGAACTTTCCTGAAGCATATCAGTCTGATCCTGACTTCACAGTACAGTCCAGCCCCGAAGTACCAGGCAATCCCTCTCTGAATGAGAGAAACAGCAAAATCCCAGATGTACGTTTCAGCCTATTGTGGGCCTCGTCAGTGAGGTGCAGTCATATCCCTCTAGACACACTGAGCAACGGGTCCACGTCTGGATTCCTGCATCACACTTAGGGAGACTTCCCCAAGTGTCATAATTTGCATAAATAAAAGAAGAGAGAAGTGCTCAACCTGAGAATGGACAATAGCATAATAGCTTGTTCTATGGCTAGTTACCACCCAAGAAGCAGCCTCTTTTTTCTCAACATGTGCCTTTTGACAGAGAAGAACTTTCCTGAATCATATCAGTCTGATCCTGACTTCACAGTACAGTCCAGCCCCGAAATACCAGGCAATCCCTCTCTGAACGAGAGAAACAGCAAAATCCCAGATGTACGTTTCAGCCTATTGTGGGCCTCGTCAGTGAGGTGCAGTCATATCCCTCTAGACACACTGAGCAACGGGTTCACGTCTGGATTCCTGCATCACACTTAGGGAGACTTCCCCAAGAGTCATAATTTGCATAAATAAAAAAGAGAGAAGCGCTCAACCTGAGAATGAACAATAGCATAATAGATTGTTCTATGGCTAGTTACCATCCAAGAAGCAGCCTCTTTTTGCTCAACATGTGCCTTTCACAGAGAAGAACTTTCCTGAAGCATATCAGTCTGATCCTGACTTCACAGTACAGTCCAGCCCCGACTGTACTGTAACTGTACCTAATACAGGTTAGGTTTTATTTTACAGGTAAATTTGTATTTATTTTAGCTAGGTAGCTAGTAAATAGTTAATAACTATTTAATAACTAATCTACCTAGTTAAAATAAATACAAACTTACCTATGAAATAAAAATAAAACATATGCTAGATACAATATAATTATTAGTTATATTGTAGCTAGCTTATGTTTTATTTTACTTTTTAGTTTTAAATAGGAATAATTTAGATATTAATTGTAATTTTTATTTGGAAATATTTTAATTATGTTAAAGTTAGTGAGTGTTAGGGTTAGGGTTACGTTAGGGTTAGACTTAGGGTTAGGTTTAGGGGTTAATAACTTTAGTATAGTTGCGGCGACATTTGGGGCAGCAGATTAGGGGATAAATATGGACTTTTTAATAAGTGCAGTACTTAAGTTGCGTAACAGCTAAAAAGGTGTGCGGTACACCTATACCTACAACACGTGTAATACCAGTGGTAGTGAAAAATAGCCATAACTATGCTTTTTCACTCATAACGCACAACTCGTAATCTAGCTGAATATACATATAAAATAACCTACACTTTAGAAAGATAACTATCAAAAACGCAAACCCAGAGAGATATATGTTGCTTATGAAATAAAGAGCATGAATGAAGCATATGTAGGGGAGATGGGTTGTCGGCAAGTGTTGATGAAATACAGTAAAGTAGTGTTGCTGGGGAAAGTATGGTAAGATGCACTGCAAGATCCCACTATGGGATTTTTAGGTTTATTCTATATGTATATCTATATACTGTAGAAACATTTTTGTTTGACTTTAATAGGAAAATGTCTGCCACATTTTTCTGACTCCTAAATTGTCTCAATAATTCAGTGGCATCACATGGACGTTGATGGATTTTATTATATCTTAGTTATACATATTTTAGAAATTGTCGCTGATGTTCACAGAAGATATATCATCATATTTCTCTTTAATTCCAGAAATATAATCAGCTCAGCCTATTTTCTTGTTATTTAGCAACTCTTATCCATATGCTCTAAATGAATCTGGCATAGTTTATCTTAAAGAAATGCTTACAATGTACAAATCTAATTATTTATACTTTTTTACTTTATTTCCTAATGCTTTCAGTATGGAAAAAAGGAAATGTTCCAAGCATAGCAGTATCAATCTAAACTAATGAATACAATATTTTTAAAGCGGTTACACCCTTCATATTTTTAACACTAAAGCAAAAATCTTGCCATTATAGCATTATTAATTTTAGTATGATATGCCTCATTTAAAAGAGGAATATATTATCTGTCACATTAGGGACTTCATAGATGCATGGCTTATATGTTGCTTAGAAAAAAAAAGGTTTCAGCAACCCCCCCCCCCAAATTGCTCTAAGAGTGGTGCATAATGGGATTGCAATTCTTTCATTGATAGTATCCAGTGACCTTTTATTTAAAAGAGGAGATGCTTCTTTTTTTATGTCTGTTATCCCATGGGTATATAGATTTCTTTTTTGGCACTGTTTCATAGTCCTCATTTATGTATTGCTTTATAAATGATATCTAAAATATTTAAAAATGTAATTTCCACTCTGGTCATGTAATAATTACAAGTGACCATTCATTTAAAATAATAGTGTCTTCTCCCCCAAATGAAGTGGTCACAAGACACTTTAGCTTAAAAGGGCCTGTGTTAATTAACACGGGTTAAAAACAATAAATAAATGCTAGGTAGTATGATATATTCAAAAAGCAGATATATTTTCCACATGTTCTACAGTAAAGTTTTAATGTTCATAAAGCAATAGGCACCGCCCTGTTGTAACCTAGGTTTCCTTCTCTGCTGAGGTCAATAAGGGACAGTTATAAATCACTGGAGTGTTCAACCAATGATTGTGTGGAACCTAGTACAATTCGCAGGAAAAGGTGTTAAAATGAATAATTAAACTTTATTGCAAAGATTTATATTACACATAATTAAACATTTTATAGTACAATCTCAACATTAAGCCTAAGAATTTAAACTTGTTGGTTGCAAAAAGTATTTTTATGTTGTTCACAAAGAGACGTCAGAGAGGTTGCACGTATTCAGTCTTTTACATAAAAATCCTGAGTGGCATTAGTATGACATCCTTAATAAACTGATGTAATATAAGTAGAAACAATTAAACAGTGCCAGACAGACAAGCTAAGAGGTGTTTTCAAGACAGTTGACTTTGATCTCCATATTAGATAATCTTTCTAACCGTATTGAAAAGAGTGGATGATGGTATAAAGGTTTTCCTCAAGTCATCTTAGGCTTCCCAGAACTCAAGCCTGAGCGTAAAGCAAAATATATGCAGTGCATAGTATTTTTTTTTCTATTATAAACAAATATAGGATACATATTTATCAACTACTTGCAGGGAAGCTGGAAGACACATTAAAATCACGTAAAACTGAAAATTAAACTTTTATGATGCAGATAGAACATTCAATTTTTGCAGACTTTTCTATTTACTCCTATTATCACATTTATTTCATTTATTAGGAGCAGCAATGCATTACTGGGAGCTAGCTGGTGATTGGTGGCTGCACATATATGCTTCTTGTCATTGGCTGACAGGATATCACTTTAATTATGTGTTAACCCTTTAGTGGAGGTTTAAAACATAGTCCTTGATTCTAACCTTTCCAAAATTCTCATTTGCTATCAGTAAAACAGGATTGGATTTTTTTTTAATCAAAATAATTCCAATCTTACCAAGTCAAACACAGCTGACCTTCATAAATCCCTCAATACTAGATCTCCATTTCTGCACAATAGTACTGTTAACAACCAATAATGGCTGTCAATCACCGAAAATGAATCGATACACAAAATATACAATTGCTCCCCTAGCTGCCCTGCCACACTCACTAGGTGACTAATCTACATTCTCTCCTCTCCTGACATTCTCCTCTCTCTCTGTATGTTGTAACTAACTATATCTTGTATATATGTTTTATTCCACCTGTACCACCCCCTCATCTGCCTTAAGTGTTCAAGACCTGGCAGACTACTTTTACAACAAAACACCATCCAAAGTAATATTCCAAAAACAAGACAGCAAACTTCGATCTCTGCTCCCGGTCACCCCTTCCACCCCTCTTGGCACCTTCCCCCCAACCACGTAGAATGAAGTGAGTTCCCGATTGTCTCCCTCACATCTCATCACCTGCCCACTTGACCCTATACCTTCACATCTAATACCTTCTCTGTCCTCTACCTTCAATACAGCTCATACTCACATATTCAACTTATCCCTTACTACCGGTTCATTCCCATCTTCCTTCAAACACGCAAAGGTCACCCCCATCCTCAAAAAACCCTCCCTCGACCCCAATTCTCCTGCAAATTACCGCCCCATATCACTGTTTCTGCTAGCTTCAAAAGTCCTGTAAAAACTAGTTTTCGATTGCCTAACCCACTTCCTGTCCTCCAACTCATTGCTTGACCCCCTGCAATCTGGCTTCCATCCCCAACACTCAACTGAGACTGCCCTCACCAAGGTTACTAACAATCTTCTTTCTGCTAAAAACAATGGCCACTACTCTATACTTATCTTACTCGACCTGTCTGCTGCCTTTGACACCGTTGACAATCCCCTTCTCCTATGGACTCTCAGCTCCCTTGGGCTCTGTGACACTGCCCTCTCCTGGATCCACTGTTATCTTTCTAATAGGTCATATTCTGTCTCATTTGCTGGCAACTCCTCACTGGCTTGGTCTGTTTGGAGTACCTCAAGGCTCTGTTCTGGGTCCTCTACTCTTCTCTATTTATACTTCAGTAGCTATGACTTCAACTATCATCTATATGCTGATGATACTCAGACCTATCTATTCATCCCTGCCCTCTCTCCTTCTGTCCTTTCTCACATCAGTGACTGCTTATCTGGCATTTCTTCCTGGATGGCCTCTCACTACCTAAAAATCAACATGTCCAAGACTCAGCTCCAGTTTCTAACTTTTCTATCACTGTTGGCGACACCACTATCTCCCCATCACACCAAGTCTGCTGCTAAAGAGATACACTTCACTCCAATTTGTCCTTCATACTCCACATCCAATTCTTCTCTTCATCCTGTCGCAATATCTCTAAAATGTTCCCATTTCTTAGTGCTGAAACTACTAAACAGCTAATCCACTCCCTAGTAATTTCCAAACTTGACTACTGAAATAACCTAGTAATTGGCCTTCCTCTCTCCCACCTCTCCCCCCTTCAATCCTAAATGCCTCTGCTAGACGAATCCACCTCTCCCGACGCCCTGTATCTGCTGCACCTCTCTGCGAGTCCTTTCACTGGCTCCCCATTCACAGCAGAATTAAATTCAAAATTATCACCCTGACCTACAAAGCCCTTACCAACGCAGCCCCCCCACCTGTCCTCACTCATGAACAAATATACTCCAGCCTGCCCCCTTAGATCCAACAATGACCTGCTCCTTGCCTCTTCTACCATCACCTCCTCCCATGCTAGAGTACAGGACTTTTCTTGTGCGGCACCAACCTTCTGGAACATACTTCCTCGAACTGTCAGAATTTTCCCTAACCCTTTTGTTCAGGGATGCCTATCACCAAATCAGTAACAAATTAATTCCAATTGCCTAATAGTTGCACTCTTCTAACTCCACACTAACATCGTTATCACTTTTGCAGTCCCCAACTCTTGTTTCTCACCATCCTACCCATCTAGATGGTAAGTTCCCATAGGATCATACATGCATTGATTGGGGTTTGATACTGCTATTTAGTGATGTCCCGAATAGTTCGCCGGCGAATAGTTCCCGGCGAACATAGCTTGTTTGCGTTCACCGCAGCGGGCGAACATATGCAATGTTCAGTCCGCCCCCTATTCATCATCATTGAGTAAACTTTGACCCTGTACCTCACAGTCAGCAGACACATTCCAGCCAATCAGCAGCAGACCCTCCCTCCCAGACCCTCCCACCTCCTGGACAGCATCCATTTTAGATTCATTCGGAAGCTGCATTCTTAGTGAGAGGAGGGACAGTGTAGCTGATGCTGATTTAATAGGGAAATCGATAGCTAGGCTAGTGTATTCAGTGTCCACTACAGTCCTGAAGGACTCATCTGATCTCTGTTGTAAGGACAGCACCCCAAAAAGCCCTTTTTAGGGCTAGAACATTAGTCTGCTTTTTTTTTTTTTCTTCTGTGTAATCTAACTGCAGTTGCCTGCCTGCCAGCATGTGTGTCAGGCTCACAGCGTATACTGTGCCCACTTGCCCAGTGCCACCACTCATATCTGGTGTAACAGTAGTGTACATTTAAAAAAAAAAAAAACTTTTTTGACTGTGAAATAATAGCAGTCAGTTTCCTTCACACGTGTGCATTTCAGGGCCTGCCAGGGCACAGTGTCACATCAGTGCAACTCATATCTGGTGTAACAGTAGTGTACATTAACCCCTTAACGACCGAGGACGTGCAGGGTACGTCCTCAAAAAAAAGGCAGTTAACGCCTGAGGACGTACCCTGCACGTCCTCGGTGTGGAAAGCAGCTGGAAGCAATCCTGCTCACTTCCAGCTGCTTTCCGGTTATTGCAGTGATGCCTCGATATGGAGGCATCCTGCAATAACCTTTGGTAGCCATCCGATGCAGAGAGAGCCACTCTGTGGCCCTCTCTGCACTGGAGATCGGTGGCTTTCCTCGTTGTTGGGTGGGAGCAGACTAATGAGGCGGTAGGCGACCATCGATGGCCTTGGTCATGTGTAGGGGGGCGGGATTGTGGGCGGGGATGGCCGGGGGCATGCACGGACATGCGCACGTGCACGGGGGGGCGGGGGCGGGCACGTGCATGGGGAGGGAGCGGGTGGGATTCGCTACACTACAGCAAAATCTGTAATTAAAAAATGTTGAAAAAAGTAAGTAAGTAAAGTAGAAGTAAAAAAAAAAATGATCAGTAAGGTGGTGGGGGTTTGTCTGTGGGGGGGGCAAGCTACACTACAGAAAAAAAAAATAACAAAAAAAGCCCTTTTTTTGCAAACTGGGTACTGGCAGACAGCTGCCAGTACCCAAGATGGCCACCAATAAGGCAGATGGGGAGGGTTAGAGAGCTGTTTTGGGGGGGATCAGGGAGGTTGGGGGCTAAGGGGGGATGCTACACCACAGCATATGTAAATATGCTAAAAAATATTTAAAAAAAAAAAAAAAACTTTTATTTTAGTACTGGCAGACAATTGTGGGGTGGGGGAGGGAAGGGAGCTGTTTGGGAGGGATCAGGGGGTCTGATGTGTCAGGTGGGAGGCTGATCTCTACACTAAAGCTAAAATTAACCCTGCAAGCTCCCTACAAACTACCTAATTAACCCCTTCACTGCTATTTCTGAACAAAGGGGATCCCAGAGAAGCATTTACAACCATTTGTGCCATAATTGCACAAGCTGTTTATAAATGATTTCAGTGAGAAACCTAAAATTGTGAAAAATTTAACGTTTTTTTTAATTTGATCGCATTTGGCGGTGAAATGGTGGCATGAAATATACCAAAATGGGCCTAGATCAATAATTGGGGTTGTCTACTACCCTAAACTAAAGCTAAAATTACCCCAAAAAGCTCCCTACATGCTCCCTAATTAACCCCTTCACTGCTGGGCATAATACACGTGTGGTGCATAGTGGCATTTAGCGGCCTTGTAATTACCAAAAAGCAATGCCAAAGCCATATATGTCTGCTATTTCTGAACAAAGGGGATCCCAGAGAAGAATTTACAACCATTTATGCCATAATTGCACAAGCTGTTTGTAAATAATTTCAGTGAGAAACCGAAAGTTTGTTGAAAAGTGAACGATTTTTTGTATTTGATCGCATTTGGCGGTGAAATGGTGGCATGAAATATACCAAAATTGGCCTAGATCAATACTTTGGGATGTCTTCTAAAAAAATATATACATGTCAATGGATATTCAGGGATTCCTGAAAGATATTAGTGTTCCAATGTAACTAGCGCTAATTTTGAAAAAAAGTGGTTTGGAAATAGCAAAGTGCTACTTGTATTTATGGCCCTATAACTTGCAAACAAAGCATAGAACATTTAAAAATTGGGTATTTCTGAACTCAGGACAAAATTTAGAAACTATTTAGCATGTTTTTTTTTTTGGTGGTTGTAGATGTGTAACAGATTTTGGGGGTCAAAGTTAAAAAAAGTGTGTTTTTTTCCATTTTTTCCTCATATTTTATAATTTTTTTATAGTAAATTATAAGATATGATGAAAATAATGGTATCTTTAGAAATTCCATTTAATGGCGAGAAAAACGGTATATAATATGTGTGAGTACAGTAAATGAGTAAGAGGAAAATTACAGCTAAACACAAACGCCGCAAAAATGTAAAAATAGCCTTGGTCCCAAACGGACAGAAAATGGAAAAGTGTAAACTCATATCTGGTGTAACAGTAGTGTACATTAAAAAAAAAAACTAGTAATTTGACTGTGAAATAATAGCAGTCAGTTTCCTTCACACATGTGCGTTTCAGGGCCTGACAGGGCACAGTGTCACACCAGTGCAACCAGGGCCGGATTTACATCTCAGGTGCCTGTAGGCACAAAAACCTGAAGCGCCCCCCCCCTGCCCCCCCCCCCCCCCAAAAAAAGTGAAAAAACAGAGGAATTATTTTTATGATTATGGATAATAAGTATTTTGTTAGATATGCAAATGTTAGACAAATAGTATACAACACAGTACATTATAGAACAGAGTATGCTGCTTGTTGTATGGGACCCACACAACATGCAGCATAATCTGTTCTATGCACTAATATTTTTTTTTCCTTTTTGCCCCCCACCTCCCCCGATCATTAGTTAGGGCACCCCAAACCCCCAAAACCCTTTAATTTTAAATTCACTAAAAAGTATCACCAGTCTGTTTTATTTTGTCCTGTGCATTTACTAAAGCTCATTCTCATATCTTCCTTTTTTTGTGTGAATTAGCTTCATAGAATAACAAAGAGATTAGTGAAATAGGAGGCTGGAGAGACTTCTTAGTTAATTTTGCCCAAAGAGCATGTAAATGTGTGCAGCTTGGCTGTGATTTATACAATTTCCTGCTTCTGCTAATGTATTACACTCATCTAAAATATCTCTCTAGTACCGAACCTACTAGTAATCCCATTACTGATTGACATTTGCCAGATGTCAGTACTATGTGTTTCATTATATTCACCAACCAGTGTAGTATTTATCTTACACATAAGAGTATAATAAAATTATGTGCACTAATATAACTATTATATTTGCAACCAACAAAACTACTGCATTATTATTAAGAGAAGAGGGAGAGAGACAGAGAGGGGAGAGAGAGAGACAGAGAGGGGAGAGAGAGAGAGAGAGAGAGAGAGAGAGAGAGACAGGTGGGGGGGGGAGAGAGACAGGGGGGAGAGAGAGAGACAGGGGGGAGAGAGAGAGACAGGGGGGAGAGAGAGAGACAGGGGGGAGGGAGAGAGACACAGAGAAGGGGAGAGAGAAAGGAGGACTTGAGAGAGAGACAGAGGGGGGAGAGATAGACAGATGGGAGGGAGAGAGACAGAGGGGAGGGAGAGAGACAGACAGAGGGGAGGGAGAGAGACAGAGGGGAGGGAGAGAGAAAGGTGGACTTGAAAGAGAGACAGAGGGGAGAGACAGACAGACAGACAGACAGACAGAGGTAGGAGCAAGAGACAGTTATATTGCTTATAGAATTAAACCTTGGACTGTTGATTTTAAAATACATTCCAGGAATATCATTCAAACAGGGGCTCCAATGCTGCACGCCACCTCCTAAAAGATTGCCACTTCACCTCTTGAGTCCCTCCCTGGCTTTATTTATCATGGGAACTCAGGAGGCAATCCAACTGGCAAATGACATTTAAAATGAAAAAGACATTCCACCCCAATACCCACAGTAGCTGACTTAGAGGAGGAGCATTTAACACTAACTGTGCCCAGCTTACCCTATAGATCTCATACATACCACATATAGACACCCTTATAACATACTGAGACACACTCTAGGTTACCCTATACATCTCATACATACCACATACAGTATATTCACACTCTAGTTTACCATATCCAGTTAAAGCTGTGTCACACTGTGGCACTCTTGTGTACCCTATATATTGTATACATATCACATGTGTGTCCTATATATCTCATACCACATATAGTCACCCCACACATAGCCACACACTCTAGTAGTTTACCATATTCAGTTAAACCTATGTCACCCTGTGGCACTCTAGTATACACTATATTATATATTGTATACATATAACCCTATAATACAATGCAGGCTCTCCAGGGTACCTTAAAAACTCATATACATCACACTATATTAGACCGTCCGTATACCGCACTGTCCGCATACCATCTCACCAGCCTAGGGCTCACTTACCTGACAGCTCATCAGGTTCCAGACCACTGTCAGCGTCAGTCCCGCAGATCACAAGGTAATGAGCAAGGCGGCATTAGCTGAGCCGGCTGCCGTGCAGCTCACCCCCCTCATCTTGCCTAGCAGAGAATGACCTGAGGAAGCAGATGATGGAGGATACAGGCTGGGGAGAATGCACAAGGGTACAGCAGTAGGCTTAACGCCAGTCTCCCACAAGACACTCCACGGCGACGGCGTGCACTGGGCAGGCGGGCGGCTCTGGCGACAGCAGCAATGAGCACACTCAGCTCACTTCACTTTCCCGCCGCGAGTCTGAGGGCGGCAGCCGGAATCATGTGATGTGGGCGTGACGCCCGCCTGCCCTAAACCCGCTCCAAACCTGCAATCTGCAAACCACGGCACTGACTGGAGAGTGAGTGACTGTGACTGGAGTCAGGGTGGGAGGGACGAGACAAGGGAGGGGGCGTAAAAAAAGTTTAAAAGTAAAAAAAAATATTTTTTTTTTTTTTTAAATACACTGACTTTACAGCCAGTGCCGTGGCGCCCCTCTCTGCAATGCGCCTGTAGGCACATGCCTACTGTGCCTAATGGCAAATCCGGCCCTGAGTGCAACTCATATTTGGTGTAACAGTAGTGTACATTAAAAAAAAACTAGAAATTTGACTGTGAAATAATAGCAGTCAGTTTCCTTCACACGTGTGCGTTTCAGGGCCTGCCAGGGCACAGTGTCACACCAGTGCAACTCATATCTGGTGTAACAGTAGTGTACATTAAAAAAAAAAACTAGAAATTTGACTGTGAAATAATAGCAGTCAGTTTCCTTCACACGTGTGCGTTTCAGGGCCTGCCAGGGCACAGTGTCACACCAGTGCAACTCATATCTGGTGTAACAGTAGTGTACATTAAAAAAAAAAACTAGTAATTTGACTGTGAAATAATAGCAGTCAGTTTCCTTCACACGTGTGCGTTTCAGGGCCTGACAGGGCACAGTGTCACACCAGTGCAACTCATATCTGGTGTAACAGTAGTGTACATTAAAAAAAAACTAGAAGTTTGACTGTGAAATAATAGCAGTCAGTTTCCTTCACACGTGTGCGTTTCAGGGCCTGCCAGGGCACAGTGTCACACCAGTGCAACTCATATCTGGTGTAACAGTAGTGTACATTTAAAAAAAACAACGCTCTTTTGACTGTGAAATAATAACAGTCAGTTTCCTTCACGCGTGTGCTTTTCAGGGCCTGCCAGGGCACAGTGTCACACCAGTGCAACTCATATCTGGTGTAAGAGTAGTGTACATTTAAAAAAAAAAATACAATTTTGACTGTAATAGATTGAATAGCAGTTAGTTGTCTACAAGCGTGTGTGTCAGGCCTACAGCGTCTACTCTGCCAACTTCTGCCAGTGCACAGTGCCACTCATATCTGTTGTCACAGTAGCTTGCACGCACAGTACCACTAATCAAAAAAAAATGACAGGCAGAGACAGGCCACCCCGCAGGGGCCGTCGTGGTCGTGGTGCTGTGATTCCCTTTGGCCCTAGAATAATGCCCAGTGTTCAGAGGCCACGTACCCTGAACTCGAAAAGTTCTGAGGACATAGTTGACTGGCTAACACAGGACACCCAATATTCTTCAGCTTCCGCTCGGAACCTTGACGCACCATCCTCCTCCAGCTTAGCTTCGGCACCTCTCAAGTTACTACTCGCCCGCCTGCCGCCACTACCAACACTAGCACCACAGCCGCTTCACTTGATCTGTCAGAGGAGTTATTTACACATCAGTTGGAAGAAATGAGTGATGCACAACCATTATTGCCAGAGGATGTAGATAACAGGGATATGTCTCAGTCAGGCAGCATTACACACATGGACGTACGGTGTGATGATGATGATGATGTTGTACCCGCTGCTGCTTCCTTTGCTGAGTTGGCAGATACAAGTGAAGCGGTTGATGATGACGATGCGTCCTTGGATGTCACGTGGGTGCCCGCTAGAAGAGAAGAAGAACAGGGGGAAAGTTCAGATGGGGAGGCAGAGAGGAGGAGACGAGTTGGCACACACGCTGGCAGGCAAATGCAATTAGATTACACTAGCAGACTGATGTAAAAGTTTTTTGTTTTTTTTAATTTACACTAATGTTACACCAGATATGACTGGTAGCACTGAGCAAGTAGGCACAGTATATGCTGTGAGCCTGACACACAGTCTGGCAGTGCCAGGCAGGCAAATTACAAAGAAAAAAAGAAGAAAAAAAACGACTGATGTAGCCCTAAAAAGGGCTTTTTGGGGTGCTGTCCTTACAGCAGAGATCAGATGAGTCCTTCAGGGCTGTAGTGGACACTGAATACACTAGCCTAGCTATCAATTTCCCTATAAAATCAGCAGCAGCAGCACTATCCCTCCTCTCATTAAGAATGCAGGATCAGAATGAATCTAAAATGGCTGCTGCCAAGGAGCAGGGAGGGTCTGGGAGGGAGTGTCTGCTGCTGATTGGCTGTAATGTGTCTGCAGACTATGAGATACAGTGTAAAAGTTTTCTCAATGATGACGAATAGGGGGCGGGTCGAACATTGCATATGTTCGCCTGCCGCTGCGAACGCGAACAAGCTATGTTCGCCGGGAACTGTTCTCCGACAAACTATTCGCGACATCACTAATATAAACACATAAATGCACATGTATATAGACATATATATAAGTGCACTGGAGCCCTTTGCATGAAAACATGTTAAAGCTTATTTATGCAATATTCATTTTTAATAAAGTGTTATACTATGTTTTTACTGTAAATATTTCACATTCACAATAGATATTCTTATATATATACCTACATATATATATATATATATATAGATATATATTTTACCAAAATAACATCATATACATATATATATATATATATATATATATATATATAAATATAAATATCTATTTAAAAATACATAGAACATATTCTGCTGTGTGAAGAACATTGGAATGTGAAATATTAATTTTTTCATGCAAGGTTAGCGCATTTGAGAAAATGTGATTGGGTTTGCACGCGAGTGGGGGGCTTTTTTCCACGTATCTTGCTCCATTGACTTTTATGGGGGAATATATTAACATGGTTGTGATATTCAAACTCCTGCTTTTTACGCGCGTCAGGTTAGTGCTCGATCGAAAATGTTTTACTTTTAACTTGTAATACATGCACTACCCGACACGTGCAAAAATCTTACTTCTAGCAGAGTTAACGCATAAGTGGGAGCAATAAATATCGATCCTCTCATATTCTAGCCCTATATATATATATATATATATATATATATATATATATATATATATATATATATATATATAAATATACAGTTTTAAAAAATGTATTAGACAAAAATTTAGTTTGTGCTGAAAAAACATATGTAGAGTTTTCTTGTTTACATGTAAATCTAAGGACAAGAATGATGTCAAAATCAATACAATGCAAAAGAACAAAAATATATAAGGCTTCCATTGGTAGAAATAGTCTTCAAATCTCTGTCACTGAAATGGGCTAAAGTCAACTCACTGAAAAGACTAGCAACTATCTACACAATACTAACCATACATACAGTATCTCACAAAAGTGAGTACACCCCTCTCCAGACCTAAACCATATTGAGCATCTGTGGGGCATCCTCAAACGGAAGGTGGGGGAGCGAAAGGTCTCTAACATCCACCAGCTCCGTGATGTCATCATGGAGGAGTGGAAGAGGACTTCAGTGGCAACCTGTGAAGCTCTGGTGAACTCCATGCCCAAGAGGGTTAAGGCAGTGCTGGAAAATAATGGTGGCCACACAAAATATTGAAACTTTTGTTGCCAACGGTTTAGACATTAATGGCTGTGTTTTGAGTTATTTTGAAAGCAAATTTACACTGTTATAAAGGCTGTACTCTCACTACTTTACATTGTAGCAAAGTGTAATTTCTTCAGTGTTATCACATGAAAAGAGATAATATAATATTTACAAAAATGTGAGGGGTATACTCACTTTTGTAAGATAGTGTCTCTGATGAAGCGCATGCACGCATGCGCGAAACGCTTCAAATAGGAGCTTACCTTGTGTCCCCTGTAGAAGCCTGCTCCTGAATAAACATTTTTGGATCTACTGAGAGACTCTGCGCTTCTTTTTCCTCATTGTATGTACATGATATGCTCCCTAACTAGGTTCCTCTCAGAATGTTTGCTTAATGCTAAGAATAAATGAATGGGTTACAGGTATGTTGTTTCTTCTTGTGATCCAGGTGTCATGGATTATAAAGCAATAACTTTATAATTCAGGTATAATAATAATATATTGTGGATAATAAAACAACAAAGGTTTTACAGAAACCTTTAAATGTGAATGCATTGGCTATACATCTGTGTATGTGAGAACTGTTTCTTTTCATATGCTTACCCTAACTATTTGCAGAAACATTTTTGTATTTGTCAGACTGTTCCCCCAACAAATAGAACAACACCCTGCTTTCCTTGATGATTACTATCCCATTGCTTGTTTACCAACCGTTACTATGAAATATAGAATCAATATGTATTCAACTGAAAATTGCTAGTCTCTTTATTCAATATCCAAAACAAAAGCACTTAAGTGTGTGTGTGTGTGGGGGGGGGGGGGGTGTAATTTGTCTGACTTAAAACAGATCTCAGTAATGAGATTTTAGAATAATCTATTTCTTATTTTTCTTTTTTTCTGTTTAACAATATACACTGTAATAATTTCCATAAAGGATTCACCAAGAGATCATTGTTTTTATGTATAAAACCTGCTCTTTTAAAAGTATTTTTCTTAAATAAATTACAACACATAAACATAGTGAAATTATTCAAGCTTTTAGGCTCAGACACATACACCATATGGGTCTCACGATTCACTTTCTCTTTGTCTGACATTTTTGTAGACCAGGAGACTGAAATCCAATACTTTTGTCTGCATCTGCTACTAAAAGGTTTTTTTTTTCAACATCCATGCCACAGATCTCTTGTGGCTCATTAAACACATTTACATTCACTCTTAAAGTCCTAAATAGTCCATTTCACGCCTAGGAACCGTGTATTGATGAAAGAAGCGCTTTGCTGATGGTGAAGAAAAACCTAGACTTTAAGATCAACAAATTGTTTTGAAAGCTATTGAAGACCCTCAACCTTTGCCATATTTGTTTTCCACACTTAAGAATTATTAAATAAATAACATTCTCAAAAAAAATATAATTGCATTCAATGTTATAAAAATCGATTTTTTTTTAAACAAGGATTAGCTACAGTTCTTTTAGATATACATTTCCCCAAGCTCTGCTTTCAACATATTTTAATTCAGTCAGCACTTCTGAAACTTAGGTCAATGTATGTAATATTTCTGCCTTTAATATCTGATTACGCAGTAGCATTTGCACAATATTTTTTTAAGGAAGTGATTCATAATTATTTACTGGGAAGTACTGATCAAAATCAATGCATCTTTACTGGAGATATTGGCTTATGTTTAGAAAAACACATTTTGAAATATGGAAAAAAGTAATGGAACTTTAAAAATGTATATAAAAACTAAGATTTCTTATGTTTCTTGGCAAGCAGAAAAGAAATGAGTAAAATATATAATCAAGTCTTTAGCCAGGACAAAACCTGACACAGAGGTGAGACCGTAGCAAGAGAACAATGAGGTCAGAATCCAATAGGAGTAAGGCCAAGTAGGAAAGATGGAATGTTGACAGGTACTATAAGCTGAATGTTCTCATATTGCACGTTCCAGAGGATTGGAGCAACACTTGTCATGCTGTCAAACTTTAAAGTTAGTGGAAGAGTTTGTGCTAGGATCCTGGTAAGAACGGCGTTCCCCAGGGTGATGTGACACTAAAAATACTTTTTTAGAAATACAACTTTTTCTGAGTTTGAAATACATTTTGCAATTATTCTCACTGTACAGAGCATATTTAAAAATTAAAAATAAAAATTTAAGTGAAGAACATAGAAATTTCAAGTATTTCTATTCAAAATACATTAAAACATTAAAATGTTTAAGAAAATGATATTGCATGGTTTAAGGTATTTGAGTGGGAAGGTCTCAAAAGTGTATATATGTCTATATATGTGTACATATGTGTTTATATATGTGTGCACATACATAGTTACACATATAAACACATAAATACACACACACATATATATATATATATATATATATATATATATATATATAGTAGCCGGTAGCCTAGCACTCCTTCCACTCATGTGCAACCATGGCCCGGGTGCAATCCTCAAAATAAATGTACAAGTTAGCTAAGTAGATGAAGAGCACTCTCAGGACTTGTAGAATAGGTAACAATGTAATCTTTATTTTCCAAAAGTAGTGATAACTCAAACAATGTCAACGTTTTGGCCCATTCAAAGGCCTTCTTCAAGACAGAATTTTATCATTTTCAGTACACGTAGCACAATGATATTCGCAGGGCTCCCTGTGCCTAGCAACGAAGATCATCATTACTAGGCACAGCTCTGTGATTATCTTGTATCTAAGCCTCTGCAGACTGCCACCTTATTTTTACAGGAGGTGGTGGGGCGTCCTATCAGGGGGACGGAGGGGGAGGGAGTGGGTGGACCCTACACACAGAAAATAAAAGATAAATGGAGAGGGAGGGAAGGGGCGCTACGCTACAGAAAATTGTGGGGTGGAGATGGGGGTGTGGGGAGCCCTAAATAATTACACATAAATATATATGTATATAATCATATACATATATATTTGCACTTTGCTGCCATCGCTGCGCTACTTACCTTCTTCACTGAGCGAGGTTGCCATATGAAAAGGAGCATATGAAAGCGTGATCTCGTCAGCGCAATGCTTACCATCAAATTGCTGAAAACTTGTAATACTAGTGCACATTAGAGTGCGCTGGTATTACACAGTGGAGCATATATATTGCTTTCAGTGAAGCGATATTTTCCGCTCCATTTGTAATCTGGCCCTTTATCTGTACTGGCAGACAGGTGCCAGTATCTAAGATGGTGGCACTAGTTAGAGGGGGAAGGGTTAGAGAGCTGTTTGGGAAGGATCAGGGAGGTTGGAGGGTAAGGGGGTATCCTACCCTGCAGAAAAAAAATATTATTTTTTTTAAAAAGCCTTACATTTTTATATTGGCAGACTGACTGCCAGTACTTAAAGTGTCAGTCAACTCCAAAATTGTTATTGTTAAAAAAGATAGATAATCCCTTTATTACCCAGTTTTGCACAGCCAGCATGGTTATATTAATATACTTTTTACCTCTGTGATTACCTTGTATCTAATCCTCTTTTGACAGCCCCCTGATCATATGGCTATTTATTTATTATCGATTGACTTGCATTTTAGCCAATTAGTGCAGTGTCATCCACAACCCACGGGCGAGAGCACAATGTTATCTATATTGCCCAGATGAACTAGCAGTCTCCTGTTGTGAAAAGCTAATAAAAAAGCATGTGATAAGAGGCTGTCTGTAGTGGCTTAAAAGCAGGCAGAAATTTAGAGTTTTAAATGTTATAAAGTAAATTAATATAACAATGTTGGATTTGCAAAGTTGGGGAATGGGTAGTAAAGATGTTATCTATCTTTTAAAACAATAACAATTTTGGTGTTGACTGTCCCTTTAAGATGGGGGTGACCAGTGGGGGGTGAGGAAGGGAAGAGAGCTGTTTGGGAGGGATCAGAGAGTGGGAAGTGTCAGGTGGGAGGTTAATATCTACACTAAAGCTAAAATTAACCTTACAAGCTCACTAATTAACCACTTCATAACAGAAGTGTGGTGCGCAACTGCATTTAGTACCTTCTAATTAACGAAAAGCGATTGCAAAGCCATATATGTCTGCTATTTCTGAACAAAGGGGATCCCAGAGAAGCTTTTACAACCATTTGTGCCATTATTGCACATGCAGTATGTAAATAATTTCAGTGAGAAACCCAAAGTTTGTGAAAAAATTAACAATTTTTTTTTATTTGATCGCATGTGGTGGTGGCATTAAATATACCAAAATGGGCCTAGATCAATATCTTGGGTTGTCTACTTAAATATAAATATATATATATATATATATATATATATATATATATAATACCATCCATCTAGCTGTGTTACTCTTCTAGGGACATCAGCCTGGGTGCAAATATGCAAAATATATTCCTTACGATAAAGATGCACTCACGTGTCTTGTTTCAGGGTGGAAAACAAAGTCTTGTTTATTGATGAAACGTTTTCAGGGATATCTTCCCTTTCATCAGCATGGCATACAAATGAAACTGTGACCAATATATACATACACACACACACACACAATAAAATCAAAAGTTAACAAATAATACCTGTGTACAATCAGTGAACATAATCCCCACAGCATCGTGCTGGAACGCAAGCCGTGCGTTACAGATAATGAGAAAAAAACGGAAGTGCTGTTTAACGTAGCACATCCGGAGTGTGAATATCAAAAATAAACATTAGTTCAGCACTAAATTACTTTATTGCCGATTCTCGGCACACAAACTGCAATAGATTGGGTCCAACCCTCCATAGTAAACCATAATTTGAATATATGGGAAAAAAGGGGGAACCTACTAGTCTTGTAGTAGGTATGTGATATCATATCCTCCCCTCTCCTGTCTTCATCATTGAAAAATGTGAAATAAACTTTTATAACAGATTATGACATAAACTACATAATTGACAGATGTAGAATATTTTTTTTTTGTATCAGACTATAACACATCCCACATTAAAGTTTCCTAGATGTAATATATGTACAACCATCTTATATCTTGAATGCAATAATGTATTTCCATTGCTAGTATCCAGATTGGAAATTAATACATGTTGCAAATTAAACAAATGTCACATGTGTGCACACATAGATAGATGCCTGAAGGTGTATAGGACCGGGTAGGCTCTCTTATTAGGTACAGGAGGAAAATGGGTAACCCACTGAGGAATGGTGTGTTGGCTTAATGATGCAAAAGGAACATAAAAATGACCCAAATGCACCATATGGCCTGGGAGGGAGACAGTAGATCCTCCCCCAATGGGGCTTGATCCACAGCTACCCCAGGGCAAAGTCAACACACATGTCTCATGTACCCCACATATATATATCCAACCTAGATGCGCATCCTAAAGTCCGGTGGTGAATTTAAGCCACCCGGTATTACCGTGCCCAAATGGTACATCCACTCAGCCTCTCGTCTGAGTAGTGTCTTATCCCGGTCACCACCCCTGTCCAAGCAGGGGATGTGGTCAATTAGAATGTATCTAATAGAGGATACTTGATGACCCATTTGTGCACAGTGTCTGGCTACTGGCTGTTCAGATTCCCCAGATGTAAGAGCCAATCGAATTGCCCGCCTGTGGTTGGCCATCCTCTCCCGTAGTATCCCTATAGTTTTGCTCACATAGAACCGGCACATGGGCAAAATAGCAAATACACCATGTGAGTGGTAGTGCATGTAATGGAATGCTTGATGGAAAAAACTTTATTGGTATGTGGGTGATGGAATGTCTTTGTAGAGATGAGTCCATCCCAAACATCTGTAGGATCCTTTGACATTCGTATATGCCCTATTATGATAGCAATTCTTTGGGTCAGTCTTGACCAGGATGTCCCGCAAGTTGGTACCCCTCTTATATGCTATCAACGGAGTAAGGTCCTGAGAAAAGACCAGTCTTCGGTCTGATTGTATCATGGGCCAATGTTGTCTTAAGGCCCTTCCTGCTTCAGTAGTGTTGGGAGCAAACGTAGTGGACATAATTAATTTTTTGGATTCACAAACTGCTGTGCTCTTTTTGAGGAGGCTATCCTGTGTAGACTCCATTACCTCCTGTAGTATATCATCCACCATTCGTGCCTTGTAGCCTCTTTGAAGAAATTTGTCCCTCATCAATTGCAACTGAGAGACCCCTGATGCTCTGTTAGAGTTATTTCAAACTACCCTAATGAACTGTGACTTAATGATACCCTTAAGAAGTGTCGGAGGGTGGCAGCTAGCAGCATTCAGTAGGGAGTTACGATCGGTAGGTTTACTATATAGTGTAGTGCCCAGAGTATGTTCCTGTATAAATATATCTACATCAAGGAAGTGTACCTGCGTATCACTATGTGTTATCTTGAACCTTACCGGTGTCCCAGTGTCACTGAATTTATCAAACCAATCCAGCAATGCCTGTAGTCCCCCCCCCCCCCCGCCAGACCAGGAAAATGTCATCAATGTACCGGACATAAAAAATAATGGAAGATGTGTCAGTGTGCCACAGATGTTCATTTTCAAATTGGGACATGTAGATGTTGGCGTATGATGGGGCCATATTAGACCCCATCGCCATCCCTGCTACCTTTAAGTAGAAATTACTCTCGAAACGGAAGTAATTTCGGTTTAGGCAGAATTCCAACAAAGTCAGTAGGTACTCCACTGGGGGACCATCATAGGACGCGCTTGTCGCCAAGTGGTCTCTGACCGCAGTTACTAATGCCAGATGAGGGATGATGGTGTAGAGACTGTTGACATCCAACGTCACTAGGATGTCACCAGCCTCCACAATCACCTCCCCCAGCTTACGGATCAAGTCCGTGGTATCCAGAATATATGATCGGATATTTCTCACAGTGGGCTATAGTAAGATATCTATAAACTGTGCTATAGGTTGTGTCAGTGATTGGATGGCGGAAACGATGGGTCACCCTGGTGGATGTTCCAGGGTCTTATGAATTTTGGGGATTGTATATAGAATAGGGATCTTGGGGTATTGTGTGGTACAAAAGTCATATATCTGGTCAGATATGTATCCCTGTTCAAAACCAAGTCTCATAGTGTTGTCAATTTCTAGTTTATACCTAGAGGTGGGGTCACGTGGTAGTTGTCTATCTATGTGTGCACACACGTGACATTTGGTTAATTTGCAACATGTATTAATTTCCAATCTGGATACTAGCAATGGAAATACATTATTGCATTCAAGATATAAGATGGTTGTATATATATTACATCTAGGAAACTTTGATGTGGGATGTGTTATAGTCTGATACAAAAAAATTTATTCTATATCTGTCAATGATGTAGTTTATGTCATAATCTGTTATAAAAGTTTATTTCACATTTTTCAATGATGAAGACAGGAGAGGGGAGGATATGATATCACATACCTACTACAAGACTAGTAGGTTCCCCCTTTTTTCCCATATATTCAAATTATGGTTTACTATGGAGGGTTGGACCCAATCTATTTCAGTTTGTGTGCCGAGAATCGGCAATAAAGTAATTCAGTGAATGTCAAAATTGTTTACTGTTGTTAGGTTAGTTCCTAACTAGATAATAGCGATCTTTTTACTATTTTGGTAGAAGTTCTATTTAACTTTTACTTTGTATATTTGTTTGTAGTTTAAAAGTTATTTTACAGATTAAGCCCAGACGTGCTTTCATGGAGCTCCTGATTCTTTGAACATTTTCATGAGATATTATATATGGATTAACCCTAAACATTGTGTTTTTCTATGCTGAGGGCTTCCGACACATGCCTACAACTATATATTATATAGAAGCGCATTATCCTTCCTGACTTGCAGACTCCATGTGCTTCTAAGGGAAATGAAGCCATGCGGTACATGTGCCATTTTGGATTAACAGGTCCTCTTCGCTTATGAAAAGCCGCCTAACTGACCATAGATCATTTACTCTGCTACCGACCATGAGGGAACCCTACTCTGAAATAAGAGCTTGCCTGACAGACTTAGGTTGCCGCATGACGAGTCACTTTAATTCTCTGACCAACGTCATCAGATATGGCTCTGAGCCCAATGTAGTGGCGGTTGGACTGGATGTGAAACAAGTGGAGCTTCATTATACTACGCAGCTATCTATAGCTTCAACGCAGGGCTCTGTACTAGCACTACCACGTCAGACCCCGGTAGCCCCTTTACCCTTAACGTCGCACACAACAGAGGAAGCTGCTTGCTTAGCGGAGGAGCTGTTGAGCCCTCAAGATCACCCAAGCCTGAACGCTCAATACTTATTGAGCGCAATGACTCTTCATGCTAGCGTGAATATCTTGCAACCAACTAAGCCACGCACCGCTTCAACCCTGACTCTACCAAGCTCTGACCCACCTGGAGGATCTTACATTCTGCTCTATGAAGAAACAGTGATGGGGGCACAGTCATTGTTAAAGGTGACCGGCGCTGAGGAGTTATCATTGTGGCTGGCTCACAAGCATTCTCACACTACTCTCCAACTAGGTACATGCGATGGTGGGTTCCCGATGATGGCATCCCCTAACCTGTCACAGAAACCCGTGAGCCTGATCCCCTCTGCGCCTGTGGAATGGTTCAGAAGCCCTTTTGATCCAGGCGGTTAGCGATACCTCTACTCTTTGTTCTGCAAGGTACACACAGGGTATACCAGAACTGTCGTCCTTGACCTATTTCACATAGAAACTGAAACACGCTGTGGACTCCTGAGACATTGCCTACTGTTACCCTTTCTTATGTTTCTGGGTCCTTAAGTATACTTAGATTGCTTGGCCTGAATACTGTCTTACTAATGAGCCCCCATATTTTACTCACATAACCCATGCTTACTCAGTATAACTAGCACAGTTTTGTTCTCAAATGCTGGAATCTATACCTTTATCAATTATTTAATTATTGTGTAATCTGCAGTACGCTGGGAATATACAGATATGCCCCCTTAAGGAAAGTTTTTAATATTTCTGCATTTATTAATAAGCGTATTGTGAACTACTCTGTTTTTGTAGCTCATATTATTATCCTTGCTGTTACTATTGAGATTATATTCACTCCTACCTACATTATATAATAGGGTAAAACTTAAACTATTACAGCCAACGCCTAGCCATAGAAGGTCTGGAGTGGGTTAACCTATTGAAGTTTGTTAATGCCTCTAATGACTTAATTGAAGTTAGTTCTCATTCAGTTTAAAAGTTAGTTTTTAGTTTATTATTTGATCTAACTTCATTTTCTGATGGATTCCCTTAAATATGCTAGTTCCGTCTCATGTATTTTTAGTTCTGCCTTAAATTACCCCCTAACTTATAAGATAGTATTATGCCTAAATTTCAGTTGCTCCACAAAACATTTATTTACAATTGGATATTTACATATTTCCTATGTTTTACATACTATGTTGTTATTATTATTATGGTCCATTATAGAATGTGTGTTTTATGATCTTTTTGAACAAATCTAATTTTTCTATCCCTAAAAGGTAACCCAGAACTATCTAATCTGCTTCGGACACTATTGCGCTATAATTACCCCATATGAAGCATACAGAGTACCTATTGTACTCTCATGCCAATAGTAGTCGGTACCCTTTCATGTAATTGTTATGCTCGATTCATTTTGCCTCCGCTGTTTTCCAGCTATAACGCTATTATACACGGCAGACTCAGTAAGTTTATTTACAGACGTTAGATTAGCTATATAAGCTGTTTCTTCATACTAATGTCCTCTGTCACTCAGGTATATATTGATGTGTCCATAGAAATATTTTGTTGGACTTATGCCAACCCATCTATTGTAATATTGCTTCCACTTAGGTGTTCTGGGATTACTCCACTTCCAATGTTTTTGGCTAACAGCTGTTAATAAGCATCCAGAAGGTCTATAATGCATAAACATGTTCTGATAATATTATTAACATTATGTATATCACTTCTCACAAAACTCAGCCACAAAACTGTCTTAAAGCTGGGGTAGTGAAGTATAGGAGGGGTCATAGCTTACCATGTATATAGCTCACTGTAAAGGAATATAGTAGACTAATTACAGGATCCTTTTATATGTGGCCTCTGTTATGCGCCATGCTCTTATTTAGGAGTCCACATTGTATGCCAAATGAGTTTCTATGTAACCCCAGGTCTATATATCAACATCCCTTTTGACTTCATTTAGCCCCAACAATGCCATAACCTCCCTCCTGCTGTACGACTTTAGCAGTATATTTAGGGAACCATCTGCGGCCGAGGTGGCTTGCTATAGAATTTCATGCTTTATGCCTGCTACAGAGGTAGACCCTAACCTATGAGCTAACACAAGTGGGACTTTCCACTTAGTTAAGTAGACCTAAACTAGCGCTTATATCCAGATTATCTTTTTGGCTCAAGTAGCCCCCCATGTGGACCAGAGGCATATTATGCCATTCATACTTTGTACCTTTATATAATACAGTCTGACCTTGACTTATTTCCCCGTCCCCTATGTTTCAGCTCTTGGCCACGTTCATTTGTTATTTAAAATGTTACTTCTCCCAGTTCCACACAGGGTCTGACTACACCACTCTGGACACTCATCTCCCACCCTAGAGCTCTCTACACCATACAGCTAAATAGTACTACAGTATGCACCTTCAGAACATCTTAACTGGCTCCACCCTCCCAACTCCCCCCCTTCATGAGCGGCTCTGGCCCGCTGCTATCCTCCCCCCCATATACTCAGGCCTACGGGAGGCCTGATGACAGCAAACCCCCTACCTCTCATTGCTTTTACCTTATAGAATATTACTTATTTTGGGGCAGGGACTGCTAACTACTAGCTATTACTATTAAAAATCGAGGTTTCATCCCTATATGTACCAGTCACACGTTTATATATACAGTTCTATACTTTACATCCCAGATCACAAAAGCAGTACTATAATTTATGTCAACTTTTATTTATCTGTTTTTGATATAGATATATTTTATGACAATGACTCTTACTTCTGTATAAGCATGGTAACGCTTTGGATTAGAAATTGTAATAACAAATACTACATTGATATACCACTGCGTTATTCCAGGTTTTCCCCCATATGTGATCTGTATGAGTTTTTTTCTTTTTTGTCATTGTTGTATGACTGGACATATTTTCCTTTTTTGTTATGTTGTTTATACTTAATGCCTCAATAAAAAATTATTTAAAAAAAAAAAAAAAGTTATTTTACAGATCGCACACCGTTCTTAATAGGGGCTAACTGACATAGCGCCTAAGATTTTGATCCAGCTTGGATTCCGTAGTTACAGTTCATATGGGGATGTGTGTACATGTGTTGCTATGGCAACCAACACGACCGCTGTATACTTAGCTCCTTGGGAGAGATCGAGTGGGTCTTTATATGAACTGGCTCAATTATACTATTTGCCATACATGGCTGCATAATACACGTTTGAATACATAGTGTATACACTTAATTTCCACTATATATTTCTTTGATCGCACAAATTGTATAATACATACTTGAGCACAGTGGGAGTTGAATTCCCTAGACGGATGTGTAATTTAATGTGGATGCAGTGTATAACTGTATTACTCGACACATTTAGTGCTGAACTAATGTTAATTTTTGATATTCACACTCCGGATGTGCTATGCTAAACAGCACTTCCGTTTTTTTCTCATTACCTGGAACGCACGGCTTTTGTTCCAGCACGATGCTGTGGGGATTATGTTCACTGATTGTACACAGGTATTATTTGTTAACTTTTGATTTTATTGTGTGTGTATGTATGTACATATTGGTCACAGTTTCATTTGTATGCCATGCTGATGAAGGGGAAGATATCCATGAAAACGTTTCATCAATAAACAAGACTTTGTGTTTCACCCTGAAACAAGACCTGTGAGTGCATCTTTATCGTAAGAAATATATATATATATATATATATATATATATATATATATATATATATACATAGTTTTGACAGGTAAATAAAAACAAAAAACAAAGCTCTATTTCTGTTTTAATAGAGTGATAGCAAAAATGCTAAAAATTCTCCGGTATTTTGGGCAAGTTTTTCTCTGAAAGTCCCGGTAGTGAAAGGGTTAAAGGGAAATCAAGATAATAGTTTTACATTTTTATAGTACATGTGAACAATTAAACATTACATTTCAAAACTGCTGCATGTAAAATAAGAATCAGATTACAAGGCTAAATATTTATTACAAGTAAAAAGTTATTTAGCGAGTGAAACCTGATGCGTGCTAACTTTAGGACTTCAGATATCGTGACCACATTAGCTTCTTCTCCCCTTACACTTCAATGGAGAGAGCTTTTTAAAAAAATCTAACACTTATTGCTCGTGCGCTAAAACGACACTGTGTTGTATGAGAGAGAGAGAGAGAGAGAGAGAGAGAGAGAGGGTGAGATAGCGCTGAATATGGGTCACAGGGCTTCAGTATAAATAAGTAAAAAAATAATAGAACAATAATAAAACAAATCAGTATCAGCTAGATTACAAGTTTTGTGTTGCGGCTTTTAAAGCTGAAAATAGGGCATTTTCAGCATTAAAACAGCACCACAGCTATTACAAGTGTTGTCGGTATAGCTGTACCGCACACCTTTTAGCCTGTACCGCAACGTCAGTCCACACACGTAAAAATTACGTTTTTTTATGGGATTCCCATAGAGCCAGTATTACAAGTTTTGCGGTACGGCTAAAAAGTGAGCGGTACAGCCTAAAACGACAAGATCCGTACCACCATCTAAAGTCAGTAGTTATGAGTGTTACGCTACAAAGCTGTTACAAAGTACACTAACACCCATTAACTACCTATTAACTCCTAAACCGAGGCCCTCCCACATTGCAAACACTACAGTATATTAAATGTATTAACCCCTAATCTGTCACTCCCGACATTGTGCCACTAAAAAATGTATTAACCCCTATTCTGCTGCTCCCTGGCATTGTCACCACTATAATAAACGTATTAACCCCTAAACTGCCGCCCTCCCGCATCGCAAACACTATTTAAATAGTATTAACCCCTAATATGCCGGTCGCCCACACCGCCGTTTTAATAAACCTATTAACTCCTAAACCGCAAGCCCCCCACAACGAAATATACTAAAATAAACTATTAACCCCTAAACCGAAAGCCTACCACAACGAAATAAACTAATTTAAACTAGTAACCCCTAAACCTAACGACCCCCTAAGTTTATATTAAAATTACAATTTCCAATGCTTAAATTAAATTAATATTTACCTGTCAAATTAAAAAATAAAATTGAAACGAACAATTAAACTATTATAATTATTAAACTAAAATTAAACTAACTACCAATTAAATAAAACTAAACTACCAATAAAAAATCCTATCACTACTTTAAAAATTACAAAAAGTATCTAATTACAAAAATAAAAACTAACTAAATTACAAAAACAAACACTAAATTACGAAAAATAACAAATTATCAAAAATAAAAAAGAATTACACCTAATCTAATAGCCCTATTAAAATAAAAAGCCCCCCAAAATAAAAAAAAATCCTAGCCTACAATAAACTACCAATGGCCCTTAAAAGGGCCTTTTGTGGTGGGGCATTGCCCCAAAGATATCAGCTCTTTTACCTGTAAAAAAATACAAACACCCCCCAACAGTAAAACCCACCACCCAACCAGCCCCACCAAATAAAAAAAACTATCTAAAATAACCTAAGCTAACCATTACCTGAAAAGAGCATTTGTATGGGCATTGCCCTTAAAAGGGCATTTAGCTCTTTTATATTGCCAAAACCCTAATCTTAAAAAAAAATTGAATTAGCCAATAGAATGAAAGCTGCTTAAATCCTATTGCCTAATTTGAACAACCAATAGGATTTTAGCAACCCTAATTCCTATTGGCTGATTCAAATTTTTTGGCCAATAGGAATGCAAGCAATGCCATCTTGAATCACGTCCCTTGCATTGAAGATTCAGTGTACGGCAGCGACCGTATGAAGAGGATGCTCCATGCCAGATATATTCAGGATGGACCCGCTCTGACTTCTTGCCGCCTCAATGAGGACTTTGCCGGCTGGATGAAAATAGAAGAGGCCGCCTGGATGAAGACTTCTTGCCGCCTGGATGAAGACTTTGGTGGGATGAAGATCGTTCAAGCAGGACTTCAAAAACTGTAAGTGTATCATCAGGGGGTTAGTGGTATGCTTTTTAAGGGTTTATTGGGTGGGTTTTATTTTTTAGTTTAGGGTCTGGGCAGTCTGAGCTAAATGCCCTTTTAAGGGCAATGCCCATACAAAGGCCCTTCACAGGGCAATGGGTAGATTATGTTCTTTTAGATAGTTTTTTTTATTTTGTGGGTTTGGGGGGGGTGGGGGTTTGTAATGTTAATGGGTCTTTGTAAATTATTTTCAATAAAAGCAAAGATATCTTTAGGCCAATGCCCTACAAAGGGCCCTTTTAAGGGCCATTGGCAGTTTATTCTAGATTAGGTTTTTTTATTTTGGGGTGTTATTTTTTTTATGGGTATTAGAATAGGAATAATTTTTTTTATTTTTGATAATTTGTTCGTTATTTTGTGTAATGTATATTTTTAGGGGGTGTTTTTTTTTTTAGCAAAAGAGCTGTTTATCTCAGGGCAATGCCCTACAAAAGGCCCTTTTAAAGGCCCCCCAAATGCCCTTTTAAGGCCCCCTGGTAGTTTGGGGGGGGTCAGGGTTTGTATAGTGTTAGGGGGTGTTTGTATTTTATTTATTTTTTTAGTAAAAGAGCTGTTTATCTCAGGGCAATGCCCTACAAAAGGCCCTTTTAAGCCCCCCAAAAGGCCCTTTTAAGGGCCCTTGGTAGTTTATTCATCATATCATGTCCGCTCACACTATAATAAATTGATGCCTAGGTCTTTACTCTCACAAACCTGATAAGCACAATTTTTTTTTTTTACACTCAAGTGTACCCATTTACTTTCAACTACTAATACATGCACTAGTTAGCAGGGTAGCAATATTGCTTATTGCAAACTGCTCTATCTTTAAACTTGTAATCTAGTCCTAAATGTTTAAATTCATTATACTGTCAATTTGTTAGCGAATGGGAAGGCTGGTGGCTCAGAGACACCTGGGGGTGGAGTCATTTAAAAATGAGGGTAGAGTCACGTCACATCATGGGCAGAGCTTGTTGGGTAGGGCACAGTTAGAGTCCTGGTTGTGCAACCCTCAGAATAACAGGATTTTTATCATGGCCTGTAAATCATCGGGAGAGGCAGCAGTCAGAGAGACTAACAATTTCCAAAAATATGGGTCAGTTTGTAGTTCTGGTTTTTCAGTCCAGGAATATAACTTTTTGAAGAGTCCTTTGACTATTCTTTATCTTACCTCCTATGCTGAGGCCAATTAGGGACACATAAAAATGACCTCATTCATGAATCAAACAATAAATATGTAGCCCAGCGTCCTAGCAAAGGGCCTACATCTTTGACTAAACAAGGGCACCATTTTCCTGTGTAAACTAATCTTGGATAGTACCACGTGGAGTGTGCTACATTTTACACACACATTTAAAATCACAAACATTCGCTAAGAGTAGCACACAACCTGGCATTACAAGTGAATGGGGAAAAGGGTTAACCACAGAATCTTAAGAAGGACATCCTTTTGTTAGCTTTCCCTAAGCTATGAATAGATACCACAGGGTGCACTATTATCACTCGTATTAGTTTAAGAGCCCTTATAGTCTAAAAAATTACATGCTGTATCTGACATTCAATTTCAAATGTTAGCTCACCCTAGGCTTGCGCTTGAGTACTAATATATTACTTTCAACTTGTATTAGGAGCACCAAAATAAAAGTGCTATGAGTTTAACTTGAGCAGTGTTAGCGCTCAATAGTGCTTATATTTTTTGTGCTCCACTTATAATTTAGACCAATGAGGGTATTGCACAGTTGGGGAGTCCCTCTTTTTGTTTGAATGTTTAAAGATGCTGTATCTTCCGATTCTGAGACAAACATGTTTACAGTATAAATATTATCTTAGACAGTTGATTGCAAACAAAGCTTCATCCCTAACCAGCAAGGCTAACCTTCTGTAAATATAGTCCCCACAAATAGCTGCCAAGTCTACTTATTGCTAAATCAAGCAGACCACCCTCTTTCTATGGCATTTTCACCCTCCACACATGCTTGCTTTGAACATGATTTAAAAAATAAATAAATAGGTTTTTATGTTAGTTTTTGAGTATTATATATAGGTGTGTATGCCGCCCTTAGTCACAATGAGAAGGCTGAGGTTTTTTTAACTGATGTTTAATGCACATATCATGTTCTTACCTCAACATTTACATCAACACCATAGAATTAATAAATAGAACAAATATAAAGGATAAATCATCAGACATTCAGTCAATTACATTTAAAAAAAATTTTTTTAAAAGTTACTTGACAGTTGAAACTCATAACTAGACATAAATAAATCTACATACCACTTTTGCCTGCTTGTGAGCTAAGAGAGGGGTTTGTATCTTGAAGATTCTTAATCAGATGGCTTAATTTACGCACAAAATAATACTTAAATCTTGAGAAAACTCTGTTCAACCTCCTTTCCGTTGCAATAAAAACAGGAAGTGACTTGTAATAAAGCATGATGGGAATAATAAATGAACAATTAAGCAAACATGCGCCATCTAGAGGAAAGTATTATAGACACAGAAACTTTTTGAATGCAAATACACTCCCACCATCACGCAACTTGTGATTCTAAATGGAACTGAAGTTATCACAAATAATTTAAAATGAATCTATAAAAACATTTAAAGGATGAGCATTTTATACACATTAAACAAGTACAGGTAAATTACTCTTATTTCCTTTAATCAGCTTCAAGTAATAACACTGTATTGTGTATGAGTCTTTCTAGATACACTGGCTTACTTCTGCTAGATGTTCTAGATGGGACCAGTTCCTTGCGTTTTCACATGTTGGTATGTGGGATCTATTGGCAGGTATGTAGTCTCTGCTATAGGTTGTTGGAAGTTCAATTTTTATTTCAGACCTTCTGCCTCTTACTTGTAGATTAATCAGTTTGTTACTGGACACAACCTTTGTTTTAGAATTTATGGTAGAAATCATGAGTTTGACTGACTCTTTCTTGATATCAAGCATTTCAGCTGTAGGATGAAAGTAGTGTCACTCTGGGTGTCAATCAAGGCGTGCACTAGAATTTTTCTACTTGGTTCAGTTATTGTTGACACATATACTGGAATAATTGATGAGGTATGAATGTTACTTCTTTCTTAAATAACTCTGTTGGAAGTCCCTTGTTTAGACTCTTGTATCTTCTGTGATTCAGCTGTTCTTTCTGCAGGTTCATGATCAGCCTTTGGGGCCTATCTATCAAGCTCCATATGGAGCTTGATGCCCCGTGTTTCTGTCGAGCCTGCAGGCTCTCCAGAAACAGCAGTTATGAAGCAGCGGTCACAAAGACCGCTGCTCCATAACCTGTCCGCCTGCTCTGAGCTGGCGGACAGACATCGCCGGAAATCAACCCAATCGAGTACGATCGGGTTGATTGACACCCCCTGCTGGTGGCCCATTGGCCACAAGTCTGCAGGGGGCGGCGTTGCACCAGCATCTCTAGTGAGCTGCTGGTGCAATGCTGAATATGGCGAGCGTATTGCCTTTTGACACTTATGAAGAGTGTGACCATATCTCATACACAAGGCACACATGATGCTAGTCTTTTCACTAGAACTAGTATTAAAGGTTTTGGCACTTGAGTAGCGATTGTGTTGAGACTTAGCATAATCTTGATCGGTTTGTTTAGATATTTCTTGTTCCGTTGGCTTTATTGCTTGCAGTGAGGTGATGGGGTTGCATGCAATTCTAGCTTCTTTGTTGAGGAATTCAACAAAATACCTTAAATCAGGGAATGCCTTGCATTCATCTTTAAACCTTGTGACCGCTCTGTTCCAAAGTGAACTTAACCACTTTGGTAGTTTGGCTGCTATTTTTTGATTTTCAACACAGTCATTTAGAGCTTGTAAACCTTGAACATAAGGCATGGCTGAATCAACACTGCATAGGAAATCTACAAATTCACGAAAATAATTACTGTCTTTGGAGGCAATCTTATGCCATGCTTATATTATGTCACAATAGGATTTTCCAACTACGAATAAATTTCCAAATCTGTCATCAAGTATGTCCCGGGCAGCTCGATAAGTGGTTTCTGTTCCAACCAGGAAGTGTCCTTCAATGGCTCTCTTTGCTGGGCCACTTACATATTTGCATAAAAAGTAAAGTTTTTCTTGAATTGGCAAGTTCTTGCGATCAATTAATATCTGGAAAGACATTTTCCAGTCATTATACTTCAGAGGATCTCCAAAGAAAACAGGTTCTGGAATTGGAATACTATTGGATGTAATTGCTTCAGTGAGTGCTTTCACAAGGTCATTAGAAGCTTCATGAGAGGTAGGTAATATAACTGATTGAGGGACAGGACCTTGGGTGAATGGAACCCTTTGAAGGGGAAAAAAATTGTTGGTTTAAAGGAGCTGAAATGTGAATGAGCAGGACTGGCTTAGAAAGAGAGATAGGAGCTCTTGGTTGAGAAACATCACCTCTTGTGTGACTGCTACTTCAGCTGCTGCTTCTTGTTTTTTCTGCAGTGACTCATAGTTACACTGACTGGACATCTTGGAAACAGACCTTAACTTACTGGAGGCTTCAGAGATGATGCTGTACACAGTAGTTTCAAACACTGATTCTGAATCAGGCCAGGGTGGGTCTTCAGGATTTTCGCTGAGAAAGAGTTGAACTTTTTCATTTGCAGCCTTACGGCTAGATTTAGAGTTTGGCGGTAGCCGTGAAAACCAGCGTTAGAGGCTCCTAACGCTGGTTTTAGGCTACCGCCGGTATTTGGAGTCAGTGATTAAAGGGTCTAACGCTCACTTTTCAGCCGCGACTTTTCCATACCGCAGATCCCCTTACGTCAATTGCGTATCCTATCTTTTCAATGGGATCTTTCTAACTCCGGTATTTAGAGTCGTTTCTGAAGTGAGCGTTAGAGCTCTAACGACAAAACTCCAGCCGCCGGAAAAAAGCAGGAGTTAAGAGCTTTCTGGGCTAACACCGGTTCATAAAGCTCTTAACTACTGTACCCTAAAGTACACTAACACCCATAACCTACCTATGTACCCCTAAACCGCGGTCCCCCCACATCGCCGCCACTCAATTAAAAATTTTTAACCCCTAATCTGCCGACCGCCACCTACGTTATACTTATGCACCCCTAATCTGCTGCCCCTAACCCCGCCGACCCCTGTATTACATTTATCTATCGGAACAGCCAATAGAATGCGAGGTCAATCTGATTGGCTGATTGGATCAGCCAATAGGATTGAACTTGATTCTGATTGGCTGATTCCATCAGCCAATCAGAATATTCCTACCTTAATTCCGATTGGCTGATAGAATCCTATCAGCCAATCGGAATTCGAGGGACGCCATCTTGGATGACGTCCCTTAAAGGAACCGTCATTCGTCGGGAGACAACGGAAGAAGAGGATGGATCCGCGTCGGCTGCTTCAAGATGGACCCGCTCCGCACCGGATGGAAGAAGATCGAAGATGCCGCTTGGAGAAGATGTTTGCCGGTCCGGATGTCCTCTTCTTGCCGGATAGGAGGAAGACTTTGGACCCTCTTCTGGACCTCTTCAGCACCGGATGCCAGGACGGATCGGTGATACCTGGATGGTGAAGACAAGGTAGGAAGATCTTCAGGGGCTTAGTGTTAGGTTTATTTAAGGGGGGTTTGGGTTAGATTAGGGGTATGTGGGTGGTGGGTTGTAATGTTGGGGGGGGGTATTGTATGTTTTTTTTTTACAGGCAAAAGAGCTGATTTTCTTGGGGCATGCCCCGCAAAGGGCCCTGTTCAGGGCTGGTAAGGTAAAAGAGCTTTTACATTTATTAATTTAGAATAGGGTAGGGAATTTTTTATTTTGGGGGTCTTTGTTATTTTATTAGGGAGCTTAGAGTAGGTGTAATTAGTTTAAAATTGTTGTAATATTTTTCTAATGTTGGTAAATATTTTTTTATTTTTTGTAACAGTTCTTTTTTATTTTTTGTACTTTAGTTAGTTTATGTAATTGTAGTTATTTGTAGCAATTGTATTTAATTTATTTATTGATAGTGTAGTGTTAGGTTAATTGTAGGTAGTTTATTTAATTAATTTATTGATAGGGTAGTGTTAGGTTTAATTATAACTTAGGTTAGGATTTATTTTACAGGTAATTTTGTTATTATTTTAACTAGGTAACTATTAAATAGTTCTTAACTATTTAATAGCTATTGTACCTGGTTAAAATAATTACCAAGTTGCCTGTAAAATAAATATTAATCCTAAAATAGCTACAATATAATTATAATTTATATTGTAGCTATATTAGGATGTATTTTACAGGTAAGTATTTAGCTTTAAATAGGAATAATTTATTTAATAAGAGTTAATTAATTTCGTTAGATGTAAATTATATTTAATTTAGGGGGGTGTTAGTGTTAGGGTTTGACTTAGCTTTAGGGGTTAATCCATTTATTATAGTAGCGGTGAGCTCCGGTCGTCAGATTAGGGGTTAATAATTGAAGTTAGGTGTCGGCGATGTTAGGGAGGGCAGATTAGGGGTTAATACTATTTATGATAGGGTTAGTGAGGCGGATTAGGGGTTAATAACTTTATTATAGTAGCGCTCAGGTCCGCTCGGCAGATTAGGGGTTAATAAGTGTAGGCAGGTGTCGGCGACGTTGAGGGGGGCAGATTAGGGGTTAATAAATATAATATAGGGGTCGGCGGTGTTAGGGGCAGCAGATTAGGGGTACATAGGGATAATGTAAGTTGCGGCGGTTTACGGAGCGGAAGATTAGGGGTTAATAATATAATGCAGGGGTCAGCGATAGCGGGGGCGGCAGATTAGGGGTTAATACGTGTAAGGGTAGGGGTGTTTAGACTCGGGGTACATGTTAGAGTGTTAGGTGCAGACGTAGGAAGTGTTTCCCCATAGGAAACAATAGGGCTGCGTTAGGAGCTGAACGCTGCTTTTTTGCAGGTGTTAGGTTTTTTTTCAGCTCAAACAGCCCCATTGTTTCCTATGGGAGAATCGTGCACGAGCACGTTTTTGAGGCTGGCCGCGTCCGTAAGCAACTCTGGTATCGAGAGTTGCATTTGCGGTAAAAATGCTCTACGCTCCTTTTTTGGAGCCTAACGCAGCATTTGTTTGAACTCTCGATACCAGAGTTAATTTTATGGTGCGGCCAGAAAAAAGCCTGCGGAGCGTTAACAGCCAAACTCCAAATCTAGGCCTTAGTAAATGCGAAGCAAGTGTAATTTTTTCTCTGAATTTCAGGTTCAGGGCTTGTGATGCTTTTTATGTCACCATAAATATGGTTGACATCTGTCTGAGTGGCATTTATGGTGCTCACTACTTCCAATTTTTATATTTCTGTTCCAAAATCCTTTTTTAGCTGATTCAATTTATCGTCTTGCAGTGCTTTACCTTTTTCGGTGAGCGTGCATGTACGTTGACTTCTTCTAATGTCTGGGAGTTGTGTATTATCTGTGCTCATCTGAGGCTGTTGTCTTTGTGCAGCCATTTCAGATTGCTGTGGTGGGATGACTTGCTCTGTAATGACAACGTCTTGCGCAGTCAGGTCTGCAGGGCTAACTTCTCTATTTGACAACACTGTATTTTCACTTGTGTCTGACATGTTAACCTGTTCTGAGTTATGTACTATAATATTCAAAGGTAATGAAGTTCTAGTGCAAGTAATTGTGACAATATAACATAACAATATATAAATATATATTTCAGCACACTTGACTGAATTATACAAAGGAGAAAGAGAAAAGAGAAAAAGACAAAAAAGGAAAAAATACTTGAATGTGACACTCAGAAAATCTTAAATTCTTAATCTATTCTAACAGTCCCATATGTACATTTACTTATTGTTTAGTCTTTGTAGTTTCTAAGTCATCCAATGAAAGAAAATGTCCACTGCTGTCTTCAGAATGAACATGAAATTCCAATACACTAACTAACGGTGCTTGCTTGTTCATCCTTTACTTTCCCACTGGCTGCCTTAGTCATTTAATTGCATTTTTTTTCCAATGTTATGCTTTCCTTCCCTTGCTAACCGACTTCTGCGTGCAACTTTACCATCTCAGGGCCTTCAAAGACGCAGTTAAGTGTTATACTTTGCCGCCCTTAGTCACAATGAGAAGGCTGAGGTTATTTTAACTAATGTTTAATGCACATATCAAGTAGACTTGTGCATGATCGAAAAATTTGTTTCGGTTCGGATCGATTCTGATTTTTTCGAATTTCGGTTCAGATCGATTCGAATTCAGAAAAATTTGAATGAATTTGTTTCAGATTCGTTTCGGATTCATTCGGATTCGAATAAATTCGGCTGGATTCGGTTCAATTCGGTTCGGAAATTCGGAATTTCAGTATGTGTTAGGTGGCATATGCTGTGTATTAGACTGGTATTATGTACTGTATATTAGGTGTAACCCATAGCAGAGTGATATAACCTAATATACTGTACAATACTAGTGTAATCCATGGCCATCCGAATCTACCAAATAAATCGAACTAATTCGGATTTATTCGGTAGATTTGGCACTATTTCAATTCGGATATTAGAATCGATCCGAATCTACGAATTAAGGTTTATGACTCTTAGTGGTTAATAGTGTAGTGGCCTTAGGTTGCGTTGTGAGTTATGGAGCATTATATGTATATACAATAATTTATTTATATGTATTTTATTGTATAATGCAATAATATGCATTTTAAGTATTGTGGTTACTTTAATAAGGTTTTATTTTTATTTTTGCAGGTAAAAGATGTATTTTTCAGGATACTATACTATATGCCATAGAAGACTACAACCACTACTTTACAGTTTTACATAACTGCATTTCTTTATCTTTGTCATATTAATATTAATTAATGCAGTTATGTAAAACTATAAAGTCATGGATACTGTCTTCTGTAACATTAATATCATGAAAAATAAATATTTTGGTGTTTAATAAGTGTTCCATAGCAGTAACCTGCATTTTAATGGGGAAACATTGCTGTGAGGATGTAATATTCAAGGCACTGCCCTCCATGTTAGATGCACCTTTCCAGTCAAATCAGTCTTGCCAGCTTTTCAGTGACAAGAATTTACCGTTCGTAAAATCTAGTGACTGTACAGTAAAACAAAGTTTACATATGCATCATTTGAAGGGTACCTTTTTTGTTGTGTAGGAACACTTCAAATACAACCCATCCCCCACCGATACCGTAGATGAGTGACAATGTTGGCGATCCCTATTATTTTCTATGGAAGACGCATCACCACTCTTGGCACAGAGATGGTTAGCCCCCTTTTTTTTTTTTTTTTTTTTTTTAATCAAAGTTTTTTATTAAGGTATTTAGTGAAATAACAATCATAACAATACAACCAGAATATCATTCACATATCATAATGGCTCACATTTGTGGAAAATAAAGAGATACAAAATAAACAACCCAAAATTGTCACATAAATTACAAATTACAATACAGAAATAAGGCCCCTGAGGGTCATATAGGTGAGCTTATACAGGGAAATTATAATATGTGTAGATAATTAAGGAAGCTATTTTTAAGACAGACATGATATGCGATAGTACAAAAATATCACCCACTCGTACTTTTCAGGTTTTGCAATGATACCTTGGATTTTTTAATTTACTTAAATGGCTACTGTAGTATCTCTTTGTCATAATATGATGCCTAGTAGGATGAAACTTTCATTTATGCCACTTAGAACATTAGAATACTTTCTAGATTGAGAGATACAATATTTTACTACAGAGTATGAAATACTAAATAATAGATAAGTATAAACAAAAGTATACAACTCTATATGGTATATATAGTGAAGTGAAAAAAAATAAACAAACAAATATAGAGCGGGTAAACACAGCTGAATAATCACCAAAAGGGGTGAGTGAGAATATTACCCCCCAAGAACTTACGTTAAGCCGTGTGTGGGGGGGGGGGGAGGTGGGTTAAATAATTAGTTAGTGTAGGACAGCCATCTTCTTTTCTACAGAATGACTCTATGTATGCTTGTTTACATCATGTTGCCACATAAATGCTGCGTCTAAATAATAGCGAGGCCTTTTTATACCGATTGCTTCATTTAATATGCATTACAGTTTCCTGTAAATATTAATAGTGCGTAGTTTACCCATCACGAAGCTATGTCCAGGTAGTTTCCAATGTGTCAAATAATATGCAGTAATAAAGGGACATAATTCTAATATCGCATAAGCTTCTGTAGCCTCTATGAATAATGCCAATTCCACAGGCCCGGCCGCAACCAGCAGAACAAGCTTAGATTAGCATACAGAACCCTTCTAAGTAAACATACAGTAGCCATATATATTGCAGCATCCTGATATACAGTTAGTGTGTCTATAGTGGGCTGTCCAACTCAGAATGAATTGAAAATATATACAGGATTTGCATCTATACGGTTAGGGAGTCCTTAGTAAAGATCTAGATCTAGATATAGGTTATATGAGCAAGTGTCTATAGCGCTGGCATTTTTATAAAAATAAGAATCAATAAGCAGATCGACTCCTGCTCACAACAAATACATCGTCATACATCGTTGTGTTGAGGATATCAGTATATATTTTTAGGACCTATAGTTAGTAAACTAGAGTGAAACAAGCAATTATAAACACAATGCTAGGTAATATCAAAGTACAAAGCACACACAGATAGAACTGTCAAAATATAGGTAAGAATTATACAGGTTTCAGAGGCATAACGCGACCTTATAAACAGTTATGGGAACAAAGATATCAAATACATTAAGTGTACCTAATAGCAAGGAAGCAAAAACATATCCTTGTGGGTAAATGTAAAACAAACTACATTTTAGCTAAGACTTGTAATGTCTCCTAGAAGAGCTATGTTCCACCCAGCTACTTGTAACACAAATGTAAACCTGTGATGGCTTAAAAACTTATGAGAATTTTAAACTTTATATAGTAATCTGGCATTGTATAAGGAAGGGGGATGAGAGAGACAACCACTCATCTGCTAACACAAAAAACATTAATAGAGCGTTGTGATCAAAGGTGAGGAACCTGCTAAAGTCTCATAAAAAAAAAATAAACAACCATAGGGAGCCATTATGACTCCGGTATGCGCCAGCCAGTGTGTCCTCCCCATTCTAACCTACTCCAGTCCGTTGATGACGAGTCTCAAATAGCTGAAGCAACAGGAGAGATTCCATAACTCCCAATGAGTGAATGCATGTAATCGAGCCGTTCCTTGCATATGTACAGGGATATACATACACTTTCTCCCACTGTCTGTATAATATCATTGTGAGATAGATTATAGGGTCGCTCTCCAAGATGTTCAAATTGCAGAGCGGTATGTTCTCATCCACCATAGTACAGGCAGAGTCTCTGATAATTTCCCCCTCACTGGATATATTGCTTACGGTCAGCTGTGCCGACACAAATTCTGAGTCCAGATCCACAGCTTGAGCGGGTTCCAGGCTCCCCGCTGCATCTGACGCTCTCCATTCCGACTCTCCTACATCCTCAAGCTCTCCATAGCTTAGATGCTGCTGGTTAGTTGTGTTATTCAGATCAACTTCACCACCCTCTGATAAAGCATCTGTTGTGTTGGTGTGTGAGTCTTCAATTATAGCTGTAGTTTTAGGAGCGCTATTGGTATTTTTCAGAGTGTCCACAAGCGCAGCATGGTGTTTGTCGAGTCGGTCGCATAATGCTGCCAAAAGGGAGGCCGCAAGCTCCATGAGGATAATGTTATGTATTAAAATGAGCAGCGAAAAGCCTGTTCCCTCACCTTTAATTTAATTGGGAAGGTAGCCTAGAGGATATGGGATTCGAATTCCCTCACTGCCACATCAGGGTCACACATAGTAGCGAATCTCACTATCTTGGGTGCTCATTTCTCTAGGAGATGACGCAGCTAGGCTGTATATCTTTATGATAGGCCCCAAAAATTGCAGTGTGTCTGTGATCCAAAACTGGAGCTCATATGGTTAAATCACTTGCTCTCTGAGCCTCGCCAAGACACTGATGAATTACATATACATGCAAATCTAGTTTTAGGTGAATAGGTGTCCTCAAATCCTTTTAATTCCAAAAGTTTTGGCAGAGCTCCTCCATAATGCATCCATCCAGTATGGCGGCCAGCCCCGCCCCCCCCAGCCCCCTTTTTTTAATATTTTGCTGGATCGCCACAGATTGCAAGATAAAAAAGTCAATTTCTCATGGGTCTGATGATGTTTTGAATATCAGGGCCTATGAGAGATGTCAGAGATATACAACCTGCAAGAGAGGCTGTGAAGGGATGGGAGACACAAAGATAATTTTCTGCTTTAGGAATGAAAAAAGTGGAGCTGTATTAACTAACAGTTCCTAGTTTCCTTGCCTTATATATCATCTTAAAGAATTACTTGGAGACTATATCTCAGGCTATTAGAGCTACACTTGAGATCGGTAGGATGGAAAATTTTACACATTTCCTGGCATCTGGCGGTTTTCAATCATCCAAGGGTATTGTCAGCAGAATGGCTCCAATTTTTTCCAACGTGCTTCACCAATACCTGATTACCATGAGAGAATGTTGTCAAAGCTTTATTTCCCTTTTTGATATATCTGAGGCCTGGCTTCATTTGATCTTTCAGAACTATAGATTGCACCCATGTGCCTCTTAGATAACAGAGATAAAGAGTTTCTCTATCCGTATCAGGCCTTTATGTCCTTATAGAAGTCCTGGGATTTTTGTCTCTGATCTGTTTTCCTGATTTTGACCCCTGTTTATTCATTAAAATGTTAAATAAACATGTTCATATTGATATATCACAAATACTCATATTGCACAAAAGTAAGGTCCATAAAGGATCAGTATTGGGTTAAATTCTTTTGAATTATTCTAAAAAGCTTTGTTACTCAACCTTTTTTTTTTAGCATGTACCCCTACAGGCATACATTTTTGCCCTAAGTACCCACAACTGCAACATCTAAATATTATTAGGTTAAAAAAATAAGATAAAATCGTGCATACCCCAGAATGTAACAAATTGGTATCAGAAATATTACGGCAAGATATAGAGAGATTGCAGAACCACTATTTAATCAAAGAAACTTGATTGTGAAAAGAGGTCATCCTTTAATGCTGAAGGAAATTAGACTGAACAAAGAAATCAAAACGTGGATCTCTCTACTTAAAAAGGTAGCTGCTGCCAACAAAACAGGTAACTTTAAAAAAAGGACTTTTATTTAATCTTATATGCAATTTCAGCTGTGATGTTGATTATTTTAATTTGAAAAAAAAGAACTAATATTCTTGAATATGATTGTATTAAACAATCTAACATTGAATTTAGACATTAAAAACATAATTAAGATCAATTAGAACAAGGAAAAATCATTTATATATGCAAGGCCGGCTCAAGATATTGTGCTGCCTGGGTCTGAGAATGCAATGATGCCCCTCCCAGTAGTAACATTACTGATTAGCATATCAACCTACTAGCCTGGCCACTGACCTAATTAAGCCTGCCTACCTGCATGCAACCAATGCTGGGATCCTGCAACTTCCCCTACGCTGACAGAGGACAGAAGTAGTCTGGGTCTGACAGTGACTGTCTCAGTCAATGAAGTGTTCCCCCTTGTCAAGTGCTGCCTGGGTCCATTGGACCCACTTGGTCCCATCGTTGAGCCAGCCCTACATATATACAAAGACTATATTTTATATTCTTGTGTTACTCGATGTAATACCTGGTTTGCAAATGAAGCGATGTATGAAAATGAAACCCGTTATTTACACATAAAATCCCTATTATTTGCCTGAGTTTAATCTTATATGAAGGATGTTGAGAATGTGATTCAATATTTGAACTCCATTTATATGCTAATATTTCTAAAACCAATAAGATGCTACTGCTTTTGGTAGTTGAAACCGAACAATTTAAATGGACATAAAACCCAAATGTTTTCTTTCATGATGCAGTTAAAGAATACATTTTAAACAACATTCCAATTTACTTCTATTAAATAATTTGCTTAATTCTTTAGATATCCTTTGTTGAAGAAATTGCAATACACACGGGTGAGTCAATCACACAAGGCACCTATGTGCAGCCACCAATCAGCAGTTACTTAGCCTATTTACATATGCTTTTCAACCAAAGATATTAAATGAATGAGCCAAATTAGATAATAGAAGTAAACTGGAGAGATGTTTAAAATTGCATGCTCTTTTAAAATCATAAATGTTTCATGTCCCTTTAAATTGTTTGCAGCTGTACAAACTGATTGAGTTGGCACTATGCTCTGTTTTGAATTTAAGATAGTTAATTGTGAAAACTAAAAGCGCTAAACTAATAATCCTGTTGTGCTATTTGAGAGACTGGTCTCATTACTAGTCTGAAGAATAGGTACAAAAAGAATGGATTTAAACAGCGCTAAAAAGTACTAAATTTACTAGAAAGCTAAGGATTAAACATCACACAGTACAAAACTGGAGAAATTGTTAATGTAAGGTAAGTTATTGTTAACTAATATGCATTTAAATCAAATATATCATTCCAAAATAAAAAAAAAGTCTCCAACAATTTTCAATAAGTCAATAGGATTTAATATAGTAAAATGTCTAAAACATATACATTTCTAAAACATATATCCCTCAGAATATATATATGCAATAAGCTAATGTGTATACGAGGACGTCTCCTCTTATATGCAATGGTCTACACGCTAAATACCACCTTAAAATTGGTGACCGCCTCACGGTTGGTTACTTGATAAATACTTGTTTAATTGATACAACACTTTTGTGATTGTAGAGGCTTTGAAAGTTCTCTTGCCTATAATGGTATATAGTTCATATGTTCAATATGATTGGCTTATTATATGTGAGAAAGTGACAATTCACTTTTACGTTTAGTGTATCAGCATGTATGTTAAAACTTCAAGGTTCACGGGTCACGAGTCCCATTTTAATATTTTATAACAGATTTGTAGCAGTCCGTCATATATTGTAGCAATTCATTAGTTTGTAGCAATTCATTAGTTTGGCAACAATGTTATCACAGGATCATTTGTTATGGTATCCTTTACCAGTCCCTTCACCACTTATGATGTCTCGTCTCAGCTTAGAACCATACAATGGGTGTCGATAATCGCTGCTTGTAAAACACTGTGAGCATGTTCCTATACGCTTTCGGTCCTTCCTCTGACCTTTAGAAAATGGGACTATGTCATGGCAAAATTATCGATGTTAGAGATCTTAAGTGGGTGGCGGATTGAACAGGGCTACAGGTAACACCAGCGTTTTTTATCTTATTCTGCCCAGAGTGTCGGCTTGTGCTGGTAAAGGTGCTTGTATTTCTTCAGCAGTGTTAAAATTTCTTTGGACCCCTGAATATTTGTCAACGCATTTCATCTGTAACTAGGCTTTTTCAAGACTGATATTCATTGTGAAGTTTGTTAAATTTAAGTACCCCTCCTTAAGTTTTCATTCATCAAAAAAGTCACCAATTATTTATTTGGAATTTAAGGTGGTATTATTGCTTTATTTGTTTAAGGTGGTACTCTACTGATATTTCATGACCTTGTTTGACTTAATAGAAACAACTTAAATAAACATCCTATAACCGTTTTAAATTCCTATATATTATCCTTGTACATTGTGATACCCCTATTCATAATATATTTGTGTATACTTGATTTTGACATAAACATTACACTAATACTTCCTATAAATTAAATAGCTGTATATTTATATACAGGATACAAAAAGTTTGTATATATATAGATATCAATAATTCTCTAATTAACCTAAATGGCTCAGTATTAACATTGTCTATGTTCCATAGGTGTTCTCAAATCCGTGTATGGAGACATCTAGTCATTTCACCTAAATATTCTAAGATTTTTATTTGAGTTTCATAATCTGTCAACCTAGAGCAATTCCTACTAATTCTTAGGCACTGACCTTTCGGGATATTATTAATCCACCTTGGAAGGTGGCAACTGTCTGAATGTACATACCCATTCACGTCTACTTTCTTGAAATTATTTTTTGTATATAGAGTTTTATCTTCTACAAAAATATCTAGATCTAAAAATGTTATATTATCTTTACTTATTTCACACGTAAATTGTAGACCATCAGTGTTTCTATTCATATCACCAAACAATGTCAAAAGACTTTCTTTATCTCCCTTCCATATAATCAATACGTCATCTATGTAACGCTTGAAGAGCACGAGGCTCGCATCCAAGTCATGTGACTCCAAAAATCTTTGTTCCCAAAGGCCCATAAAGAGATTGGCATAACTGGGCGTGAACCTCGTGCCCATAGCTGTTCCCTTAATTTGAATATATATTTTGTTGGTGAATACAAATATGTTATTCATTAGTATGAATTCTACCCCCTTTAGGATGAAGTCTTTCTGGTTCTGTAACATATTATTGTCACCATCTAAATAAAATCTGATAGCTTCCAAACCATTTTCATGTATAATGCTTGTATATAGGGCAGTGACATCGCATGTAGCTAACATGTAAGTGTCATCCCATTCTAGATTTTCTAATATAGATAGAACTTGTCCGGTATCTTTTAGATAAGTAAGCAGCTTTGTTACATATTTTTGTAATTGAATGTCTATATATTGAGATAAATTGGCTGTAACTGAACCAATCCAAGATATAATGGGTCTACCGGGAGGTAGTGTGATATTTTTATGTATCTTGGGCAAGAAATAAAAGATGGCCATTCTGGGATATTCTTGATTAAGAAAATTAAATTCTTTATTATTCAATATTTTATTTTTCTTTGCTTCTATCAGTAATAGTTTACATTTTTCAGTTATCTTTTTTGTTGGATTAAGTTTGAGTTGTTGGTAGATGGTTTGGTCATTTAATATTCTGTTTGATTCATTGAGATAGTATTCTGTATCCATTATTACGATCCCTTATTACGATCTCCTTTGTCCACAGGTTTTATCGTTATATAATTTTTTTTTTCAAAATTTCCAATACTAGTTTCTTATTTTTAATTTAATTATATCTAGTCTTATTTTTTGTGTATTCAAATTTTGCCAAATCTTTTTGGAGCACTTTCTCAAAGACTTCTATATGACTACTTTTATTCTGAAGGGGGTAGAACGCAGACCTGGGTTTAAGGTCTGTATGTATAATACTTGGAGATGTATTACCTGAAATTTGATTGATATTTATATTTTGTCTCGTATTATTTATTTCTCTTTCTACTGGGTTCTTCAAAAAATATATTTTCAATGTTAACTTGCGGACAAACTGATTTATATGAATGTGAGTCTCAAATTTATTCATTCTTTGTGTTGGTGCAAAAGTTAAACCTTTTTTGAGTACTTTTTTTTCTTCTTGTGACAATTTAATTTTACTTAAATTGAAGATACCTCTATCATCTACCTCCATCTTTTTTTATTTTTTTCGTATTCCTCCTCTAGTTCCTCTATATTTCCTTTTCTGTTTAACCGAGGAGTCCTGGATACTGGACCTAAATCTAAAAAATCAGTGGATGTTCCTTGGAGAGGAGAATTTGGATTATTACTATGTTTGTTTAGTGTATGTGTCTCTTCTCCTATCTGACCTCTTAGTGGTGTATATTGTTTTTTTAAGGGAACCCTCCAAACTTTCATTCTATTATTCATATATTGTGCCTGTTTTTCTTCAGAGGGGGGTTGTCTAAAACATCCTCTTGACTCTGTATTGTGTGTATAATTTCACGGGTTCCTTCTATCACCATTATTGTGTCAATTGGAATTGTTGCTCCGATTGTGACCAGTATGGTTGTTCCTATAATCTGATCTATACCTAGTTGTATTTCTATTTTGCACATAGTTATTCCTAAATGAGTTGTTTTCTCTATAATTCTCTCTATTTATGTCATTTGTCCAGTGCCAATTTTTGTTAGGATGTGTATAATATTTATCTTGATGATATTGAGTTCTATTATTAAAAGACCTCTCAGTGCCTGAGTGTGTTTGTTTCTTTAAATTTTTGTTTTTTAGTTTGTGTTTTTTGGGCATAACTGTGTTCTATGTATTCTCTGTGGTGGTTGTATTCCCTATGTGGGTGCTGCTGTGATTAGTGTCTTCGTGTTCTAGTGATTCTCTTTAATCATTTTGGTCTCTTGACATTTTTTTACTTTTATTACAAGTCAATTCCATTTTTTTATTTTTAAGTGATTCGATAATTTCTATTTGTCTATGTTTACAAAACTTATCATCTTTGTGAATTTCAAGTGCATTTTTAATTTCAATGATGCTGTTTTCAAATGCCATTAGAGAAATATTGAGGGCTTTTTTAATTATACTTATTAAGTCAAATGATGCTTTCTGTAGTACTGTATGCCACTCTCTTTGTAGCTCCATATTTAATTCAAATGTACATTCTTTTTCTAATCTTAAACCTCTGGGTATAATCTGTAAACTAATATACCTATCTAGATATGCTAATTCTGTTTTCTGTTTTAATTTTTTTATATGTTCTAATTCATGCATTACTTCTGTTAAGTTGGTATTTTCTCCAATTACAGGAGTATTATTACTAGCCTGTATTTTCGATAACAAGTTCTGACGTACTTGGAATAATTCCATGCTAATTTATTTTAGTTGATATGTATCTGTTGATGTGTAAAGCTGCTTAAAGGGGAGTGAGAGAAGAAGAGTTAATTGTGAAAACTAAAAGCGCTAAACTAATAACCCTGTTGTGCTATTTGAGAGCCTGGTCTCACTACTAGTCTGGAGAATAGGTACAAAAAGAATGGATTTAAACAGCGCTAAAAAGTACTAAATGTACTTTAAAGCGAAGGATTGAACATCACACGGTACAAAACTGGAGAAATTGTTAATGTAAGGTAAGTTATTGTTAACTAATATACATTTAAATCAAATATATCATTCCAAAATCAAATAAAGTCTCCAACAATTTTCAATAAGTCAATAGGATTTAATATAGTAAAATGTCTAAAACATATACATTTCTAATTAGAGAATTCTTGATATCTATATATATATATATATATATATATATATATATATATATACAAACTTTTTGTATCCTGTATATAAATATACAGCTATTTAATTTATAGGAAGTATTAGTGTAATGTTTATGCCAAAATCAAGTATACACAAATATATTATGAATAGGGGTATTGCAATGTAAACGGATAATATATAGGAATTTAAAACGGTTACAGGATGTTTAAGTTGTTTCTATTAAGTCAAACAAGGTCATGAAATATCAGTAGAATACCACCTTAAACAAATAAAGCAACAATACCACCTTCAATTAATAGATTAATTAAGAAATAATTGGTGACTTTTTTGACGAATGAACACTTAAAGAGGGGTACTTAAATTCAACAAACTTCCCCTAGTTACAGGTGAAATGCGCTGACAAATATTCAGGGGTCCAAAGAAATTTAAACACTGTTGAAGAAATACAAGCACCTTTACCAGCTCAAGCCGACACTCTGCGCAGAGTAAGATAAAAACCGCTGGTGTTATTACTTGAAACGGACAAATTGGGAGTAAAAGAAACCAGTAGCCCTGTTCAATCTGCCACCCACGTAAGATCTCTAACATCGATAATTTTGCCGTGACTTAGTCCGGAAGCGTATATGAACATATGCACAGTGTTTTACAAGCAGCGATTATCGACAGCCATTGTAAGGTTCTAAGCTGAGACGAGACATCATAAGTGGCAAAGGGACTGGTAAAGTATCCCATAACAAATGATCCTGTGATAACATTGTTGCCAAACTAATGAATTGCTACAAACTAATGAATTGCTACAATATATGACGGACTGCTACAACGGACTGCTACAAATCTGTTGTAGAATATTGAATTGTGACTCGTGACCCGTGAACCTTGAAGTTTTAATACACATGCTGATACACTAAACTTAGAAGTGAATTGTCACTTTCTCACATATAAACTGCCAATCATATTGAACATATGAACTATATACCATTATAGGCAAGAGAACTTTCAAAGCCTCTACAATCACAAAAGTGTTGTATCAATTAAACAAGTATTTATCAAGTATCCAACCATGAGGCGGTCACCAATTTTAAGGTGGTATTTAGCGTGTAGACCATTGCACATAAGAGGAGACGTCCTCGTATACACATTAGCTTATTGCATATATATTCTGAGGGATATATGTTTTAGAAATGTATATTTTGTATGACATATTTAATTCTTATTTTTGAGGGTTATATGTTTTAGAAATGTATATGTTTTAGAAATGTTTATGTTTTAGACATTTTTACTATATTAAATGCTATTGACTTATTGAAAAATGTTGGAGATTTCATTTGATTTTGGAATTATATATTTGATTTAAATGCATATTAGTTAACAATAACATACCTTACATTAACAATTTCTCCAGTTTTGTACTGTGTAATGTTTAACCCTTAGCTTTCTAGTACATTTAGTACTTTTTAGCGCTGTTTAAATCCATTCTTTTTTAATTTAAGATAGAAATACTGGCGCTAGCAAGCTAGCCAGAGTATTGACAAAAGAAAAATATTTATAGATATACCAATAGGTGAGACTATATGGAGCGTAAAAAACTTTAAGCAGCAGCTATAAAATGAATAAATCTATACAAATATTATAAATAATTTTATAAAGATGAAATGGCATAAATCATACAATAAAAGTGTCAACACAATCAAAAACACAGTTTAAAGCATGGACGTCCAGTCACACAATGATAAAAAAAAAACTTGCCAAGCTTGGTCGTCTCAACATAGTCTAGTGCACTCAACTAGTATAAAAATGAGCTTCCATTTAGATTTAGCTACCCAGATGGTGGTCACGGACAGTCCTTCAAGGAACAACTCTAATGGCTCACTATTATGCCAGAGCTTACCTGTACACACTAAGGCTTGATGGAATCTTCGTCTGCTCCTGCGGCTCTTACTCTTTCAATGCCTGATGCTCTAACAGCTCAGACAAACTTCCGTATCCTCCTGACTGCGGCATCTGACGTAAGCGAGCCGGGCTTGGGTTGTCACATTGTCAGCTAGGATTCCCCTGCTAGCTGACGTATTAGTGGATATCCCTATCACTTGACAACTATGGTAAAAAAAACTAAAACAAAAAACAGAAATGATATTCCTGGAAAGATATATCACTCAGAATATGATACCTAGAGGCCTTAGATTAGAAACGGTGTGTACGTTTGAATAAAATAAAACACTGTAAGAGGAATGGTTCACAGTCTTAGAAAAAGACTCTTTTGACTTAATAGAAATCATTAAGAAAGCAAGAACAATAAGCATGAGAAACAGTTAATGGGGATGAACAGTTTGAAGTAGGGGAATGGCTTGTGACGTCAGCATGTAACATGACAGCGCAAGCTTGACAGTAGCGGCTCCCAGCAGAGCGGTGAGACATCCGAGGCATTTGCTCTCTCTGGCTCCACAACCTACATTCCAGTGGGGGCCCTTGTGAGGAAGGGGTCGCCAGCAGGTGGAAAGTGGGTATGAGTCTCGCTGCAAAGTGATTTTGGAGGAAGAACCACAGGGGTTGCCACACGACGAGTGTCACAAATATCTCAGGATTCAGCTGCTAAGGAGTTAACTTTGTGTAGCTTGCACTCAAAACAGTTATTTGTTTTCAAGAAGAATTGTTTTTGTATTTTCTTTGAAGTACCAGAACCCTCTAACTAGTCACCAAATGTTAGTGTGTATGCATTGGGTCATAAAGTCACTGAAGCTCTTAGTCACAGAGATACACAGGATAAAGTTTATGGCTTAAGCTGTCAATAGAATGCATGATGCAAAACAGGCCCTTCATTACAAAAACTGACCAGGTCACTGACAGGACATTGGTATATTATGTACATATGTGGGTTAAAAATGTTATAACCTTAACGGCAGGTAAATATGACAACCTATGGCATATTTGATATCAAACTAGTTCTCCTAATAAAACTAAGAGGTTCTAAATATGTAAATATAGAAATTTCTTACCTAGCAGGAATGATAATGGATTGTATAAATTCAGGCAAGAAATTTAGTCTATTGAAGGTTGTAAAGACAGTGGGGTTTCTTAGCCCGCCCAGGAGGGTGTGGTTAAGCAACATGATCTCTGAGAAGTAGGTTTAAGAATCTTATTTTTTAACAATAAGATTGTCATTCTTACAAGGGGAGCTGCTGTACAGAAGTAAGGAGCCATCATTTTCTTGCCATTCCCCTGGCGCAGATCTTGAAGCTAGTAAAGTATTCAATTCTGTTTTTCTCCTTTTTATTTTAAAACACTGTTTGCGTGTGTAATTTTATTTGTAACAACTTTTTATTAATAATGCATTGTGCATAATATTTTTGGCATAATAAATAATTCCTTTATTAAGTTTAGCCTTTGTCTAATAATTGAACCACGTTACTAAAAGAGACTGGAATATTAGAACTGTATAATTTTAGGTTATTTTCTGCTAAATTGTATTTCTAGAGTTAATGTGTAAAGTCTGGGGTTTTCCTTAAGATTTTCCCTTTAATACATTTTAAGTGGTGGCAGCATTTGAGCTATAGGATTGTTGGTTTAGTGTGGGTGGCATTAAAAGGGAGTTTAGGGCATTTCTCTTATGTCTAGTACAGACTAGGGAGTGGGATTAACTCTTGCACCCACTAAACTGAATCACAAGCTTGCCTGGTGTGGCTAGATTGTGACCTGTTGGTGACAGAAAAGGGGGCTGAAAACCCTTTCTGTACCAAATAAGTGACTGGCGCAGGGTTGGATATCCTTGGTTCGTCACAAATTGGTGGGCAGCGGTGTAGATAAATTTTTTTATTATTAGATTTTAGTGCTTGTGGATTTTCTAGTGTGGAAATCCCGGTACTAAAAGAGATTGTTTCTTACAATTTCCAAAGGCTAAAACTCAGTGCATTATATAGTGACACATTGCAAACAGTCCCCTTCCCTATTCTCTGTTGTTCTTTTCTATTTTATTTTTGCTATGGAGGCATACGAGCAGCGATCTAAAGAGGCACTTATACTCCTATGCCAGGAGCGGGATATTCCAACACGTTCAAAGAACAAAGATTTACTAATACAAGCTCTTGTTGAATATGATAACAGCCCAATCACACCAGTTGAGGTCTCAGGAGAGATGTCTGCAGCTGGGGGCAGCGATTCATCAGAATCTGGGGATCCCTTGGACTGTTATTTGCAAACTGTTCTTAAACATATGGGCTCAGTGGATGCAAGTTTGCGCATGGAACTGATTACAAAGTTTTATGAAAGACAGGCTGCTGAACGACAAGCTGCTGTGGCTGAGAGACAGGCGTCTCTGGCAGCTGAGAGAGAGGCTCTGGCAGCTGAGAGAGAGGCTCTGGCAGCTGAAAGACAGGCTGCTGAACGACAGGCAGAGAGAGAGTATCAGCTACAGCTTGCACGGTTGGAGAGAGGGATGGTCTCACCTGTTGTTGGTGAACCTAGAGACCTACCTGCTCCCAGAGTGCGTGCAGAGAACTTTCCCACCCTGGAGAAAGATGGAGATGTGGATGTATTCCTGCGTAGCTTTGAGAAAGTTTGCAGACAGTTCCAGTTGCCAAGGGAGCAGTGGGCCAAGTACCTTACCCCTGGCCTGAAAGGTCCTGCACTGGAGGCGTTTGCTGAACTACCCCCAGAGTTTGATCAGGACTATGATTCCATTAAACCTGCCCTGCAAAGAAGATACAATCTTACTCCTGAGGTGTACAGAAAGAAATTTCGTTCTCTGCAGAAAGGTTTGTCAGAGAGCTATATTACAGCTGTTGGGAACTTGAGGACAGCCTTTAAACAGTGGGTCAGAGGATTAAAAGTTGCCACTATGGAGGAGCTGGAAGATTTGATTGTGAAGGAACAGTTTATGCAGCTGTGCCCAGCCGGAGTTCAAGAATGGGTTTTAGATCGGAAGCCCATAACAGCATTGGAAGCTGGCGAGCTGGCTGATTTTTACACAGCTAACAGGTCTCCAGAGAATGGGAGGAAATCCTTTTCTAAGGGGGGATCCACCTGTAAAGGAGCTGCTGCACGACCCCCCTTCACAAAACCTGCTGTGCCTTTATCCAGTGTGTCTGCTCCCTCTGGGAAAGGAGGGGCAAGTGCTGCATCTGGGCAGGGGGATACCCGCAGATGTTTTGTTTGCAACAAAGTGGGCCACATCAGCTCCACTTGCCCAGAGAGGATTAACTTGGGGCAATCAGTTGGAGGAAGTAATCCCTCAGAAGTACCAGCATCTATTTTGTTTGTTACCTGTCCAGAGGAAAACAACCATGAGAACTTGTAACCTGTGACTGTTGGAGATAAGGTAACCCTAGGGCTAAGGGACACAGGTGCAGAAGTGACTATGGTGCATCCAAAGCTAGTGAACTCTGAGAACATTATCCCTGGAAAGACTCTAGCAGTTAAAGGGATTGGGGGAATGAAACTTGCAGTGCCTATGGCACGTGTATATCTTGATTGGGGAGTGGGGAGAGGTTTAAGAAATGTGGGGGTATCTGAAAATATTCCTAATGATGTTTTACTGGGTACTGATTTGGGTAGATTGTTATCTCTTTATGTGCCTGACAATGCTACATGTGACCTAGTGACATTAGTTGCGGACCCTTATGTGGAAAGGGCTGTGTGTAAAAATGCTCAGAGACATTATGACCAGGAGGGAGGACAGAGTGCATGTGTGCGCAGGGCTGTGCCTGAACTGGGGGTGTCTGTGCTGAGAGGTGAAGCTGTACGAGGAGATGCTGACTGGGGAGAACGACAGACAGACGGTGTGTGTCTTCCTGTACTTAAACCAGCAGTATCGGCAGAATTACCATTAGCTGTTCAGGGAGAAACTGATGGTGGAGAAAGGCCGATAGACTGTGTGGGTCTGTCTGTGCCTGAACTGAGTTTACCTGTACAGGGAGGAGCTGTTTGTGAGAGAAGGCAGATGAGGGGTGCGTGTCTGCCTGTGATTGAATCAGTGGATTCTATAGAAGGAGGTGAGATTGACGGGGGAGAGAATGACTGGGTGACTGGGCCGCTGGATGATGTGTGCCAGTCTCTGCCAGGGACAATTCGGTACCCTGTGAAAAGACACAATAGTTGGGATAAATGGCAGAAGGAAGATGTGTGCTTGTCTGCACCAGTGTCAAAGGGATACCAGATTCTGTGTGATTATGCAAAGTGGCAGACTGACTGTGAGAGAGAGCAGGGGGGCAAACTAGCCCACTCTATGACAGAAGCAGCAAAGCCACAGATTTCAGAGTGTGTGGGGGAGGAGGGTACCGGATACTCTTTGAGGAACCCCCAGAGTGAGTGTGAAAGATTGTGGGTGACAGAGACCCCAGTAACCTCAGCTGTGACCTATAAACAGCCTGCACAGGCTAGGGGACAGAGACTGACACAGACTGCAGGCACAGGGGGGAGGAGTACAGAGAAGTGTATTTACACAGCCCCACAGTGCCATTCAGCAAATACACTGATAGATGTGCAGCATCAGTGTCGTCAGCAGATTCAGCAGTTAGAACGCACAGTGAGGAGGTGGGGGGCAGTTAGTCAACCCCCTACCAACCATAACAGAGTGCAGGAGTACAGGAATTCTACTCCAGTGGGAGGGCAAGAGCCTATGGTAGTTAAGCAGCAACTGACAGCACACAATATGTTTAGAGAGCACACCATAGGTAGCAAGACACTAGGTTTCACAGGCACCTCTGTAACAGGGGATGATGTGTTATTCATGGATAAGATGCAAACCTTATTGGGTGAGGTACCGGCAAAACCCAGAGATGCCATATTCACACAAAAACAGTTGCAGGAGTTTACTGCCAGAGAGGGAGTGTGTGAGATGGTCCATAATGTTCTTGTACTCACGCCCATGAGACAGAACAAACTAGAGGCTGCATGGGAGGGGCCCTGCAATATATTCAATCAGTTGGGTAGAGCAACTAGTGTGTCACTTTTAAAAGGAGGGCATCCTGCTGCCAAAGCTGCTAGGTGCAATCTGTCTGGCAATGGTGTTCTCACCGCAAGGGGAAGCTCCTTTTGATACGCATCGGGAGTGGCTCGTAGCCACCCCCTTTTGCGTCTCTTATTGGGGGAGGTGTCACAAATATCTCAGGATTCAGCTGCTAAGGAGTTAACTTTGTGTAGCTTGCACTCAAAACAGTTATTTGTTTTCAAGAAGAATTGTGTTTGTATTTTCTTTGAAGTACCAGAACCCTCTAACTAGCCACCAAATGTTAGTGTGTATGCATTGGGTCATAAAGTCACTGAAGCTCTTAGTCACAGAGATACACAGGATAAAGTTTATGGCTTAAGCTGTCAATAGAATGCATGATGCAAAACAGGCCCTTCATTACAAAAACTGACCAGGTCACTGACAGGACATTGGTATATTATGTACATATGTGGGTTAAAAGTGTTATAACCTTAACGGCAGGTAAATATGACAACCTATGGCATATTTGATATCAAACTGGTTCTCCCAATAAAACTAAGAGGTTCTAAATATGTAAATATAGAAATTTCTTACCTAGCAGGAATGATAATGGATTGTATAAATTCAGGCAAGAAATTTAGTCTATTGAAGGTTGTAAAGACAGTGGGGTTTCTTAGCCCGCCCAGGAGGGTGTGGTTAAGCAACATGATCTCTGAGAAGTAGGTTTAAGAATCTTATTTTTTAACAATAAGATTGTCATTCTTACAAGGGGAGCTGCTGTACAGAAGTAAGGAGCCATCATTTTCTTGCCATTCCCCTGGCGCAGATCTTGAAGCTAGTAAAGTATTCAATTCTGTTTTTCTCCTTTTTATTTTAAAACACTGTTTGCGTGTGTAATTTTATTTGTAACAACTTTTTATTAATAATGCATTGTGCATAATATTTTTGGCATAATAAATAATTCCTTTATTAAGTTTGGCCTTTGTCTAATAATTGAACCACGTTACTAAAAGAGACTGGAATATTAGAACTGTATAATTTTAGGTTATTTTCTGCTAAATTGTATTTCTAGAGTTAATGTGTAAAGTCTGGGGTTTTCCTTAAGATTTTCCCTTTAATACATTTTAAGTGGTGGCAGCATTTGAGCTATAGGATTGTTGGTTTAGTGTGGGTGGCATTAAAAGGGAGTTTAGGGCATTTCTCTTACGTCTAGTACAGACTAGGGAGTGGGATTAACTCTTGCACCCACTAAACTGAATCACAAGCTTGCCTGGTGTGGCTAGATTGTGACCTGTTGGTGACAGAAAAGGGGGCTGAAAACCCTTTCTGTGCCAAATAAGTGACTGGCGCAGGGTTGGATAACCTTGGTTCGTCACAACGAGCAAGTTGGATAGTCTAGGGTCTTTCTTTGGTGCTTCAGACCCGACTAATTGGAGGACCCTGAGGGATGGTTGATTTCGGCGGGCCATTCATCGCCCCACAATTCAACAGGTGCCCTCTCCAAACCTCCAATAAATCGGGACAATAAATGTGCTCACCTTCATTAACAAGGTATCACTTATATATCTATTTTCATATGAATAGAAGGTGTTTGTGTGCTGTTTGCCCAACTTTGAGGTCATTGAACTAAGAGATTTAAATCTACTTTATGGAGACAATATTTTTACTCCATCTGGCCCTTTTTTATATAAGTATAAGGACTGGCCAGTGTTGAAATTAGGTATTTCATCTACATTATAAGGCCTACTGCTATTTGAATAATGGCCATCTTTGTTATCTCTACAAGGAAAGTTACAATTTAGAGGCTTATGGATAAATATCTCCACCAAACAAAAATTTTAGCAAACTGAAAAATCTGGATAAAAAAATTAGCAAAGCAATAAATTCTCCTAATAAATCAACTGTAGAAGAAAAATCACTTGATCCCCCTGATTCCTCTAATATTGCTATACAGGTATCAGCACTGATCATACCAAAAATAGAGTAAATCCATAAAAGATTGGATATAATCATAGGAGAAATTAGGGCACAAGTGGATAGAAGAACCCAATTAGAACAAAGAGTTTCTTACTGTGACGATCTTCAAAACTCCATGGAATTAAAGTTTGAATTTTTATTAAAGCAAAACACAACGTTATCCAATAAAATGGAGGATATGGAGAACAGAGCTAGACGCAATAATTTGCGCTTAATTGGTCTACCTTAATCCCTTAAATACCAAGGCCTCTAGTTATCAAGCTGTCTACTTACCTGCATTCGCCGGCCCAATACGCTTGCCTAAGCTCGCCTTACATCGCTGCCGCGGACCTGAATATGTTCACCAAAGTTATCAAGAAAGCTGTCAAGAAGCCGCGCACCAAGTACGCAGCGGAATGTTGTTAACTGACAGTTATCGATCTTGCTGCTCATCGGCTTCTTTGCAGCTTTCTTGCTAGCCTGTCACTAAGCACCCACACTATACTATACTGTTTTTCCCCCTAAACCGCCACTCCCGGAGCCCCTTGCACCTAAATAAACTTATTACCCCCTAAACCGCCGCTCCCGGACCCCGCCGCAACTATAATAAAGTTATTAACCCCTAAACCGCCGCTCACGGACCCCGGTGCCACTATAATAAATATATGAACCCCTAAACTGCCGCTCCTGGACCCCGCCGCCATCTACATTATACCTATTAACCCTTAATCTGCCGCCCCCTATACCGCCGCCACCTACATAAAGTTATTAACCCCTATCCTGCTGATCCTGGACCCCACCGCAAATAAATTAATTGTTTAACACCTAAACCACAGCACCCGGAGCCCTCCGCCACCTACATTACATTTATTAACCCCTATCCTGCCCCCCCTACACCGCCGCCACCTACAGTACACCGCCGCCACTATATTAAAAGAAATAACCCCAAAACCTAAGTCTAACCCTAACCCTAACACCCCCCTAACTTAAATATTATTTAAATTAATCTAAATAAAATTACTATCATTAAATTAATTATTCCTATTTAAAACTAAATACTTACCTATAAAATAAACCCTAAGATAGCTACAATATAATCAATAATTACATTGTAGCTATTTTAGGATTTATTTTACTGGCAACTTCATTTATTTTAACTAGGTACAATAGCTATTAAATAGTTAATAACTATTTAATAGCTACCTAGTTAAAATAATTACAAAATTACCTGTAAAATAAATCCTAACCTAAATTACAAATACACCTAACACTACAGTATGAATAAATTAATTAAATAAATTAAATACAATGATCTAAAATAAAATACAATTAAATAAACTAAACTATATTACAAAAAACAAACACTAAATTACAAAAATAAAAAAAACTACAAGAATTTTAATCTAATTACACCTAATCTAAGCACCCTAATAAAATAAAAAGCCCCCCAAAAAAATAAAATTCCCTACCCTAAACTAAATTACAAAAGTAATCAGCTCTTTTACCAGCCCTTAAAAGGGCTTTTTGCGGGGCATTGCCCCAAAGTAATCAGCTCTTTTACCTGTAAAAAAAATCAATACAATACCCCCCCAACATTACAACCCACCACCCACACACCCCTACTCTAAAAACCACCCGACCCCCCCTTAAAAAAACCTAACACTACCCCATTGAAGATCACCCTACCTTGAGCCGTGTTTACCCAGCCGGGCACCACTGGTCATCCAATGGGGCAGAAGAGGACATCCGGACCGGCAGAAGTCTTCATCCGATCGGGACAGAAGAGGTCCTCCAAGCGGCAGATGTCTTCATCCAAGCGGCATCTTCTATCTTCAATCAACCGGAGCGGAGCGGAGCCATCTTGAATCCAGCCGACGCGGAGCCATCCTCTTCTTCCGATGTCCTAACAGCGAATGAAGGTTCCTTTAAATGACATCATCCAAGATGGCGTCTTTCGAATTCCGATTGGCTGATAGGATTCTATCAGCCAATCGGAATTAAGGTAGGAAAAATCCTATTGGCTGATGTAATCAGCCAATCGGATTGAAGTTCAATCCGATTGGCTGATTGGATCAGCCAATAGAATTGACATTGCATTCTATTTGCTGATCCAATCAGCAAATCGGATTGAACTTCAATCCGATTGGCTGATTACTTTGGGGCAATTTTAAAATTCTTGTAATATTTTTTTATTTTTTGTAATTTAGTGTTTGTTTGTTTTTGTAATATAGTTTAGTTTATTTAATTGCATTTTATTTTAGATCATTGTATTTAATTTATTTAATTAATTTATTCATACTGTAGTGTTAGGTGTATTTGTAATTTAGGTTAGGATTTATTTTACAGGTAATTTTGTAATTATTTTAACTAGGTAGCTATTAAATAGTTATTAACTATTTAATAGCTATTGTACCTAGTTAAAATAAATACAAAGTTGTCTGTAAAATAAATATAAATCCTAAAATAGCTACAATGTAATTATTAATTATATTGTAGTTATCTTAGGGTTTATTTTATAGGTAAGTATTTAGTTTTAAATAGGATTAATATATTTAATGATAGGAATATTTATTTAGATTAATTTAAATAATATTTAAGTTAGGGGGTGTTAGGGTTAGACTTTTTGGGGTTAATTCATTTAATATAGTGGCGGCGGTGTAGGGGGGTATATTAGGGGTTAATAAATGTACTGTAGGTGGCGGCTGTGTAGGGGGGCAGGATAGGGGTTAATAAATGTAATATAGGTGGCGGAGGGCTCCGGGTGCGGCGGTTTAGGGGTTAAACCATTAATTTATTTGCGGCGGGTTCCGGGATCGGCAGGATAGGGGTTAATAACTTTATATAGGCGGCGGCGGTATAGGGGGCGGCAGATTAGGGGTTAATAGGTATAATGACCGGGAGCGGCGGTTTAGGGGTTAATAAGTTTATTATAGTGGTGGCGGGGTCTGGGAGCGGCGGTTTAGGGGTAATAAGTTTATTTAGGTGCGGCGGGGTCCGGGGGGCAGATTAGGGGTGTTTAGACTACGGGTACATGTTAGGGTGTTAGGGGCAGACACTTCCCATAGGATTCAATGGGATATCGGGCAGCAGCGAACATGAGCTCTCGCTGCTGTCAGACTCCAATTGATTCCTATGGGATCCGCCGCCTCCAGGGCGGCGGATTGAAAACCAGGTACGCTGGCCCGCAATAGTGGCGAGCGTACCTGGTAGGTATTTGATAACTACCAAAAGTAGTCAGATTGTGGCGAACTTGCGTTCGGAATATCTGTAGTGATGTAACCATCGATTATTATTAGGGGTTAATAGGTATAATTGCGGCGGGGTCCGGGAGCAGATTAGGGGTGTTTAGACTACGGGTACATGTTAGGGTGTTAGGGGCAGACACTTCCCATTTGAATCAAGGGAAAGGCTGAGCTTCTTAAAGCATTTAGGAAGCAGCAACATCTTCAGTTTAATGGGGCAAAAATTTTATTGTTCCAGGACTTCTTTGTGGAAACTTCCTTTAAAAGGAGACAATTTTCAACTATATGCTCCCGTCTAGTGTCAGACAAAAGATTTTTTTCTCTCTTATACCCAGCCAAGCTAAGGATCAAATCGGGTCCAAATTTTTTTAGTTTTGAATCTCCAGATGCAGCCCAATTTTTTTTAGATAATGAAGCAAAATAATAATATCTGTTTAATGAGAGCCTCCGATTTATTTATCTTTTTTTTTTCCCTCTCTTTTACAGTTGAGTATTATAATTAGTATGTTATACATTGGACTATTGGTCTTCATTTTAATTTTCCTCATTTGTGGACTTTCCACAATCTACTATATTTTAAAGAACATATATGATATTCATTTCTCATATTCACGGAATTGAGGACTATAGAAGACCTTGGACATGCACATAGTTTATTAATTTAAAAATTTTTCTTATGCAATGTCACTACTGTGTAATCTATTTGGACAAGTTCTGTATACTCTTGTTTCTCACTATATAGATACCAAATCATATTTATAAATTTGATAATTATCACTAAGTCACTGTTTAAGAAATACAATGCTTCTCTTGATATATTTGATTCTTCATATGTCACTATTGTGTTTTTTATTTGGAAAGTTTGAATATTCTTGTCTTTCACTATATAGATACCAGTACATATTTATTAATTTGACGACTATCACTGTTCGAAATACACATTGCTTTTTTTTTATACACTTGAGTTTTCATGGTACACTTAGACTTCTTGGGGGGGGGGGGGGACACATTATGCATTTATATATGTTTAATGTGTGGCCTTTTTTTCCCCAGTATAGATGTGAAGGAGCATGGGGCACGCACAAATTAATAATCAAAAGATGTTATTATTGGATTATAGAATTGAAAGGTTGGGACACTGGTTTTTTTTGGTTATCATTATTTTTTTTTCTCTCCCTTCACTAAGCACTTCTATTACTATGACTATTGTGGAAAAACTTGCACTTTATATAATGACTATTAACTCTTTTACTAGGCCATTATTAAAGGAATCAGAGTTTCTATGAAACATTAGAACTTTTTTTTTTAGAACACTTGGGGTTTATTTTGTATGTCCAATCTGTGACGTTTTATCTTTGTGTTTATATGGTATATACAGTTTAATAATTAGTATGCAACGACACGCCTGTTTAGGTAATCAACTTATTCTGACTAAACAGGGTGATTTTTTTTTTCTCTCCCCTTCTTCCTATGGTACATGGTCCCTAAAGTTGAGAGTTAAACAATAAAGATTTTGACCTGGAATGTAGGAGGGATCCACTCCCCAGTTAAAAGAAAAGCTGTTATTAACTATCTAAACAAAACAAATCTTGACATAATTTGTTTGCAGGAGACGCATCTCTCCAATCTAGAACATAGTCAAATCAAAGCCAGGTGGGGACTTATTCTTTTCTTCATATAAAAAGGCGGCGAGCGGGGTAATGATTCTGCTTCATAAGAAACTAGGTTATAAGATTATTAAAGTTATAAAGGACAAAGAGGGCAGATATTTATTTGTGAGATTACTGATCCAGAACCAAAATTATTTATTAATAAATGTGCCCTAATGAAAGGTTTTGGAATCATTTGGTGAAAAATATACTTAAATTCTCAAAAGACAAAATAATACTAAAATAATAATAAAACTGAAGATTACAACATCACTCCCAACTCTTATCTGGATAGGCGTAAATTGGGAGATCAGAAAACGAAACCTACATACACAATGTTAAATCCTAACAATCTCAATTTTACATGCTGTTCTAAATCTCACAATACTCTTTCAAAATTGGATTTATTTTTGGTATCTGAATGTTTGGTATCTAAGGTGTCAAAATGTGACATAATTGACTTCACCTTATCTGATCACGCTCCAGTAGAGCGAGTACTTCAAACTAAAAAAGTATTTACGTTTAATTAGTTTTTTATTCCTACAAATCCTTTTTGACTAAAGCATGGGAGGAGTTCAGTAGTTTTAATGGCCACTGTAGAGACGAAATCCCGATCTTTTGAGAAATGGCTAAACTCTATCTAAAGGCAGAGATAAACACACATGGCTAGATTGAAAAAGTAGCAAATGTTAAAATTCAAAGATCTGTCAAGCAAGTTAACAGATGCTTAAACCCTTTATCTAAGAAATCCAGATAGGATAAATAGAGAGAATTATTTTGCATGTAAGAAGGAAAGAGATCTATTCCTTCTAGAAGAAGCAGAAGAATCATTATATAAGGACGCAGCCAGATTTATTAGACATGGCAACAAAGCAGGCTAATTTCTGGCTTCAATTTTTAAAAGACAAACTCAAAGGAAGCCCATAGCAGTTATTAAAAATAACGATAAAATATTTATGGAACAAGACTAGATAGCCTTTTTTATTTCAGAACAATTATACTGACTTGTATACCTCTCAAAATCCTCTTCCGGAAGATATCAATACATTTCTAGCAAATATTGATCTCCCCCCAGTCTCAGAGCTGGATCTTGAAATTTTGAATAAACCAATAGACGAAGAGGAAATCTATAAAACTATTATATCAATGGCTAGAAGGAAAACCCCAGGCCCAGACAACCTGCCTCTGGAATTTTATTTGATGCTTTCTTCTGAGATTGTTCCTGGTTTAAAAGATCTTTACAAAATTTATTTTGAGGATAACTTTAAGATATTCGAACATTTTAAAAAGGCTAATATTATTTTGATTCCTAAAAATAACAAAGACCCCTCAGAAGTAACCTTGTATAGACCAATTTTCCTGCTACATCTTGATTATAAGATTTTGATGAAAATCTTAGCAGAGAGGATGAAAGGTATACTACCTAAAATTATCCATCCCAATCAGGTAGGCTTTGTGAGTGGGAGAGTTTCAGAAGTGAATAAAAGGAAAATTCTGCATACTATCTGCTTATATAGTGGCGACCAGTCCGCTCTGCCAGAGGCCTTCTTGCTATTCTTGGATGCAGAGAAGGCCCTTGACAGAGTGGAATGGCCCAAAATGAAAAATATTTTAATCTGTTATTGTGTACGCCACTAAAGTATTTATATAAATGTGTATCTTTGTTTACTTTTTCTATGATACAAAGATGCTCGCTGATTCTTTCCCTTAGTGTTCTTGAGGTTTCTGTTTTTTACAACTACACTCTATTGTTGTTTTTTACAACTGCACTCTATTAAATAGAAAACAAAAATGTACTGTTTTTTACAACTGCACTCTTTTAAATAGATAACACCACTGTCTGTGCATCTAATAGTGTCTCTAATATCAAAAGTTCCACCAGCTGACGTATTAACGAATATCCCTATCACATGACAACCCAAGCCCGGCTCGCTTACGTCAGAAGTCGCAGTCAGGAGGACACAGAGGTTTGTCTGAGCTGTCAGCGCATCAGACATTGAAAGAGTAAGAGCTGCAGGAGTGGACAAAGATTCCACCAAGCTCTGTTGTGTACAGGTAAGCTCTGGCATAATAGAGAGCCATTAGAGTTGTTCCGTGAACACCATCTGAGTAGCTAAAACGGCCATTGATCTTCTTATATCTGAATGGAAGCTCATTTTTATACTAAATGAGTGCACTAGATTATGTTGAGACCAAGCTTGCAAGTTTTTTTTTATCATTCTGTGACTGGACGTCCATGTTTTAAACTTTTATTGTATGATTTATGCCATTTCATCTTTATAAAAAAATGTATTATATTTTTATAGATTTATTCATTTTATAGCTGCTGCTTAGCGTTTTTCTACGCTACATATATTCTCACCTATTGGTAAATCTATCAATATTTTTCTTTTGTCAATACCCTGGCTAGCTTGCTAGCGCCAGTATTTCTATCTATTTAAATTCATACCGCCCCTAGGGATTTTGGAAGAGGGAATCCCTTTAACTTTTAGAGTTATATTTCAGAAAATGTGGGAACAAATAAATAATTAAAGGGACAGGAAACCCCAAAATTTTATTTCATGATTTGGATAGAACATACAATTTTAAACAACTTTCCAATTTACATCCAATAACAAATTTGCTTTATTCTCTTGTTATCCTTTGCTGAAGGAACAGCATTGCACAACCGGCAGCAAGATGAACACATCTAGTTAGCCATTGTAAAGAGACAAATGTGTGCAGCAGCTCCCACTAGTATACAGGGCCAGATTGGGCAGCCGGGATACCGAGAAAAATCCCGGTGGGCCGCCAGCCGCAAGCTCATCTGGGCTGCTCAGGCTGGCTCAGCTTCTGCAGTAGAGAGCGGCAATTAATAAGCAATTTTTTTTTTATGCAAATGAAATCTTATTGTTGATAGACTAGTGTGGGAGTGGCTGGCAGTGCTACTATCTAACAGTAACCAATTACCCCCTCGGGCCACAACGCAACCTACCGCAAAGTAAGCGATCAGACTGAGTCTGTGTCTGTCTGTCACTCACAGCTCAGTCTGTCACTGAATGAGGCCAGGGAATGATGCGGGGGTGGGCCTACCGGCCGTCGTCTCACACACGTGACATAGTGGAATATCGAAATCCTTCAGTGCAGAGAGCAGGCAAAATCTGAACTTCGAGCGCGGACTCACCACTGGCACTAATAACTTTAGCAGTGCCGGTCAGGACCGCCCTTTGGGTGGGGTGAGTGCGGCACTGGCCTCAGGCCCCTTGCTTCGTGGTGCATATGATACCGGGTGAAGTGTAGAGAATCCGGGACTCGGGAGCATCGGACATAAGCAACAGGTCAGAGCCTCTTGCTAAAGCTTCTGTCTACGTATCTTAGGTTTACGCACAAAGCGAGAGAGGAATCCATCTGTACAAGACCAATTAATTGTTTGCAATCTCTGTCAGTAAGAACAGTGTTTAGCACAATGAAATATTCCTAAAAAAAATATTTGCAGCCCAAAAAAACTGAAAAGAAATAATAAAAATCATAGTAATTTCTCTATCTGCTCCAGAATTGCAAAAAATAATCTTGGCTTTGCTGTTTTTCGTTTATAAACTAATAACACATCAACACCCCCTGTAACTTAAGTACTGTATGTAATTGAAACAGAAAAGGAAAAAATGCCTGTGATTTTTCTGCAAAAAAACTCTATAATTATATAGCTGAGTTTTTAACAAATCCATACAATTTCTGACAAACACAATATCCATGTAATTGTTCAGGGAATACAAAAGGTCATCATCCTACATCATATGTAGCTCACACATGGGCAGGTATCCTGCCTGATGATGTCTTGTTGGTATGTGAGTGTGTGGGTATGTGAGTGTGTTGGTAAGTGAGTGTGTGGGTATGTGAGTGTGTGGGTGTGTTAGTATGTGAGTGTGTTGGTATGTGAGTGTGTGGGTATGTGAGTGTGTTGGTATGTGAGTGTGTGAGTATGTGAGTATATGAGTGTGTGGGTATATGAGTGTGTGGGTATGTGAGTGTGTTGGTATGTGAGTGTGTGAATATGTGAGTATATGAGTGTGTGGGTATGTGAGTGTGTGGGTATGTGGGTGTGTGAGTATGTGAGTATATGAGTGTGTGGGTATGTGAGTGTGTTTGTATGTGAGTGTGTGGGTATGTGAGTGTGTGGGTGTGTTAGTATGTGAGTGTGTGGGTATGTGAGTGTGTTGGTATGTGAGTGTGTGAGTATGTGAGTATATGAGTGTGTGGGTATATGAGTGTGTGGGTATGTGAGTGTGTTGGTATGTGAGTGTGTGAATATGTGAGTATATGAGTGTGTGGGTATGTGAGTGTGTGGGTATGTGGGTGTGTGAGTATGTGAGTATATGAGTGTGTGGGTATGTGAGTGTGTTTGTATGTGAGTGTATGGGTATGTAAGTGTGTGGGTGTGTTAGTATGTGAGTGTGTTGGTATGTGAGTGTGTGGGTATGTGAGTATGTGAGTGTGTGAGTATGTGAGTGTGTGAGTATGTGAGTGTGTGACTGTGTGAGTATGTGACTATGTATGAGCTCATTGTCACAATTCTTGTCTGAGAAATTTCAAGAGTTAACTGAAATAATAAAGTAAAAGCATAGCAAAAGAATAAAAATAAAGGTGTGTCACAACCCATTGATCTGATGACAATAATTGTGTCACAACTTAGTGCTCACAAGCTAACGGCTGTAGCAACATACTACATGCATTTTACTTTGCTGTGTATGTAATGATGTCCTATAGCACAACATCCCATTCACTAAGGCATTGGTTATAATGATCTGACATCTCACTTGGGTATATAGCTGATATACAGGGCAGTGGCGGAACTTCCAGGGTGGCGAAAAGTTGTGACCAAGCCCAGGAAGCAGTCTCTTTTTTGCCCCAAATGTGACTTTTACAGAGAATAACTTTTAATTTATTATATTAGTCATTATTGTAGCTATTGTCAAATATACTGAGGGGGCTGCGCCGGAGGGGGTGGGGTTAAAATGAAGGGGGTGGGGTTGACTCAGTGGGGGGCGGGGCTGGGCCGGTCTATACAAATTTCCAGGGCTGGTCTGATTTCCCAGTCCGGCCCTGCTAGTATAGGATATGTGCGTATCTTTTTCAACAAGCGATACCAAGAGAACAAAGCACATTTGAAAATAGAAGTGAATTTAAAAGTGTCTTAAAATTACATGCTCTATCGCAATCATGCTAATTTAATTTTGAATTTCCTATCCCTTTAAAGTATATTGCACAGTTGTTTTACCACGCACAATTAAACATTTTGGGCCAGATTACAAGTGGAGTGCTAACTATCGCTTTCATGAAAAGCAAGCTTCTCATGCTGTGTGAGACACAGCATGAGAAGCTTGCGCAGCAAAGGGGGTAAGCAATGGCAGCAAAGTGTAAATATGTATGTATATGATTACATACATATATATTAATGTGTTAATATGTGTATATACACACATTAACAATAACACATAAATATATATGTATATAAGCATATACATATATATTTACTGGGAACACACAGCAACCATAGACCTCAATGTAAAGGCACTTTTCAGTGCTGTTTTTTTTTAACACCCCACACCCCTTAAAACTGCCTAGTGCAGTTGTTTTTTAATTTTTTTAAATGCTATTTTTATTTTAATAAAAAAACTATAATACCCTCTATTTTGAGGGCATTTGGGGCACTTTTAGAAAGAGAGATCTGATCTCTGGTTAATTTTCAGAGCACTAATTGCTACCGCAAGCTCATAGTAGCAATAACCAGCCACTTGTCATAGCTGTTTTTTTAATGCATGCTTGCAAACTGGCGAATTTGGCCATTAGCGGGCATTCAATAAATTAGAGCTCCCCTTGTAATATTGTAATCTAGTGTTCTAATGTTGTAATGATTTATATTCACGAACAAACTAAGGCCTAGATTTGGAGTTCGGCGGTAGCCGTCAAAACCAGCGTTAGAGGCCGCCCGCTGGTATTTGGAGTCAGTGATTAAAGGGTCTAACGCTCACTTTTCAGCCGCGACTTTTCCATACCGCAGATCCCCCTACGCCATTTGCGTAGCCTATCTTTTCAATGGGATCTTTCTAACGCCGGTATTTAGAGTCGTTTCTGAAGTGAGCGTTAGAGCTCTAACGACAAGATTCCAGCCGCCTGAAAATAGCAGGAGTTAAGAGCTTTCTGGCTAACCCTGGTTCATTAAGCTCTTAACTACTGTACCCTAAAGTACACTAACACCCATAAACTACCTATGTACCCCTAAACCGAGGTCCCCCCACACCGCCGCCACTCGATTAAAATTTTTAACCCCTAATCTGCCGACCGCCACCTACGTTATACTTATGTACCCCTAATCTGCTGCCCCTAACCCCGCCGACCCCTGTATTACATTTATTAACCCCTAACCTGTCCCCCACAACGTCGCCGCCAGCTACTTAAAATAATTAACCCCTAATCTTCCGACCTCAAAGCGCCGCCACCTACGTTATCCCTATGTACCCCTAATCTGCTACCCCTAACACCGCCGACCCCTATATTATATTTATTAACCCCTAATCTGCCCCCCTCAACGTCGCCGACACCTGCCTACACTTATTAACCCCTAATCTGCCGAGCGGACCTGAGCGCTACTATAATAAAGTTATTAACCCCTAACCCGCCTCACTAACCCTATCATAAATAGTATTAACCCCTAATCTGCCCTCCCTAACATCGCCAACACCTAACTTCAATTATTAACCCCTAATCTGACGACCGGAGCTCACCGCTATTCTAATAAATTGATTAACCCCTAAAGCTAAGTCTAACCCTAACACTAACACCCCCCTAAGTTAAATATAATTTAAATCTAACGAAATTAATTAACTCTTATTAAATAAATGATTCCTATTTAAAGCTAAATACTTACCTGTAAAATAAATCCTAATATAGCTACAATATAAATTATAATTATATTATAGCTATTTTAGGATTAATATTTATTTTACAGGCAACTTTGTAATTATTTTAACCAGGTACAATAGCTATTAAATAGTTAAGAACTATTTAATAGTTACCTAGTTAAAATAATAACAAAACTACCTGTAAAATAAATCCTAACCTAAGATATAATTAAACCTAACACTACCCTATCAATAAAATAATTAAATAAACTACCTACAATTACCTACAATTAACCTAACACTACATTATCAATAAATTAATTAAACACAATTGCTACAAATAAATACAATTAAATAAACTAGCTAAAGTACAAAAAATAAAAAAGAACTAAGTTACAAAAAATAATAAAATATTTACAAACATAAGAAAAATCTTACAACAATTTTAAACTAATTACACCTACTCTAAGCCCCCTAATAAAATAACAAAGCCCCCCAAAATAAAAAATTCCCTACCCTATTCTAAATTAAAAAAGTTACAAGCTCTTTTACCTTACCAGCCCTGAACAGGGCCCTTTGCGGGGCATGCCCCAAGGATTTCAGCTCTTTTGCCTGTAAAAAAAAACATACCATACCCCCCCCCAACATTACAACCCACCACCCACATACCCCTAATCTAACCCAAACCCCCCTTAAATAAACCTAACACTAAGCCCCTGAAGATCTTCCTACCTTGTCTTCACCATACCAGGTTCACCGATCCGTCCTGGCTCCAACATCTTCATCCAACCCAAGCGGGGGTTGGCGATCCATCATCCGGTGCTGAAGAGGTCCAGAAGAGGCTCCAAAGTCTTCCTCCTATCCGGCAAGAAGAGGACATCCGGACCGGCAAACATCTTCTCCAAGCGGCATCTTCAATCTTCTTCCATCCGGTGCGGAGCGGGTCCATCTTGAAGCAGGCGACGTGGATCCATCCTCTTCTTCTGTTGTCTCCCGACGAATGACGGTTCCTTTAAGGGACGTCATCCAAGATGGCGTCCCTCGAATTCCGATTGGCTGATAGGATTCTATCAGCCAATCGGAATTAAGGTAGGAATTTTCTGATTGGCTGATGGAATCAGCCAATCAGAATCAAGTTCAATCCGATTGGCTGATCCAATCAGCCAATCAGATTGAGCTCGCATTCTATTGGCTGATCGGAACAGCCAATAGAATGCGAGCTCAATCTGATTGGCTGATTGGATCAGCCAATCGGATTGAACTTGATTCTGATTGGCTGATTCCATCAGCCAATCAGAAAATTCCTACCTTAATTCCGATTGGCTGATAGAATCCTATCAGCCAATCGGAATTCGAGGGACGCCATCTTGGATGACGTCCCTTAAAGGAACCGTCATTCGTCGGGAGACAATGGAAGAAGAGGATGGATCCGCGTCGCCTGCTTCAAGATGGACCCGCTCCGCACCGGATGGAAGAAGATTGAAGATGCCGCTTGGAGAAGATGTTTGCCGGTCCGGATGTCCTCTTCTTGCCGGATAGGAGGAAGACTTTGGAGCCTCTTCTGGACCTCTTCAGCACCGGATGATGGATCGCCAACCCCCGCTTGGGTTGGATGAAGATGTTGGAGCCAGGACGGATCGGTGAACCTGGTATGGTGAAGACAAGGTAGGAAGATCTTCAGGGGCTTAGTGTTAGGTTTATTTAAGGGGGGTTTGGGTTAGATTAGGGGTATGTGGGTGGTGGGTTGTAATGTTGGGGGGGGGGTATGGTATGTTTTTTTTTTACAGGCAAAAGAGCTGAAATCCTTGGGGCATGCCCCGCAAAGGGCCCTGTTCAGGGCTGGTAAGGTAAAAGAGCTTGTAACTTTTTTAATTTAGAATAGGGTAGGGAATTTTTTTATTTTGGGGGGCTTTGTTATTTTATTAGGGGGCTTAGAGTAGGTGTAATTAGTTTAAAATTGTTGTAAGATTTTTCTTATGTTTGTAAATATTTTATTATTTTTTGTAACTTAGTTCTTTTTTATTTTTTGTACTTTAGCTAGTTTATTTAATTGTATTTATTTGTAGCAATTGTGTTTAATTAATTTATTGATAGTGTAGTGTTAGGTTAATTGTAGGTAATTGTAGGTAGTTTATTTAATTATTTTATTGATAGGGTAGTGTTAGGTTTAATTATATCTTAGGTTAGGATTTATTTTACAGGTAAATTTGTTATTATTTTAACTAGGTAACTATTAAATAGTTCTTAACTATTTAATAGCTATTGTACCTGGTTAAAATAATTACAAAGTTGCCTGTAAAATAAATATTAATCCTAAAATAGCTATAATATAATTATAATTTATATTGTAGCTATATTAGGATTTATTTTACAGGTAAGTATTTAGCTTTAAATAGGAATAAGTTATTTAATAAGAGTTAATTTATTTCGTTAGATGTAAATTATATTTAAATTAGGGGGGTGTTAGTATTAGGGTTAGACTTAGCTTTAGGGGTTAATACATTTATTATAGTAGCGGTGAGGTCCGCTCGGCAGATTAGGGGTTAATAATTGAAGTTAGGTGTTGGCGATGTTAGGGAGGGCAGATTAGGGGTTAATACTATTTATGATAGGGTTAGTGAGGCGGATTAGGGGTTAATAACTTTATTATAGTAGCGCTCAGGTCCGCTCGGCAGATTAGGGGTTAATAAGTGTAGGCAGGTGTCGGCGACGTTGAGGGGGGCAGATTAGGGGTTAATAAATATAATATAGGGGTCGGCGATGTTAGGGCAGCAGATTAGGGTACATAGGGATAACGTAGGTTGCGGCGGTTTACGGAGCGGCAGATTAGGGGTTAAAAAAAATATGCAGGGGTCAGCGATAGCGGGGGCGGCAGATTAGGGGTTAATAAGTGTAAGGTTAGGGGTGTTTAGACTCGGGGTACATGTTAGGGTGTTAGGTGCAGACGTAGGAAGTGTTTCCCCATAGGAAACAATGGGGCTGCGTTAGGAGCTGAACGCTGCTTTTTTGCAGGTGTTAGGTTTTTTTTCAGCTCAAACAGCCCCATTGTTTCCTATGGGAGAATCGTGCACGAGCACGTTTTTGAGGCCGGCCGCGTCCGTAAGCAACTCTGGTATCGAGAGTTGCATTTGCGGTAAAAAGGCTCTACGCTCCTTTTTTGGAGCCTAACGCAGCATTTGATTAAACTCTCGATACCAGAGTTAAATTTATGGTGCGGCCAGAAAAAAGCCCGCGGAGCGTTAACAGCCCTTTTACCGCCGAACTCCAAATCTAGGCCTAAATATCTAAATATTGACAATTTAACTAGCATTTTTTTATTTGTGTTTAATCGATTTTACTATGTGTATGATAATATATACAAGCTTCTATCACAAGTAATATATTTCTGTATTTTATTTATTTATTCCTTTAGTTTCAGTGTTTTGCTTATAATTTACTGTATTTGATGTTGATGTATAAAACAAAACTTTATACATAGGGGCCCATTTATCAAGCCGGCTCGCCAGAAACACCAGTTATGAAGCAGCGGTCTAAAGACTGCTGCTCCATAACCTGTCCGCCTGCTCTGAGCAGGCGGACAGACATCGCCGCAATTCAACCCAATCAAGTACGATAGGGTTGATTGACAGCCCCTGCTAGATTGGCCGCGAATCTGCAGGGGGCGGTGTTGCACCAGCAGCCCACAAGAGCTGCTGGTGCAATTCTGAATACGGAGAGCGTATTGCGCTCCGCATTCAGCGAGGTCTGTCGGACCTGATACGCACTGTCAGATCAGATCTGACAGACCTTTGTTAAATAGGGGCCATATACTATTGCATCATAGTAAATATAATTTCACTTTTAATCCCACTTTTTTATTACTGTATTAAATAAGAACTCATTTTATTTTTGCTTATTATTAGGTTGTTTTTTTTGTAAACTACTATAAATCATTTAGAAATCTATTCAGCATTGTAATCAATATGTAGGGCAAGCATGTTAATACAAGATACTGTTCATCATATTGCAGTTAATAAATATTTGCTGACTGAGATTTATATAAAGGATGAGGTAGATTTAAAAGCATAAGGTTAAAACAAGTTGTAGCTATAATCTATATATAAAAAGTAAACTATGATATATATGGGTTCTTTTCAGCTAATCTTATTACAGATAAGAATATTCTCACTATGGGTGGGTAATCTATACGCTATAGCTAAACTTAACCTTACAACCTAATTAGCAACTACATTGCTGGGAATTTTAGAAGTGTGGTGCGCAGCTGCAATTAAAGGCCTTCTAATTACCAAGAAATGATGGCAAAGCCATGCATGACTGCTATTTCTTAAAAAAAGAGATCCCAGAGAAGCTTTTATAACCATTTGTGTTATGGCTGCACACATTTGCCAAGATTACGAGTTCTGCGTTAGCCTTAAAAAGCAGCGTTTTTTTGCAGGTAGAGGCTCACAGATCACTTTTTTTCCGTGACTCGAGGCTACCGCAAATCCCCTTACGTCAATTGTGTATCCTATCTTTTCTATGGGATTTGCCTAACGCTGGTATTACGAGTCTTGGAAGAAGTGAGCGGTAGAGCCTCTACCTCCAAGACTCCACCCGCAAACAAAAGTCAGTAGTTAAGAGCTTTATGGGCTAATGCCGGAACATAAAGCTCTTAACTACAGTGCTAAAAGTACACTAACACCCATAATCTACCTATGAACCCTTAAACCGAGGCCCCCCCCTCACATCGCAAACACTATATAATAAAAAAAAATTAACCCCTAATCTGCCAACCGGACACCGCCGCCACCTACTTTATAGCTATGAACCCCTAATCTGCTGCCCCCAACCTTGCCGCAACCTACATTATACTTATTAACCCCTAATCTGTCCGGCCTCAACGTCGCCGCAACCTACCTACACTTATTAACCCCTAATCTGCCGACCGGACCTCGCCACCACTATAATAAATGTATTAACCCCTAAACCGCCGCAGTCCCGCCTAGCAAACACTATAATAAATTTTATTAACCCCTAATCTGCCCTCCCTAACATTGCCGCCACCTGCCTACAATTATTAACCCCTAATCTCCCACCCCCAACGTTGCCGCTACTATAATAAAGTTATTAACCCCTAAACCTAAGTCTAACCCTAATTAATTATATTTAAAACTAAATACTTACCTATAAAATAAACCCTAATATAGCTACAATATAACTAATAATTGCATTGTAGCTATTTTAGGATTTATATTTATTTTACAAACAACTTTGTATTTATTTTAACTAGGTACAATAGCTATTAAATAGTTAATAACTATTTAATAGCTACCTAGTTAAAATAATTACAAAATTACCTGTAAAATAAATCCTAACCTAAGTTACAAATACACCTAACACTACACTATCATTAAATTAATTAAATAAACTACCTACAATGATCTAAACTAAAATACAATTAATTAATTAAACTAAACTATATTACAAAAAAAACAAACACTAAATTACAAAAAATAAAAAAAGATTACAAGAAGTTTAAACTAATTACACCTAATCTAAGCCCCCTAATAAAATAAAAAAGCCCCCCAAAATAATAAAATGCCCTATCCTATCCTAAATTAAAAAGTAATCAGCTCTTTTACCAGCCCTTAAAAGGGCTTTTTGCGGGGCATTGCACCAAAGTAATTAGCTCTTTTACCTGTAAATAAAAATACAATCCCCCCCCAACATTACAACCCACCACCCACATACCCCTACTCTAAAACCCACCCGATCCCCCCTTAAAAAAAACTAACACCACACCCCCCTGAAGATCACCCTACCTGGAGCCGTGTTCACCCAGCCGGGCACCGATGGGCCAGAAGTGGACATCCGGAGCGGCAGAAGTCATCATCTGATCGGGGCAGAAGAGGTCCTCCAAGCGGCCGATGTCTTCATCCAAGCGGCATCTTCAATCTTCAATCAACTGGAGCGGAGCCATCTTGAATCCATCCGACGCGGAGTCATCCTCTTTGTACGATGTCCTAATTCCGAATGAAGGTTCCTTTAAATGACGTCATCCAAGATGGCGTCCCTCGAATTCCGATTGGCTGATAGGATTCTATCAGCCAATTGGAATTAAGGTAGGAAAAATTCGATTGGCTGATGTAATAAGCCAATCGGATTGAACTTCAATCCCATTGGCTGATTGGATGAGCCAATAGAATGCAAGGTCAATTCTATTGGCTCATCCAATCAGCCAATCGTATTGAAGTTCAATCCGATTGGCTGATTAAATCAACCAATCGGATATTTCCTACCTTAATTCCGATTGGCTGATAGAATCCTATCAGCCAATTGGAATTCGAGGGACGCCATCTTGGATTACGTCATTTAAAGGAACCTTCATTCGGACTTAGGACATCGTATGAAGAGGATGGCTCCGCGTCGGATGGATTCAAGATGGCTCCGCTCCGGTTGATTGAAGATTGAAGATGCCGCTTGGATGAAGACATCTGCCGCTTGGAGGACCTCTTCTGCCCCGATCGGATGAAGACTTCTGCCACTCCGGATGTCCACTTCTGGCCCATCGGTGCCTGGCTGGGTGAACACGGCTCCAGGTAGGGTGATCTTCAGGGGGGTAGTGTTAGGTTTTTTTAAGGGGGGATCGGGTGGGTTTTAGAGTAGGGGTATGTGGGTGGTGGGTTGTAATGTTGGGGGGAATTGTATTTTTATTTACAGGTAAAGGAGCTGATTACTTTGGGGCAATGCCCCGCAAAAAGCCCTTTTAAGGGCTGGTAAAAGTATATACAAAAATGGGCCTTGGGTTGGCTAATATATATTTATATATATATATATATATATCAGTAGAAAAAGCACTCCTCCAGATTTTTACATGTAAACATTTATTCTGTATAAACGTTTTCGGGGTTGCCCCCGTCCTCAGATACAATATAAACAATTCAATTCTACTCACCAATCTAAATACCCTTGTACCCTGTGGACATCTCTGCCAGAAGTGCGTGCAGAGCTGCAGCGTCCCCCAGGCACCATTGCGCATGCGTGAAGTGTACTGCGGCTGCCCGCACTGGCCAAATGTGAAGACTAAAAGCAATACATGTAAGAACAAAAGCACAGCGTTACCAAAGTGTGAATAACATGTATCTATCATTAGAAAACATGCACATGCGGATCACATACTAGTCAATGGGCACAATACATAATGTATAATAGATACTGCTGGATAATGAGAACATAATAGCAAACGACTATATTGTTAATGTACTGAATATAGGATTTACACATCAGATGGAAGTGACATAAATGCAATATGAGGCACATAATCATATCTTGCCCTGAATATTCTTGGGAAATATCTGACAATAGTAACCAGAAATTTAATTAGGTACAGGCAGAAAAATGTGATGTGATCAGTATGGAGCAGGCGAACCATGCTCCATATTTCACCAAATCCCCATACAAAGCAAGTTTTAGAAGGACAAATATGTGTCCAAAATCACAAAATACATCTATTGGCTGAAAAAGTGTAAAAAATTATTATACCAATATCAACTTCCCCATATAGGGTGTAAAACCAACTGGCAGGTCTTGAAACATGTGTTAGTTTTTAAACATGCAAATAATTTGACTGTCTTAGGTATGTAGACAGCAAACCCACTGCATTCAGAGAAAACATTTAAAGTCTAATTTGACATTGAGACCATTAGGAGTATGGGTGTCCAAGGTATGTATCCATTTACGCTCTCTTACCAAGGGGGGAATGTGGTCAATGATGACACATCTAATGTCAGCCACTGTGTGATGTTTCTTGAGGAAATGTCTTGCCACAGGCTGATCTGATGATCCTGTACCCAAGGCTGACCTAATGCTAGAACGATGGTTGGCCATCCTTGTGCGGAGAATATTCTGGGTCTTACCAATGTAAAACAGCCCGCAGGGGCAATGAAGCATATATATCACAAATTTTGTGGTACAAGTGACCCTATGTTTGATTTCATATTTTTTGTTGTTCCCAGGGTGTGTAAAATATTTACAATGTGAAAGTCCACTGCAGGTGGTACAACCGCTGCACCGGTAACAACCATTTCTGTTAGTGCCTAACCAGGTTCTGGTGATATAACTTGGTCTGAAGTCTGCACGTAAAAGCAGATCCTTAATTGAACGGCCCCTCCGGTATCCAATCATGGGCGGTTCCATGTTAGTAAAAGGTAATGTTTTGTCTGTGGTCAAAATATCCCAATTCTTCCTCATAATACCGGGAAGTTTCAATGCATTAAAATTAAATTCTGTAGATAAGATCAACCTTTCAAGTGGCTTCTTATATTTCTTTATTAGTGCTTCTGATTGATCCATATCACTACATATTGACAAGGCCTGATCCAAATGGGTAAATTTTGAATACGTATCCCGGAGTTGTGACAATTTGCTGTCTCTATCGGTATTGTTTCTCACCACTCTCTTAAATTGTGATAATGGAAGAGATTTCTTCAGGTTTGGTGGGTGACAGAGAGGTAGTTAGAGTCGACCCAGTTTTAGTGATCCTAAGATCTAAAAAGTCAACACTCTCTGTGTTTGATGTAATTTTACATTTGAGATGTTCGTTTTCTTGATTCAAAAGGTTAAACCAGACATCTAGATCATCAGATGACCTGCACCAAATGATGAACAGATCATCAATATAGCGCTTGAATAGAAGTATCCTGGGATCATGAAAAAGTATAGTTCCTTATTGTTTGAATAGGGCCATATATAAATTGGCATATGATGGGGCCACGTTGGACCCCATTGCAGTGCCAGCGGTTTGTAAATAATAATCCATCTCAAATTTAAAGCAGTTGTATTGTAAACAAAACGTCAGTAGTCATAAAATTCTGATCTTTTGATGTATTATTAAAGTGGCTGTGCACTAGTTTATCCCTAAGGTTTGGTGACCTTCTTGGGGTCATAAGTAGAGTCTTGCATACTATTGTCTTTAAGGTGGGGTCAACCATCAATATATCCCAATGTTTTAGGAGTATAGATCTTAAATCATTTCATTTATTGTGATATGTGGATATAAATCTCACTGTATTATCCTCTGAGGGCAATTTTTAATTTTTCTTATACAGTATATTATCCCTCAGATTTTCTTTTGCTCTCTGGTAGTTACGTTTAAAATTTTTATGAGAGTATCCTCTGTCCAGCAGCCTATTTGTAAGTTTCTTGGCATGTGTTTTAAATGATTCATGAATTGAACAGTTCCTCTTATACCGCAAATACTGCCCATATGGGATACCCTTAAGCACTGAACCAATGTGATAGCTTTCAGCCCTTAAAATGGTATTGGTTGATGTGTCCTTTCTGTACATTTCGGTGAGGATCATTCCCTCTTTGATAGTTATTAGTAGGTCTAAAATTTTAATGGATTCCCTACTGGAGTTGTATGTGAATTTTAAATTCAAATTGTTATCATTTATCAGTTCAGTGAAATCTTTTAGTTCATTTTCTGTCCCATGCCACACAATCTATATGAATTGCTACGCTTGCTGCTTTACCGCTTCTCTGCCTATGTGTACTGTATGAACTGCTATTCTGCCAACTAACATTTCTCCATGTTTGATTATTATTAATGTGCCTTCTTGCTAGCTGCTAGATGAACTGTGTGCTGTTATTTTGTATGGATTCCATTGGAATATACTCCGATATATAGGATTACTGCATGAGCCACCCTGTGTACTATTCTGAAGGCTCTAGAAGACATGCATCTATTAACCGTTTTTTCATTTTTAGTTCTGACTATGGAAGGAGGACTATATATTATACTTATACATTTTATGCCCCCTTGCACCCCTGGATACATTATTTTTAGATATCCAGGGTTTTCCATTATACTATTTGATTGGGTTTGAGCTGGTGCACCACTTCTTTTCTTTGTTAATATGTGTAAATATGTTTACATACATATATACACATATAAACATAAATACAAATGTATATACAAATATATATATATAGACATATACAGAAAATAGGATAGAAAAAGTATGCCCTGTGCAAGCACTAAGCATTAATACAAATACAAAGGGAATAAAGTCATCAGAGCTGGATGTGAGAGCCACTGGTCTATGAGATGTCAGGAAAGTCACATTTTGAAGAAGCCCTACAGAGTATCCCTGGCGGCGAAACGTGGGTAGCGTAGTTTTCTACTACTAACCTCGGCTAGGCCAGCTGTGGGTCCTGCACCTTATTGACCTTTGGGGAGACCGCTTACCACACTTCGTTACCTCCACCAACTGACAAGGATTCGCACAGACACAGCATGCTTTTGGAGATTCAACGTATAACAGCAGAACACAGGGGAAGCAGTGTCCAAGCACTTTACACACAGAGAGTCGTGTTTGGATCGGTATATACCAGCACATATGGATGTCATACATTGGTGAAGACAGGTGAGATCTGTCCATTTCCTTGCTCCTGACAACAGTTCCCTTAGGCGAGGGTAAAGCCCTCAGTAGGTAGAACCTTTGTAGCGAGTACACCCAGTAATTTGTACTGGAGTCAAGCTATCAGACAGTTTAAAAATCCAAGTCAAGCTATCAGACACTGTTTTGGAGCTATCAGACAGGTTTAAAACAGTAGTCAAGCTATCAGACACTTATTTGTTAGTACTTTCTTAAGACTATTAAAGGCTGTACCATACATATATGCTAATAAGAAATGTTTTAATGAATACAACAAGCATTTTTGTTATAAATGTCACTCAAATGTAAAAAAAAAGTCATATTCCAGCATTTCTCTAAGCGTTAAAAACAAAATTCCCCATTGTGCCACTACATTTTCACCACAGCTAGTTCAAACAATGACCCCACTAAGATAACACAAAGTATGGAAACTTTTTAGTGTGGAATATTAAAAATATAGGGCCCCAAACTTCCCTAAAATTGCAAAAATCATCACTTTCAAGAAATTTCACTTAGGGATAAAAGCAAAATCTCCCATTGTGCCACTACATTTTCACCACAGCTAGCTCACACAATGACCCCTCTACGATATCATAAATTTTGGAGAGTTTTTACTGTGGAATTTTAAAAACATTGGGCCCCAAATGTCCCTCAAATTGCATAAATTGGCCCTTTTCAGCAAATTTACTTAGGAATAAAAAAGAAATCTCCCATTGTTCCACTAAAATTTCACCACAGCTAGCTCACACAATGACTCCTCTACGGTATCACTAAGATTGGACCATTTTTACTGTGGAATTTTAAAAATATTGGGCCCCAAATGTCCCTTGAATTTCATAAATCGGCCCCTTTCAGCAAATTCACTTAGGAATAAAAAAGAAATCTCCCATTGTGCCACTACAATTTCACCACAGCTAGCTCACACAATGACCCCTCTACGATATCACACATTTTGGAGAGTTTTTACTGTGGAATTTTAAAAATATAGGACCCCAAATGTGCCTAGAATTTCATAAATCGTCCCTTTTCAGCAAATTCACTTAGGAATAAAAAAGAAATCTCCCATTGTTCCACTAAAATTTCACCACAGCTAGCTCACACAATGACCCCTCTACAGTATCACTAAGTTTGGACTAATTTTACTGTGGAATCTTAAAAATATTGGGCCCCAAATGTCCCTCAAATTGCAAAAATATTCACTTTCCCAAAATTTCACTTTGGGATAAAAAACAAATCTCCCATTGTTCCACTAAAATTTCACCACAGCTAGCTCACACAATGACCCCTCTACAGTATCACTAAGTTTGGACCATTTTTACTGTGGAATTTTAAAAATATTGGGCCCCAAATGTCCCTTGAATTTCATAAATCGGCCCTTTTCAGCAAATTCACTTAGGAATAAAAAAGAAATCTCCCATTGTTCCACTAAAATCTCACCACAGCTAGCTCACACAATGAGCCCTCTACGATATCACAAAGTTTGGAGACTTTTTACTGTGGAATTTTAAAAATATTGGGACCCATATGTCCCTCGAATTGCATAAATAGGCCCTTTTCAGCAAATTCACTTAGGAATAAAAAATAAATCTCCCATTGTTCCACTAAAATTTCACCACAGCTAGCTCACACAATGACGCCTCTACAGTATCACTAAGTTTGGGGTATTTTTACTGTGGAATTTTAAAAATATTGGGCCCCAAATGTCCATCTAATTGCAAAAATTTCACTTTGGGATAAAAAAGAAATCTCCCATTGTTCCACTAAAATTTCACCACAGCTAGCTCACACAATGACCCCTCTAAGGTATCACTAAGTTTGGACCATTTTTACTGTTGAATTTTAAAAATATTGGGCCCCAAATGTCCCTTGAATTTCATAAATCGGCCCTTTTCAGCAAATTCACTTAGGAATAAAAATGAAATCTCCCATTGTTCCACTAAAATTTCACCACAGCTAGCTCACACAATGACCCCTCTACGGTATCACTAAGTTTGGACAATTTTTACTGTGGAATTTTAAAAATATTGGGCCCCAAATGTCCCTTGAATTTCATAAATCGGCCCTTTTCAGCAAATTCACTTAGGAATAAAAATGAAATCTCCCATTGTTCCACTAAAATTTCACCACAGCTAGCTCACACAATGACCCTTCTATGATATCACAAAGTTTGGACCATTTTTACTGTGGAATTTTAAAAATATTGGGCCCCAAATGTCCCTTGAATTTCATAAATCGGCCCTTTTCAGCAAATTCACTTAGGAATAAAAAAAGAAATTTCCCATTGTTCCACTAAAATTTCACCACAGCTGGCTCACACAATGACCCCTCTACGGTATCACTAAGTTTGGGGTATTTGTACTGTGGAATTTTAAAAATATTGGGCCCCAAATGTCCGTCAAATTGCAAAAATAGTCACTTTCCAAAAATTTCACTTTGGGATAAAAAAGAAATCTCCCATTGTTCCACTAAAATTTCACCACAGCTAGCTCACACAATGAACCCTCTAAGGTATCACTAAGCTTGGACCATTTTTACTGTGGAATTTTAAAAATATTGGGCCCCAAATGTCCCTTGAATTTCATAAATCGGCCCATTTCAGCAAATTCACTTAGGAATAAAAAAGAAATCTCCCATTGTTCCACTAAAATTTCACCACAGCTAGCTCACACAATGACCCCTCTACGATATCACAAAGTTTGGAGACTTTTTACTGTGGAATTTTAAAAATATTGGGACCCATATGTCCCTCTAATTGCATAAATCGGCCCTTTTCAGCAAATTCACTTAGGAATAAAAAAGAAATCTCCCATTGTTCCACTACAATTTCACCACAACTAGCTCACACAATGACCCCTCTACAGTATCACTAATTTTGGGGTATTTTTACTGTGGAATTTTAAAAATATTGGGCCCCAAATGTCCGTCAAATTGCAAAAAACAGTCACTTTCCAAAAATTTCACTTAGGAATAAAAAAGAAATCTCCCATTGTTCCACTAAAATTTCATCACAGCTAGCTCACACAATGACCCCTCTACAGTATCACTAAGTTTGGACCATTTTTACTGTGGAATTTTAAAAATATTGGGCCCCAAATGTCCCTTGAATTTCATAAATCGGCCCTTTTCAGCAAATTCACTTAGGAATAAAAAAGAAATCTCCCATTGTTCCACTAAAATCTCACCACAGCTAGCTCACACAATGAGCCCTCTACGATATCACAAAGTTTGGAGACTTTTTACTGTGGAATTTTAAAAATATTGGGACCCATATGTCCCTCGAATTGCATAAATAGGCCCTTTTCAGCAAATTCACTTAGGAATAAAAAATAAATCTCCCATTGTTCCACTAAAATTTCACCACAGCTAGCTCACACAATGACGCCTCTACAGTATCACTAAGTTTGGGGTATTTTTACTGTGGAATTTTAAAAATATTGGGCCCCAAATGTCCATCTAATTGCAAAAATTGTCACTTTCCAAAAATTTCACTTTGGGATAAAAAAGAAATCTCCCATTGTTCCACTAAAATTTCACCACAGCTAGCTCACACAATGACCCCTCTAAGGTATCACTAAGTTTGGACCATTTTTACTGTTGAATTTTAAAAATATTGGGCCCCAAATGTCCCTTGAATTTCATAAATCGGCCCTTTTCAGCAAATTCACTTAGGAATAAAAATGAAATCTCCCATTGTTCCACTAAAATTTCACCACAGCTAGCTCACACAATGACCCCTCTACGGTATCACTAAGTTTGGACAATTTTTACTGTGGAATTTTAAAAATATTGGGCCCCAAATGTCCCTTGAATTTCATAAATCGGCCCTTTTCAGCAAATTCACTTAGGAATAAAAATGAAATCTCCCATTGTTCCACTAAAATTTCACCACAGCTAGCTCACACAATGACCCCTCTATGATATCACAAAGTTTGGACCATTTTTACTGTGGAATTTTAAAAATATTGGGCCCCAAATGTCCCTTGAATTTCATAAATCGGCCCTTTTCAGCAAATTCACTTAGGAATAAAAAAAGAAATTTCCCATTGATCCACTAAAATTTCACCACAGCTGGCTCACACAATGACCCCTCTACGGTATCACTAAGTTTGGGGTATTTGTACTGTGGAATTTTAAAAATATTGGGCCCCAAATGTCCGTCAAATTGCAAAAATAGTCACTTTCCAAAAATTTCACTTTGGGATAAAAAAGAAATCTCCCATTGTTCCACTAAAATTTCACCACAGCTAGCTCACACAATGAACCCTCTAAGGTATCACTAAGCTTGGACCATTTTTACTGTGGAATTTTAAAAATATTGGGCCCCAAATGTCCCTTGAATTTCATAAATCGGCCCATTTCAGCAAATTCACTTAGGAATAAAAAAGAAATCTCCCATTGTTCCACTAAAATTTCACCACAGCTAGCTCACACAATGACCCCTCTACGATATCACAAAGTTTGGAGACTTTTTACTGTGGAATTTTAAAAATATTGGGACCCATATGTCCCTCTAATTGCATAAATCGGCCCTTTTCAGCAAATTCACTTAGGAATAAAAAAGAAATCTCCCATTGTTCCACTACAATTTCACCACAACTAGCTCACACAATGACCCCTCTACAGTATCACTAATTTTGGGGTATTTTTACTGTGGAATTTTAAAAATATTGGGCCCCAAATGTCCGTCAAATTGCAAAAAACAGTCACTTTCCAAAAATTTCACTTAGGAATAAAAAAGAAATCTCCCATTGTTCCACTAAAATTTCATCACAGCTAGCTCACACAATGACCCCTCTACAGTATCACTAAGTTTGGACCATTTTTACTGTGGAATTTTAAAAATATTGGGCCCCAAATGTCCCTTGAATTTCATAAATCGGCCCTTTTCAGCAAATTCACTTAGGAATAAAAAAGAAATCTCCCATTGTTCCACTAAAATTTCACCACAGCTAGCTCAAACAATGACCCCTCTAAGGTATCACTAAGTTTGGACCATTTTTACTGTGGAATTTTAAAAATATTGGGCCCCAAATGTCCCTTGAATTTCATAAATCGGCCCTTTTCAGCAAATTCACTTAGGAATAAAAATGAAATCTCCCATTGTTCCACTAAAATTTCACCACAGCTAGCTCACACAATGACCCCTCTATGATATCACAAAGTTTGGAGACTTTTTACTGTGGAATTTTAAAAATATTGGGACCCATATGTCCCTCGAATTGCATAAATAGGCCCTTTTCAGCAAATTAATTTAGGAATAAAAAAGAAATCTCCCATTGTTCCACTAAAATTTCACCACAGCTAGCTCACACAATGACCCCTCTATGGTATCACTAAGTTTGGACCATTTTTACTGTGGAATTTTAAAAATATTGGGCCCCAAATGTCCCTTGAATTTCATAAATCGGCCCTTTTCAGCAAATTCACTTAGGAATAAAAAAGAAATCTCTCATTGTTCCACTAAAATTTCACCACAGCTAGCTCACACAATGACCCCTCTACGATATCACACATTTTGGAGAGTTTTTACTTTGGAATTTAAAAAATATAGGGCCCCAAATGTGCATTGAATTTTTTAAATCGGCCCTTTTCAGCAAATTCACTTAGGAATAAAAAAGAAATCTCCCATTGTTCCACTAAAATTTCACCACAGCTAGCTCACACAATGACCCCTCTACGTTATCACTAAGTTTGCGGTATTTTTACTGTGGAATTTTAAAAATATTGGGCCCCAAATGTCCCTCAAATTGCAAAAATAGTCACTTTCCAAAAATTTCACTTTGGGATAAAAAAGAAATCTCCCATTGTTCCATTAAAATTTCACCACAGCTAGCTCACACAATGACCCCTCTAAGGTATCACTAAGTTTGGACCATTTTTACTGTGGAATTTTAAAAATATTGGGCCCCAAATGTCCCTTGAATTTCATAAATCGGCCCTTTTCAGCAAATTCACTTAGGAATAAAAATGAAATCTCCCATTGTTCCACTAAAATTTCACCACAACTAGCTCACACAATGACCCCTCTACGGTATCACTAAGTTTGGACCATTTTTACTGTGGAATTTTAAAAATATTGGGCCCAAATGTCCCTTGAATTTCATAAATCGGCCCTTTTCAGCAAATTCACTTAGGAATAAAAAAGAAATCTCCCATTGTTCCACTAAAATTTCACCACAGCTAGCTCACACAATGACCCCTCTATGATATCACAAAGTTTGGAGACTTTTTACTGTGGAATTTTAAAAATATTGGGCTCCAAATGTCCGTCAAATTTCAAAAATAGTCACTTTCCAAAAATTTCACTTTGGGATAAATAAGAAATCTCCCATTGTTCCACTAAAATTTCACCACAGCTAGCTCACGTAATGACCCCTCTAAGGTATCACTAAGTTTGGCCATTTTTACTGTGGAATTTTAAAAATATTGGGCCCCAAATGTCCCTTGAATTTCATAAATCGGCCCTTTTCAGCAAATTCACTTAGGAATAAAAATGAAATCTCCCATTGTTCCACTAAAATTTTACCACAACTAGCTCACACAATGACCCCTCTACGGTATCACTAAGTTTGGACCATTTTTACTGTGGAATTTTAAAAATATTGGGCCCAAATGTCCCTTGAATTTCATAAATCGGCCCTTTCAGCAAATTTACTTAGGAATAAAAAAGAAATCTCCCATTGTTCCACAAAAAATTCACCACAGCTAGCTCACACAATGACCCCTCTACGATATCACACATTTTAGAGAGTTTTTACTGTGGAATTTTAAAAATATAGGGCCCCAAATGTGCCTTGAATTTCATAAATCGGCCCTTTTCAGCAAATTCACTTAGGAATAAAAAAGAAATCTCCCATTGTTCCACTAAAATTTCACCACAGCTAGCTCACACAATGACCCCTCTACGGTATCACTAAGTTTGGACTATTTTTACTGTGGAATTTTAAAAATATTGGGCCCTAAATGTCCCTCAAATTGCAAAAATATTCACTTTCCCAAAATTTCACTTTGGGATAAAAAAGAAATCTCCCATTGTTCCACTAAAATTTCACCACAGCTAGCTCACACAATGACCCCTCTATGGTATCACTAAGTTTGGACCATTTTTACTGTGGAATTTTAAAAATATTGGGCCCCAAATGTCCCTTGAATTTCATAAATCGGCCCTTTTCAGCAAATTCACTTAGGAATAAAAAAGAAATCTCTCATTGTTCCACTAAAATTTCACCACAGCTAGCTCACACAATGACCCCTCTACGATATCACACATTTTGGAGAGTTTTTACTTTGGAATTTAAAAAATATAGGGCCCCAAATGTGCATTGAATTTTTTAAATCGGCCCTTTTCAGCAAATTCACTTAGGAATAAAAAAGAAATCTCCCATTGTTCCACTAAAATTTCACCACAGCTAGCTCACACAATGACCCCTCTACGTTATCACTAAGTTTGCGGTATTTTTACTGTGGAATTTTAAAAATATTGGGCCCCAAATGTCCCTCAAATTGCAAAAATAGTCACTTTCCAAAAATTTCACTTTGGGATAAAAAAGAAATCTCCCATTGTTCCATTAAAATTTCACCACAGCTAGCTCACACAATGACCCCTCTAAGGTATCACTAAGTTTGGACCATTTTTACTGTGGAATTTTAAAAATATTGGGCCCCAAATGTCCCTTGAATTTCATAAATCGGCCCTTTTCAGCAAATTCACTTAGGAATAAAAATGAAATCTCCCATTGTTCCACTAAAATTTCACCACAACTAGCTCACACAATGACCCCTCTACGGTATCACTAAGTTTGGACCATTTTTACTGTGGAATTTTAAAAATATTGGGCCCAAATGTCCCTTGAATTTCATAAATCGGCCCTTTTCAGCAAATTCACTTAGGAATAAAAAAGAAATCTCCCATTGTTCCACTAAAATTTCACCACAGCTAGCTCACACAATGACCCCTCTATGATATCACAAAGTTTGGAGACTTTTTACTGTGGAATTTTAAAAATATTGGGCTCCAAATGTCCGTCAAATTTCAAAAATAGTCACTTTCCAAAAATTTCACTTTGGGATAAATAAGAAATCTCCCATTGTTCCACTAAAATTTCACCACAGCTAGCACACGTAATGACCCCTCTAAGGTATCACTAAGTTTGGCCATTTTTACTGTGGAATTTTAAAAATATTGGGCCCCAAATGTCCTTTGAATTTCATAAATCGGCCCTTTTCAGCAAATTCACTTAGGAATAAAAATGAAATCTCCCATTGTTCCACTAAAATTTTACCACAACTAGCTCACACAATGACCCCTCTACGGTATCACTAAGTTTGGACCATTTTTACTGTGGAATTTTAAAAATATTGGGCCCAAATGTCCCTTGAATTTCATAAATCGGCCCTTTCAGCAAATTTACTTAGGAATAAAAAAGAAATCTCCCATTGTTCCACAAAAAATTCACCACAGCTAGCTCACACAATGACCCCTCTACGATATCACACATTTTAGAGAGTTTTTACCGTGGAATTTTAAAAATATAGGGCCCCAAATGTGCCTTGAATTTCATAAATCGGCCCTTTTCAGCAAATTCACTTAGGAATAAAAAAGAAATCTCCCATTGTTCCACTAAAATTTCACCACAGCTAGCTCACACAATGACCCCTCTACGGTATCACTAAGTTTGGACTATTTTTACTGTGGAATTTTAAAAATATTGGGCCCTAAATGTCCCTCAAATTGCAAAAATATTCACTTTCCCAAAATTTCACTTTGGGATAAAAAAGAAATCTCCCATTGTTCCACTAAAATTTCATCACAGCTAGCTCACACAATGACCCCTCTACAGTATCACTAAGTTTGGACCATTTTTACTGTGGAATTTTAAAAATATTGGGCCCCAAATGTCCCTTGAATTTCATAAATCGGCCCTTTTCAGCAAATTCACTTAGGAATAAAAAAGAAATCTCCCATTGTTCCACTAAAATTTCACCACAGCTAGCTCACACAATGATCCCTCTACAGTATCACTAAGTTTGGACTATTTTTACTGTGGAATTTTAAAAATATTGGGCCCCAAATGTCCCTCAAATTGCAAAAATAGTCACTTTCCAAAAATTTCACTTTGGGATAAAAAAGAAATCTCCCATTGTTCCACTAAAATTTCACCACAGCTAGCTCACACAATCACCCCTCTAAGGTATCACTAAGTTTGGAGACTTTTTACTGTGGAATTTTAAAAATATAGGGCCACAAATGTGCCTTGAATTTCATAAATCGGCCCTTTTCAGCAAATTCACTTAGGAGCTAGCAGCTAGCTCACACTTAGGAGCAGCTAGCTCACAAATTTTAGTGGAACAATGGGAGATTTATTTTTTATTCCTAAGTGAATTTGCTGAAAAGGGCCGATTTATGAAATTCAAGGGACGTTTGGGGCCCAATATTTTTAAAATTCCACAGTAAAAATGGTCCAAACTTACGCCTAGATTTAGAGTTTTGTCGGTAACGACCCGCGTAGCTAACGCATGCTTTTTTTTCCCCGCACCTTTTAAATACCGCTGGTATTTAGAGTTCACATAATGGCAGGGTTTTCAGTGCGTTAGGCTCCAAAAAGGGAGCATAGAGCATAATTTAACGCCACTGCAACTCTAGATACCAGCGGTGCTTACGGACGCGGCCAGCTTCAAAAACGTGCTCGTGCACGATTCCCCCATAGGAAACAATGGGGCTGTTTGAGCTGAAAAAAAACCTAACACCTGCAAAAAAGCAGCGTTCAGCTCTTAACGCAGCCCCATTATTTCCTATGGGGAAACACTTCCTACGTCTGCACCTAACACTCTAACATGTACCCCGAGTCTAAACATCCCTAATCTTACACTTATTAACCCCTAATCTGCCGCCCCCGCTATCGCTGACACCTGACCGGAACAGCCAATAGAATGCGAGCTCAATCTGATTGGCTGATCGGATCAGCCAATCGGATTGACCTTGATTCTGATTGGATGATTCCATCAGCCAATCAGAATATTCCTACTTTAATTCCGATTGGCTGATAGAATCCTATCAGCCAATCGGAATTCGAGGGATGCCATCTTGGATGATGTCATTTAAAGGAACCGTCATTCGGCTAGTAGGCGTCAGTTGAAGAAGATGTTCCGCGTCGGCTTGGAATAAGATGGCTTGCTCCGCTCCGGAAGAAAGAAGATTGAAGATGCGGCTTAATAGAAGACTTCATCCCGATGATGGACTTCCGACTTCAGCCCGATGATGGAGTTCTTCAGCCGCCGCTTGGGTCCAGACTTCAGCCCGAGGATGGACATCACTCTTCAGCCCCCCGCTTGGGCTTGGATCAAGACATCGGAGGCTCTTCTGGACAGATCGGGACCCGGTGAGGTGAAGACAAGGTAGGGAGATCTTCAGGGGCTTAGTGTTAGGTTTATTTAAGGGGGGTTTGGGTTAGATTAGGGGTATGTGGGTGGTGGGTTGTAATGTTGGGGGGGGGTATTGTATGTTTTTTTTACAGGCAAAAGAGCTGAATTTTTGGGGCATGCCCCGCAAAGGGCCCTTTTCAGGGCTGGTAAGGTAAAAGAGCTTTGAACTTATTTAATTTAGAATAGGGTAGGGCATTTTTTTATTTTGGGGGTCTTTGATATTTTATTAGGGGGCTTAGAGTAGGTGTAATTAGTTTAAAATTGTTGTAATATTTTTCTAATGTTTGTAAATATTTTTTTATTTTTTGTAACTTAGTTCTTTTTTATTTTTTGTACTTTAGTTAGTTTATTTCATTGTATTTATTTGTAGATATTGCATTTAATTAATTTATTGATAGCGTAGTGTTAGGTTTAATTGTAGATAATTGTAGGTATTTTATTTAATTAATTTATTGATAGTGTAGAGTTAGGTTTAATTGTAACTTAGGTTAGGATTTATTTTACAGGTAATTTTGTAAATATTTTAACTATTTTAGCTATTAAATAGTTCTTAACTATGTAATAGCTATTGTACCTGGTTAAAATAAATACAAAGTTACCTGTAAAATAAATATAAATCCTAAAATAGCTATAATATAATTATAATTTATATTGTAGCTATATTAGGGTTTATTTTACAGGTAAGTATTTAGCTTTAAATAGGAATAATTTATTTAATAAGAGTTAATTTATTTTGTTAGATTTAAATTATATTTAACTTAGGGGGGTGTTAGTGTTAGGGTTAGACTTAGCTTTAGGGGTTAATCCATTTATTACAGTAGCGGCGAGATTCGGTCGGCAGATTAGGGGTTAATACTTAAAGTTAGGTGTCGGCATTGTTAGGGAGGGCAGATTAGGGGTTAATACTATTTATTATAGGGTTATTGAGGAGGGAGTAAGGCGGATTAGGGGTTAATAAGTGTAGGCAGGTGGAGGCGACGTTGAGGGGGGCAGATTAGGGGTTAATAAATATTATATAGGGGTCGGCGGTGTTAGGGGCAGCAGATTAGGGGTACATAAGGATAACATAGTTGGCGGCGCTTTGCGGTCGGCAAATTAGGGGTTAATTATTGTAGGTAGCTGGCGGCGACGTTGTGGGGGGCAGGTTAGGGGTTAATAAATATAATATAGGGGTCGGCGGTGTTAGGGGCAGCAGATTAGGGGTACATAAGTATAATGTAGGTGGCGGTCGGCAGATTAGGGGTTAAAAAAATTTAATCGAGTGGCGGCGATGTGGGGGGACCTCGGTTTAGGGGTACATAGGTAGTTTATGGGTGTTAGTGTACTTTAGAGCACAGTAGTTAAGAGCTTTATAAACCGGCGTTAGCCCAGAAAGCTCTTAACTACTGACTTTTTTCTGCGGCAGGAGTTTTGTCATCAGATTTCTAACGCTCACTTCAGCCACAACTCTAAATACCGGCGTTAGAAAGATCCCATTGAAAAGATAGGATACACAAATGACGTAAGGGGATCTGTGGTATGGAAAAGTCGCGGCTGGAAAGTGATCGTTAGACCCTTTAATGACTGACTCTAAATACCGGCGGTAGCCCAAAACCAGCATTAGGAGCCTCTAACGCTGGTTTTCACGGCTACCGCCCAACTCTAAATCTAGGCCTTAGTGATTCCGTAGAGGGGTCATTGTGTGAGCTAGCTGTGGTGAAATTTTAGTGGCACAATGGGAGATTTCTTTTTTATTCTAAGTGAATTTGCTGAAAAGGGACAATTTATGCAATTCGAGGGACATTTGGGGCCCAATATTTTTTAAATTCCACAGTAAAAAGTCTCCAAACTTTGTGTTATCGTAGAGGGGTCATTGTGTGAGCTAGCTGTGGTGAAATTTTAGTGGAACAATGGGAGATTTCTTTTTTATTCCTAAGTGAATTTGCTGAAAAGGGCCGATTTATGAAATTTAAGGGACATTTGGGGCCCTATATTTTTAAAATTCCACAGTAAAAATGGTCCAAACTTAGTGATACCATAGAGGGGTCATTGTGTGAGCTAGCTGTGGTGAAATTTTAGTGGAACAATGGGAGATTTCTTTTTTATTCCTAAGTTAATTTGCTGAAAAGGGCCTATTTATGCAATTCGAGGGACAAATGGGGCCCAATATTTTTAAAATTCCACAGTAAAAAGTCTCCAAACTTTGTGATATCGTAGAGGGTCATTGTGTGAGCTAGCTGTGGTGAAATTTTAATGGAACAATGGGAGATTTCTTTTTTATTCCTAAGTGAATTTGCTTAAAAGGGCCGATTTATGAAATTCAAGGGACATTTGGGGCCCAATATTTTTAAAATTCCACAGTAAAAATGGTCCAAACTTAATGATACCGTAGAGTGGTCATTGTGTGAGCTAGCTGTGGTGAAATTTTAGTGGAACAATGGGAGATTTCTTTTTTATTCCTAAGTGAATTTGCTGAAAAGGGCCGATTTATGAAATTCAAGGGACATTTGGGGCCCAATATTTTTAAAATTCCACATTTAAAATGGTCCAAACTTAGTGATACCGTAGAGGGGTCATTGTGTGAGCTAGCTGTAGTGAAATTTTAGTGGAACAATGGGAGATTTCTTTTTTATCCCAAAGTGAATTTGCTGAAAAGGGCCGATTTATGAAATTCAAGGCACATTTGGGGCCCTATATTTTTAAAATTCCACAGTAAAAACTCTCCAAAATGTGTGATATCGTAGAGGGGTCATTATGTGAGCTAGCTGTGGTGAAATTTTAGTGGAACAATGGGAGATTTCTTTTTTATTCCTAAGTGAATTTGCTGAAAAGGGCCGATTTATGAAATTCAAGGGACATTTGGGCCCAATATTTTTAAAATTCCACAGTAAAAATGGTCCAAACTTAGTGATACCATAGAGGGGTCATTGTGTGAGCAAGTTGTGGTGAAATTTTAGTGGAACAATGGGAGATTTCTTTTTTATTCCTAAGTTAATTTGCTGAAAAGGGCCTATTTATGCAATTCGAGGGACATATGGGTCCCAATATTTTTAAAATTCCACAGTAAAAAGTCTCCAAACTTTGTGATATCATAGAGGGGACATTGTGTGAGCTAGCTGTGGTGAAATTTTAGTGGAACAATGGGAGATTTCTTTTTTATTCCTAAGTGAATTTGCTGAAAAGGGCCGATTTATGAAATTCAAGGGACATTTGGGGCCCTATATTTTTAAAATTCCACAGTAAAAATGGTCCAAACTTAGTGATACCATAGAGGTGTCATTGTGTGAGCTAGCTGTGGTGAAATTTTAGTGGAACAATGGGAGATTTCTTTTTTATTCCTAAGTTAATTTGCTGAAAAGGGCCTATTTATGCAATTCGAGGGACATATGGGGCCCAATATTTTTAAAATTCCACAGTAAAAAGTCTCCAAACTTTGTGATATCATAGAGGGTCATTGTCTGAGCTAGCTGTGGTGAAATTTTAGTGGAACAATGGGAGATTTCTTTTTTATTCCTAAGTGAATTTGCTGAAAAGGGCCGATTTATGAAATTCAAGGGACATTTGGGGCCCAATATTTTTAAAATTCCACAGTAAAAAGTCTCCAAACTTTGTGATATCGTAGAGGGGTCATAGTGTGAGCTAGCTGTGGTGAAATTTTAGTGGAACAATGGGAGATTTCTTTTTTATTCCTAAGTGAATTTGCTGAAAAGGTCCGATTTATGAAATTCAAGGGACATTTGGGGCCCAATATTTTTAAAATTCCACAGTAAAAATGGTCCAAATTTAGTGATACCGTAGAGGAGTCATTGTGTGAGCTAGCTGTGGTGAAATTTTAGTGGAACAATGGGAGATTTCTTTTTTATTCCTAAGTGAATTTGCTGAAAAGGGCCAATTTATGCAATTTGAGGGACATTTGGGGCCCAATATTTTTAAAATTCCACAGTAAAAAGTCTCCAATCTTTGTGATATCGTAGAGGGGTCATAGTGTGAGCTAGCTGTGGTGAAATTTTAGTGGAACAATGGGAGATTTCTTTTTTATTCCTAAGTGAATTTGCTGAAAAGGTCCGATTTATGAAATTCAAGGGACATTTGGGGCCCAATATTTTTAAAATTCCACAGTAAAAATGGTCCAAATTTAGTGATACCGTAGAGGGGTCATTGTGTGAGCTAGCTGTGGTGAAATTTTAGTGGAACAATGGGAGATATCTTTTTTATTCCTAAGTGAATTTGCTGAAAAGGGCCTATTTATGCAATTCGAGGGACATATAGGTCCCAATATTTTTAAAATTCCATAGTAAAAAGTCTCCAAACTTTGTGATATCATAGAGGGGTCATTGTGTGAGCTAGCTGTGGTGAAATTTTAGTGGAACAATGGGAGATTTCTTTTTTACTCCTAAGTGAGTTTGCTGAAAAGGGCCGATTTATGAAATTCAACGCACATTTGGGGCCCTATATTTTTAAAATTCCACAGTAAAAACTCTCCAAAATGTGTGATATCGTAGAGGGGTCATTGTGTGAGCTAGCTGTTGTGAAACTTTAGTGGAACAATGGGAGATTTCTTTTTTATTCCTAAGTGAATTTGCTGAAAAGGGCCAATTTATGAAATTCAAGGGACATTTGGGGCCCAATATTTTTAAAATTCCACAGTAAAAATGGTCCAAACTTAGTGATACCGTAGAGGGGTGATTGTGTGAGCTAGCTGTGGTGAAATTTTAGTGGAACAATGGGAGATTTATTTTTTATCCCAAAGTGAAATTTTTGGAAAGTGACTATTTTTGCAATTTGAGGGACATTTGGGGCCCAATATTTTTAAAATTCCACAGTAAAAATAGTCCAAACTTAGTGATACCGTAGAGGGGTCATTGTGTGAGCTAGCTGTGGTGAAATTTTAGTGGAACAATGGGAGATTTCTTTTTTATCCCAAAGTGAAATTTATTGGAAAGTGACTATTTTTGCAATTTGAGGGACATTTGGGGCCCAATATTTTTAAAATTCCACAGTAAAAATAGTCCAAACTTAGTGATACCGTAGAGGGGTCATTGTGTGAGCTAGCTGTAGTGAAATTTTAGTGGAACAATGGGAGATTTCTTTTTTATTCCTAAGTGAATTTGCTGAAAAGGGCCGATTTATGAAATTTAAGGGACATTTGGGGCCCTATATTTTTAAAATTCCACAGTAAAAATGGTCCAAACTTAGTGATACCATAGAGGGGTCATTGTGTGAGCTAGCTGTGGTGAAATTTTAGTGGAACAATGGGAGATTTCTTTTTTATTCCTAAGTTAATTTGCTGAAAAGGGCCTATTTATGCAATTTGAGGGACAAATGGGGCCCAATATTTTTAAAATTCCACAGTAAAAAGTCTCCAAACTTTGTGATATCGTAGAGGGTCATTGTGTGAGCTAGCTATGGTGAAATTTTAATGGAACAATGGGAGATTTCTTTTTTATTCCTAAGTGAATTTGCTTAAAAGGGCCGATTTATGAAATTCAAGGGACATTTGGGGCCCAATATTTTTAAAATTCCACAGTAAAAATGGTCCAAACTTAATGATACCATAGAGTGGTCATTGTGTGAGCTAGCTGTGGTTAAATTTTAGTGGAACAATGGGAGATTTCTTTTTTATTTCTAAGTGAATTTGCTGAAAAGGGCCAATTTATGCAATTTGAGGGACATTTGGGGCCCAATATTTTTAAAATTCCACAGTAAAAAGTCTCCAAACTTTGTGATATCGTATAGGGGTCATTGTGTGAGCTAGCTGTGGTGAAATTTTAGTGGAACAATGGGAGATTTCTTTTTTATTCCTAAGTGAATTTGCTGAAAAGGGCCGATTTATGAAATTCAAGGGACATTTGGGGCCCAATATTTTTAAAATTCCACAGTAAAAATAGTCCAAACTTAGTGATACCGTAGAGGGGTCATTGTGTGAGCTAGCTGTGGTGAAATTTTAGTGGAACAATGGGAGATTTCTTTTTTATTCCTAAGTGAATTTGCTGAAAAGGGCCAATTTATGCAATTCGAGGGACATTTGGGGCCCAATATTTTTAAAATTCCACAGTAAAAACTCTCAAAAATGTATGATATCGTAGAGGGGTCATTGTGTGAGCTAGCTGTGGTGAAAATGTAGTGGCACAATGGGAGATTTTGCTTTTATCCTTAAGTGAAATTGCTTGAAAGTGATTATTTTTGCAATTTTAGGGAAGTTTGGGGCCCTATATTTTTAAAATTCCACACTAAAAAGTTTCCATACTTTGTGATATCTTAGTGGGGTCATTGTTTGAACTAGCTGTGGTGAAAATGTAGTGGCACAGTGGGGAATTTTGTTTTTAACGCCTAGAGAAATGCTGGAATATGACTTTTTTTTTACATTTGAGTGACATTTACAACAAAAATGCTTGTGGTATTCATTAAAACATTTCTTATTAGCATATATGTATGGTACAGCCTTTAATAGTCTTAAGAAAGTACTAACAAATAAGTGTCTGATAGCTTGACTACTGTTTTAAACCTGTCTGATAGCTCCAAAACAGTGTCTGATAGCTTGACTTGGATTTTTAAACTGTCTGATAGCTTGACTCCAGTTAATTTGTGGTGTAAAACAACAACCATTTTACATATCGACACGGTTGGTTTGCATTATATGAACTGCTATGCTTGCGGCCCTTCTGCTTCTCTGCCTATACTGTGCATACTGTGTGTGTTGCATGAACTGCTACTCTGCTACTAACATCTGTCCATAATTGACTGCTTTATATGTACACTTCTGCTTAATTGTCTGGAGATCAGTGTGGTGTTATCCTGTATGGACTTCATGAGAAAAAAACTTTGAAACATAGGATTACTGTATGAATTCACTTGTGTTCAACTATGAAGATTTAAGAAGACAGGCATTTATCAATCCTCTTCTTTTTATCCTATGTACTCACACCATGGATACAGGACTATGTTCTCTTCCCAATGGCCATTGGTAGATTTTAGACTTAAGCACTTTTTACTCATTCCTATATATACCTTTTTATATGTGTTATTGACTAATAAATTAAGTGGTTTTTGTAATTTACCTACTAGCATCTTGATGTTTATGGGAGAGGGGCTTACATCCCTTAGACCAGTGTCTCTTACATCCAGCTCTGATGAGTTTATCCTCTTTGAATTTTTATTAATGATTAGTCCTGGCACAGGGCATACTTTTTCTTTTCTTTTTGTATCCTCCTTTTTTTCTGTATATGTCTATATCCTATTTTATTATGCCCCCTTGCACCCCTGGATCCATGACTTTAGATATCTAGGGTAAATCAAGACACCATTAGATTGGGTTTGAGCTGGTATACCTTTCCATTTCTTTACAAATATATATATATATATATATGTGTGTGTGTATGCGTATACACACATACATATAGTTAGACATACATATGTATACATTATAGCCCTTTCCAGTCAAATACCTTATGATATACCATATAGCTTTTAACCCTTATAAAAAAAATATTAATAACAAAAAACACAAAGGCGCCCAATAACCTAGTACAGCAATAACAATTGGAAATGAAAAATATTTAGGCAACTCACAAAGGAAAAGCATCTCAATGTGCAGATCCTACAGGCTGGAACTTCTCAGTAGTCGAGCAAACTGACAATGGCTCACCTGGGATTTTTGATTGAAGCAAGCTCTCAAGTCCTATATGGGGGAGACGCAAACAAACACAGCCCCGCACAGCTACAGCCAAACAATTATTGGATGATAAATCAGAATACTCACAATTGGAGCGCACCTGAAGGGGTGCTAACCAAAACAGGCAAGGACTTCACAGCCGAAGGGCAGACTGTCTCCAGAGCATGCCAGAGCAGTCCAAAGTGAGAATGTAATTGGTAAATGTATAATAAAAACATGAAATAAAAATAAAATAAAATAAAAGGAAAAGATAAAAAGCAAGTGTTGATAAAATGGATAAATGTAATATAAAATACAGCAACATGTTTCTCAGTCCCCACTGGACTGTTTCCTCAGGTTAATACAGTCAACCCCCAGGCAATTCAGGTAACACAGTCAAGACTGAACTGTTATATAGAGTGACCCACTTACATCTTCACCGCAGCAATCTGTAAGGACAGAGTTTTAGCAGCAAACATACCTCAACCTAAATACCTAATTAGGGAAGCCCTAGATAGATGGGAGTTTGAGATGGCCTGGCTCTTATGTGAACATTTCTGGAGCTTGGAGCTAAAACTAAGCAAAGTTTTTGGGAACGGTGTAAAAGCCGGAACGGAACGGAACAGGCCGGAACAGGCCTTTTATGAAGGAAATTGATTTAAAATATAATGGAATGTGTTAGAGACTCTTGAGAACAATTTTAGTACCAAGAATATTTGTGATATAATAATTATTTAACCCTTTAACTACCAAAATAGTGTCCGGAACCAAACATAACAGCCCGGAACAGCACCTTCCCAGAAAACCAGATACACCAAATTCACCAGTCACACATGACTAAATGTTATAAGTGTAATCAGCCACAAACCATCCACATAAACCACATTCCAATACCCGTTCCGGCCTGTAATACACTTTTTCATGAAAACTGACGGAACGGCACCTTACCAGCAAACCAGATAAACCAAATTCACCAGTCACACATGACTAAATGTTATAAGTGTAATCAGCCACAAACCATCCACAGAAACCACGTTCCAATACCCGTTCCGGCCTGTAAAACACTTTTTCATGAAAAGTGACGGAACAGCACCTTACCAGCAAAACAGATACACCAAAATCACCAGTCACACATGAGTAAATGTTATAAGCGTAATCAGCCACAAACCATCCACAGAAACCACATTATGATATCTGTTCCGGCCTTTAATACACTTTATTATAAAAAGTGACGGAACGGCACCTACCCAGCAAAATATACAGACCAAATTCACCAGCCACACATAACTAGATGTGGTAAGTGTAATCAACCACAAACCATCCACAGAAACCACGTTCCAATACCCGTTCCGGCTTGTAAAACGCTTTTTCATGAAAAGTGACGGAATGGCACCTTACCAGCAAACCAGATACACCAAATTCACCAGTCACACATGACTAAATGTTATAAGTGTAATCAGCCACAAACCATCCACAGAAACCACATTATAATATCTGTTCCGGCCTTTAATACTCTTTTTTTTATAAAAAGTGATGGAACGGCACCTTCCCAGCAAAATATACAGACCAAATTCACCAGCTGCACATAACTAGATGTGATAAGTGTAATCAACCACAAACCATCCACAGAAACCACGTTCCAATACCCGTTCCGGCCTGTAAAATGCTTTTTCATGAAAAATGACGGAACGACGCCTTACCAGCAAACCAGATACACCAAATTCACCAGTCACGCATGACTAAATGTTATAAGTGTAATCAGCCACAAACCATCCACAGAAACCACATTATGATATCTGTTCCGGCCTTTAATACACTTTTTTATAAAAAGTGACGGAACGGCACCTTCCCAGCAAAATATACAGACAAAATTCACCAGCCACACATAACTAGATGTGATAAGTGTAATCAACCACAAACCATCCACAGAAACCACGTTCCAATACCCGTTCCAGCCTGTAAAACGCTTTTTCATGAAAAATGACGGAACGGCACCTTACCAGCAAACCAGATACACCAAATTCACCAGTCACACATGACTAAATGTTATAAGTGTAATCAACCACAAACCATCCACAGAAACCCCATTATGATATCTGTTCCGGCCTTTAATACACTTTTTTATAAAAAGTGACGGAACGGCACCTTTCCAGCAAAATATACAGACCAAATTCACCAGCCACACATAATTAGATGTGATAAGTGTAATCAACCACAAACCATCCACATAAACCACATTCCAATACCCGTTCCGGCCTGTAAAACACTTTTTCATGAAAAGTGACGGAACGGCACCTTACCAGCAAACCAGATAAACCAAATTCACCAGTCACACATGACTAAATGTTATAAGTGTAATCAGCCACAAACCATCCACAGAAACCACATTATGATATCTGTTCCGGCCTTTAATACACTTTTTTTTATAAAAAGTGACGGAACGGCACCTTCCCAGCAAAATATACAGACCAAATTCACCAGCCACACATAACTAGATGTGATAAGTGTAATCAACCACAAACCATCCACATAAACCACGTTCCAATACCCGTTCCGGCCTGTAAAACGCTTTTTCATGAAAAGTGATGGAACGGCACCTTACCAGCAAATCAGATACACCAAATTCACCAGTCACACATGACTAAATGTTATAAGTGTAATCAGCCACAAACCATCCACAGAAACCACATTATGATATCTGTTCCGGCCTTTAATACACTTTTTTTATAAAAAGTGATGGAACGGCACCTTCCCAGCAAAATATACAGACCAAATTCACCAGCCACACATAACTAGATGTGATAAGTGTAATCAACCACAAACCATCCCCAGAAACCACGTTCCAATACCCGTTCCGGCCTGTAAAGCGCTTTTTCATGAAAAGTGACGGAACAGCACCTTCCCAGAAAACCAGATACACCAAATTCACAAGTCACATGTGACTAAATGTAATAAGTGTAATCAGCCACAAACCATCCACAGAAACCACGTTCCAATACCCGTTCCGGCCTGTAAAATGCTTTTTCATGAAAAGTGACGGAACAGCACCTTACCAGCAAACCAGATACACCAAATTCACCAGTCACACATGACTAAATTTTATAAGTGTAATCAGCCACAAACCATCCACAGAAACCACATTATGATATCTGTTCCGGCCTTTAATATACTTTATTATAAAAAGTGACGGAACGGCACCTACCCAGCAAGATATACAGACCAAATTCACCAGCCACACATAACTAGATGTGGTAAGTGTAATCAACCACAAACCATCCACAGAAACCACGTTCCAATACCCGTTCTGGCTTGTAAAACGCTTTTTCATGAAAAGTGACGGAACGGCACCTTACCAGCAAACCAGATACACCAAATTCACCAGATACACATAACTAAATGTTATAAGTGTAATCAGCCACAAACCATCCACAGAAACCACATTATGATATCTGTTCCGGCCTTTAATACACGTTTTTATAAAAAGTGACGGAACGGCACCTTCCCAGCAAAATATACAGACCAAATTCACCAGCCACACATAACTAGATGTGGTAAGTGTAATCAACCACAAACCATCCATAGAAACCACGTTCCAATACCCGTTCCGGCCTGTAAAACGCTTTTTCATGAAAAGTGACGGAACAGAACCTTACCAGCAAACCAGATACACCCAATTCACTAGTCACACATGACTAAATGTTATAAGTGTAATCAGCCACAAACCATCCACAGAAACCACATTATGATATCTGTTCCGGCCTTTAATACACTTTTTTTTAAAAAAGTGACGGAACGGCACCTACCCAACAAAATATACAGACCAAATTCACCACCCACACATAACTAGATGTGGTAAGTGTAATCAACCACAAACCATCCACGGAAACCACGTTCCAATACCCGTTCCGGCTTGTAAAACGCTTTTTCATGAAAAGTGACGGAACGGCACCTTACCAGCAAACCAGATACACCAAATTCACCAGTTACACATAACTAAATGTTATAAGTGTAATCAGCCACAAACCATCCACAGACACCACATTATGATATCTGTTCCGGCCTTTAATACACTTTTTTATAAAAAGTGATGGAACGGCACCTTCCCAGCAAAATATACAGACCAAATTCACCAGCCACACATAACTAGATGTGATAAGTGTAATCAACCACAAACCATCCACAGAAACCATGTTCCAATACCCGTTCGGGCCTGTAAAACGCTTTTTCATGAAAAGTGATGGAACGGCACCTTACCAGCAACATGTAAAGACTAAATTCAACAACAAAACGTAACTAGATGTTATAAGTGTAATCAACCACAAACCATCTACAGAAACCACATTCCAATACCTGTTCTGGCCGGTAATATGCTTTTTCATGAAAATTGACGGAACGGCACCTTATCAACAACATATACAGACCAAATTCACCAGCCACATAAAACTAGATGTGATAAGTGTAATCAACCACAAACCATCCAAAGAAACCACGTTCCAAAACCCGTTACGGCCTGTAACACACTATTTCATGAAAAGCGATGGAACGGCACCTTCCCAGCAACATATACAGACCAAAATTACCAGCCCCACTTTACTAGATGTGATAAGATTAATCAATCACAAACCATCCACAGAAATCATGTTCCAAAACTCGTTACGGCCTGTAACACACTTTTTCATGAAAAGTGATGGAACGGCACCTTCCCAGCAACATGTAAAGACTAAATTCAACAACAAAACATAACTAGATGTTATAAGTGTAATCAACCACAAACCATCTACAGAAACCACATTCCAATACCTGTTCTGGCCGGTAATATGCTTTTTCATGAAAATTGACGGAACGGCACCTTATCAACAACATATACAGACCAAATTCACCAGCCACATAAAACTAGATGTGATAAGTGTAATCAACCACAAACCATCCACAGAAACCATGTTTCAATACTTGTTCTGGCCTGTAATACGCTTTTTCATGAGAAGTGACGGAACGGCACCTTCCCAGCAACAGATACATCACATTCACCAGTCACACATTGACTAGATGAAATAAGTGTAATCAACCACAAACCATCCACAGAAACTACGTTCCAATACCCGTTCCGACCTGTAAAATGCTTTTTCATGAAAATTGACGGAACGGCACCTTATCAGCAAACCAGATACATCACATTCACCAGTCACACATGACTAAATGTATAAAGTGTAATGAGCCAAAAACCATCCACAGAAACCACATTATGATATATGTTCCAGCCTGTAATACGCTTTTCATGAAAATTGATGGAACAGGACCTTCCCAGCAACATTTACAGACCAAATTCACCAGCCACACATAACTAGATGTGATAAGTGTGATCAACCACAAATGATCCACAGAAACCACGTTCCAATACCCGTTCCGACCTGTAAAATGCTTTTTCATGAAAATTGACGGAACGGCACCTTATCAGCAAACCAGATACATCACATTCACCAGTCACACATGACTAAATGTATAAAGTGTAATGAGCCACAAACCATCCACAGAAACCACATTATGATATCTGTTCCAGCCTGTAATATGCTTTTCATGAAAATTGATGGAACAGCACCTTCCCAGCAACATATACAGACCAAATTCACCAGCCACACATAACTAGATGTGATAAGTGTAATCAACCACAAACCATCCACAGAAACCATGTTCCAATACCTGTTCCGGCCTGTAATAAACTTTTTCATGTAAAGTGTTTTAACAGCACCTTCCCAGCAACATATACAGACCAAATTCACCAGCCACACATAACTAGATGTGATAAGTGTAATCAACCACAAACCATTCACAGAAACCACATTCCAATATCTATTCTGGCTGGTAATATGCTTTTTCATGAAAAGTGATGGAACGGCACCTTATCAACAACATATACAGACCAAATTTGGTCTGTATATGTTGCTGGGAAGGTGCCGTTCCATCACTTTTCATGAAAAAGTGTGTTACAAGCCGGAACGGGTATTGGAACGTGGTTTCTGTGGATGGTTTGTGGTTGATTACACTTATCACATCTAGTTATGTGTGGCTGGTGAATTTGGTCTGTATATGTTGCTGGGAAGGTGCCGTTCCGTCACTTTTTATAAAAAAGCGTATTAAAGGCCAGAACAGATATCATAATGTGGTTTCTGTGGATGGTTTGTGGCTAATTACACTTATTAAATTTACGCATGTGTGACTGGTGAATTTGGTGTATCTGGTTTGCTGGTAAGGTGCCGTTCCCTCACTTTTCATGAAAAGCGTTTTACAGGCCGGAACGGTTATTGGAATGTGGTTTCTGTGGATGGTTTGTGGTTGATTACACTTAGCACATCTAGTTATGTGTGGCTGGTGAATTTGGTCTGTATATTTTTCTGGGAAGGTGCCGTTCCGTCACTTTTATAAAAAAGTGTATTAAAGGCCGGAACAGATATCATAATGTGGTTTCTGTGGATGGTTTGTGGCTGATTACACTTATAACATTTACTCATGTGTGACTGGTGATTTTGGTGTATCTGTTTTGCTGGTAAGGTGCTGTTCCGTCACTTTTCATGAAAAAGTGTTTTACAGGCCGGAACGGGTATTGGAACGTGGTTTCTGTGGATGGTTTGTGGCTGATTACACTTACCACATCTAGTTATGTGTGGCTGGTGAATTTGGTCTGTATATTTTGCTGGGTAGGTGCCGTTCCGTCACTTTTTATAATAAAGTGTATTAAAGGCCGGAACAGATATCATAATGTGGTTTCTGTGGATGGTTTGTGGCTGATTACACTTATAACATTTAGTCATGTGTGACTGGTGAATTTGGTGTATCTGGTTTGCTGGTAAGGTGCTGTTCCGTCACTTTTCATGAAAAAGCGCTTTACAGGCCGGAACGGGTATTGGAACATGGTTTCTGTGGATGGTTTGTGGTTGATTACACGTATCACATCTAGTTATGTGTGGCTGGTGAATTTGGTCTGTATATTTTGCTGGAAAGGTGCCGTTCCGTCACTTTTTATAAAAAAGTGTATTAAAGGCCGGAACAGATATCATAATGTGGTTTCTGTGGATGATTTGTGGCTGATTACACTTATAACATTTATTCATGTGTGACTGGTGAATTTGGTGTATCTGGTTTGCTGGTAAGGTGCCATTCCGTCACTTTTCATGAAAAAGTGTTTTACAGGCCGGAACGGGTATTGGAACGTGGTTTCTGTGGATGGTTTGTGGCTGATTACACTTACCACATCTAGTTATGTGTGGCTGGTGAATTTGGTCTGTATATTTTGCTGGGTAGGTGCCGTTCCGTCACTTTTTATAATAAAGTGTATTAAAGGCCGGAACAGATATCATAATGTGGTTTCTGTGGATGGTTTGTGGCTGATTACACTTATAACATTTAGTCATGTGTGACTGGTGAATTTGGTGTATCTGGTTTGCTGGTAAGGTGCTGTTCCGTCACTTTTCATGAAAAAGCGCTTTACAGGCCGGAACGGGTATTGGAACGTGGTTTCTGTGGATGGTTTGTGGTTGATTACACTTATCACATCTAGTTATGTGTGGCTGGTGAATTTGGTCTGTATATTTTGCTGGAAAGGTGCCGTTCCGTCACTTTTTATAAAAAAGTGTATTAAAGGCCGGAACAGATATCATAATGTGGTTTCTGTGGATGATTTGTGGCTGATTACACTTATAACATTTATTCATGTGTGACTGGTGAATTTGGTGTATCTGGTTTGCTGGTAAGGTGCCATTCCGTCACTTTTCATGAAAAAGCGTTTTACAGGCCGGAATGGGTATTGGAACGTGGTTTCTGTGGATGGTTTGTGGTTGATTACACTTACCACATCTAGTTATGGGTGGCTGGTGAATTTGGTCTGTATATTTTGCTGGGTAGGTGCCGTTCCGTCACTTTTTATAAAAAAGTGTGTTAAAGGCCGGAACAGATATCATAATGTGGTTTCTGTGGATGGTTTGTGGCTGATTACACTTATTACATTTAGTCACATGTGACTTGTGAATTTGGTGTATCTGGTTTTCTGGGAAGGTGCTGTTCCGGGCTGTTATGTTTGGTTCCGGATACTATTTTGGTAGTTAAAGGGTTAATTAATTATTATATCACAAATATTCTTGTTCCTAAAATTGTTCTCAAGAGTCTCTAACACATCCCATTATATTTTAAATCAATTTCCTTCATAAAAGGCCTGTTCCGGCCTGTTCCGTTCCGTTCCGGCTTTTACACCGTTCCAAGTTTTTGTTGGGCTGCAGGCCGCTGACAGTGGAAAAAGTTACAACTATGGACCGGCATAAGAATGACCACTATTATAGTCCCGGGTCAGCAGCGATATACACTAGGAGAAGAGACCCTTCACTCTTGTGCTATGAAGTGATATGCAGATCCTGCTCTACAAAGAAACATAAATACCCTCAGGAATCCCTTGAGGGAGCCATTAAGCTGCCAGCTGTCATGAGTCTTCAGAGGCCCTGATCTGTACTGTGGAGCTTCGGGCTGATCAAGAGTAGAATGCAGCTGATCCTGGTATGCAAACTCACGCTGACACAGTTGAACATTGTAATGCCCTCTACTTGTTTATGGGCTCTGAAACCAAGCTGAAGTGGAAGGAGAGTTTTTTGTCTGGACTTTGACCGGCTCTCAATTTGTGCTGGAGCTGGCAAACTGGCTGAAAGGTACGCCATTGCTCCCTTGATCCGGCTGGTCCTGCCTTTTTCCTCAGTTGGTGCACAGACTGGTAAACTTCAACTTTTGATTACAGGGGACCAGCTGCACTGCTGCATCTACGTACTTACTCTATCTCTCACACTAGAGGACCGGTGCTATTATCTTAAAACCTTGTGTTCACGATGTGGAGTCAGTTAACAATTTCTGCTATGTGTCTACCACATCTCAGCGAGAACAGTATTAGATTTTAGAAATACTGGATTGCTGAGTCTTTTACTTTAACATGATACATATAGCTGAAAATATATTCTAATACCTTATTAGATTGCTATTAAGCTCCCCAGCATGATGTTACTAAGTTCTGCACATAAGTGCACTATTTTACATTACCTGAATATTATAAAAATACTTATGTTTTATTCCTATATTTCCAATATGTGTAATATTTTAATAACTACTATTCCAACTAATGATCTTCTACTTAGCTTGAAGTATGTCTAACAGCAATATCTCATACTGTTAGTTTGGGTTGATTTAATAACATTATAGTATAGCTGAATCTATTGTGATTTTGAGTGATGTTGGCTTATATATGTAACCTATAGAATGCATGTATATATTAAGTTTATTAAAGGGACATTCCAGCCAAAATTGGAATACACATAGATTCCTTCCAGTTTTGTATAGAATCATTTTTGTAATATACATGTATTAGCAAAAATGCTTCCAATAAAGGCTATAGCTGTTTCAAAAGTGTACTTGAGTATGCACCATACACTAGCATTTTAAACACAGCACTTGCACAGAGAACCTAAGGTGCTTGCATCATCTGGTAATGACTCAATTTTTAATTGCTGACATAATACAAGCCCCACTGATGCTCTGAGCAGCTTCAGTATTTAAAATGCTGGTGCACAGAGGATATCTAGTTATGCTTCACATGGACGTGCAAAGAAAAATGTTAACTCTAAAACATTGATAACTTTTACAAGGAAAATGGCAGGGACTACAACAAAACCAACGTGGTAAAAAAAATATCAAACTTTTATTATAGAACACTTAAAAAAATTTAACAGACATGGCAGGCTAAAGAGATGCAAGCAGTCTGATGCGTTTCACGCCCCCTACAGGCGCTTACTCATAGACTGACTATGAGTCTATGAGTAAGCGCCTGTAGGGGGAGTGAAATGCGTCAGTCTGCTTGCATCTCTTTAGCCTGCCATGTCTGTTAAATTTTTTTAAGTGTTCTATAATAAAGTTTTAATATATTTTTTACCACGTTGTAGTGCCTGCTGTTTTCCTTTTCAAATACTATTGCTGCTGATGGATCCCCTGCTTAGGCTACGGCACTCCAAGCTTTTTGAGGTTTATAACATTGTAACTTTTTTCATTACATTTGGCATTTACCCTTTGGATTTACTTCCGTATTACAGTGCAAATCGTGAGCTGCGTTAGCTCTTTTCTACCTTGATAACTTTTACTAGAAGCATTTTTGCTAATACATGTATATTGCAAATATGTTTCTATTCAAAGTTTTGCATAATCAACACTGTTATATTAATACACTTTTTACCTCTGTGATTACTTTGTGTCTAAGCCTCTGCAAACTGCCCCTTATTTCAGTTCTTTTGACAGACTTGCATTTTAGCCAATCAGTGCTGGCTCCTAGGATCTCCACGTGTGTGAGCACAGTGTTACATATATGAAACACTTGAACTAACACCCTCTAGTGGTAAAAAACTGTCAAAATGCCCTGAGCTAAGAGGCGGCCTTCAAGGGCTTAGAAATTAGCATATGAACCTCCTAGATTTAGTTTTCAACTAATAATACCAAGAGAACAAAGCAAAATTGGTGATAGAAGTAAATTGAAAAATTGTTTAAAATTACATGCCCTATCTAAATAATGAAAGTTTGTTTTGGACTAGACTGTCCCTTTAAATTTTGACTGGAATGTCCCTTTAAGCCCAAATATAATTTTGTGTTATATGTGCACTTTATATTAGTTGACATTGGGGCACTATTTAATGAGCAATGATATTGCTTTGCTGCCAGTGGCGGGGGTGGCAAAACATTCTTATATTCTATTAGATTGCTTTAATAGGCTCATAAGTGTACATTATATTCATATAGTCTAGGAGCTCTACAAGTTAACACTTGGAGCTAAATGTTTTGTATGGTTAAAAAAACTAGATATACTTTATTTATATTCATGCTGTTGTCCTTTCTAGCAGAGGGTGTAGACCCAGGTATAGGAATTGCTCAGGATGATTACAAAATTCTTGTTATCCAGAACTGTCCTTTACAGTTGTATTTTATCCAACAGTGGGTATGAGGCTGGATACAGTATGTTTAGCCAGTTCAGATGCTCACCTTCCTAGATTTATTCATGAGCTGAAAATGTTATGCCTTTCTATTCTAAACAGCCTGTTTAGGTATATTAATGTATTTTTGTTCTAACATTAAAAAGTGCCATTGTAATCTGCTAGATTTCCTCCTATAAGTATTATACGCATAGTTAGGTCCAAAAGTGACCTTTTGAATATTAGAAGGCCTTTATAAAAATGAGGTTTCATTTATATATGTTCATTTTTTTTATTGCAGACTCTGGTGTCTTTTTTTTAAAATTGATATTAGTATATAATGTATATTCTACTTACAGGTTTCCTTTGTCAGGAAGCTGTAACCACCACTTTGTCAATTTTATATTTATTATCAAGTCACATTATTTGATATAATAGGTTGTTAAGTTTGTTCTTAGACCCTTTGTCTTCTCTAAAAAAAAGTATTATTTGATGTCTAGCAACTCTGTAGACATTCTTTTTGTTGTATACATCTGTTGCTGTTGTAAATGGACATTTTTTTTTGCTTTTTTTCCTCAAAAACCTCAATAAAAAATTACAAAAAATTAAAATACATGGCCATATACATATACCTTTAAACGCTTATAAATATTTTTTTATGAATATTTCTATGACTAATTTTTAGAAGATAGTGCTTATATGGGTGTAAGTGTTCATTTTAGTATATTTATGTTGTGTTTGCTGCAACATTTTTAACTCACTGCCCTTTACGCGAGGTTGTCAGTCTCACTAACCCAATGAGCGTAATTCATGATTGCCCTCTTGCATTCGTGTTTACTTTCAACTTGTAATACGAACACTATTTCTGTCTTGTGCAAAAAGCCAATAAAAAATCTAGCCCATAGGCATTTTATACCTGAAAAATATTAAGTAAAAGTGGTTTAAATGTAAATTTAAACTATACCACTATCAGTTTTAAACTTCCTATAATTGTGAATTTATTTATAGGAGGTTTAGCAGGAAGTATCAACCAAGGACAATTACAAGAAATGAACCTATGAGTAGGAACCACATAGCTGGTCCACATACTGTATATATTTTTTTTTTAAGTTTTCCAAGAAAGCTTTATTGAATCATATCAATGTTACAACAACAAAAGTCAAGAGTACAAGGTCTCTTATGGTACATTTGAGCTGCAAAAATAAATGCAAACAAAGAACTTGAGAAGGGATGGTATATGGGTAGGTATATACTTGAAGTTGATGGATGGTATGGGTTAAGATATAATTAGAAAGATATTGCGCAATGTAGAAGATGTTGGTAGTCACGTAGTTATAATAAACTGAAAAAAGAAGAATGGGCTTGTGAATAAGGTCAATTATCAGGTTAAAGTGTAAAACAAAATGTGCCGGATTGAGGGAGAGAGGAGAGAGGGGGAAAGAGAGAAAAAAGAAGAAACAAAAAAGGGGGGGGTAGGGAGAAGAGAAACACATACTGTATAATTTAAATGAAAATAGTTTATTCCAATTTCTATTCATGCTTAAAAGCAAAAAGCAAGATGTTTAGCTTCTGATCATATGCATGACAGACATTTGAGCACATTGTCCTTTTAAATGCCTATATCAGATCTCAGGCCAGGCTTAGGGCTATATAGTCTGTCAGCAATATGCCTCAGTGACATCATGACTTAAGTGTCCAGTATGTTTACATATATTTCACTTGAAAGCCAGATGAAATTCTAAACTGTGTAGTTAAATACTGGACAGCTGACAACCATAGTATATATGTGCACGAGGGAGTCTGGGTTTATAATGAAGCTACATTCTACCCATGTAAACTGTATAACATGAACTTAATATTTGATATGAGGCATTGCAAGTCACTAAAAATGCTTGTAACATTATCTCTTTCTTACACCTTTAAAAATGCATTTGTGCCATGAAATCTCCCCTTATACTTTGCATTGGGAAAATTCAACACCCCTAATTTCAGTCAATAACATAACATTTTTTTCCCTTTTGTTTCACTGCCATTTTTGTAATAACTTTTATTGTGCATGCGGTCCAAAAGTAAATTCAAATAAATGTTACAAATAAAATAACCCAAAAAAATCATTTATTTTGATACTCAGAGCATAATATTTATTAAAAAGTTTTCAATTTACTTTTTATGATCAAATTTGCTTCATTCACATGGTATTCTGTATTGAAGAGATACCTAGGTAGGCATCTGGAGCACTAAACGACAGGAAAAAGAGCTGCCATATAGGGCTCTTGCAAATGAATAACATTCTTGCAAAATTGTTGCAATATAGTGCTTCAGAAATGGGCCAGCTCCTAAGCAAACGTCCCTGCTATTCAACAAAAGATACTAAGAGAATGAAGAGAAATTGATAATAGAAGTAAATTAGGAAGTTGTTTAAAATGTCATGCTCTATCTGAATCATGAAAGAAAGAAAAATGGTGTTCAAATACATTTAATTATCATTTGAACAGTGTTGTACTGTATGAAGTAATATATTGGGTCAATCACAATCTATCTGCGATTTGCTCCTAAAATCACTTTTTTGCTTTCCACCCGAATGGGACATCCAGTTTCTTGGGTGATCACAAATATACAAAATCGATTTAATTTGTTAGATTTAATATTTCAATATACTTCTATTATCAAAACATGCACATTGTTTTTATATGCACACTTTCTAGGCATCCAGCTCCTACTGAGCATGTGTAAAAGTGCATAGGATATACATGTATGCATTTTATTATTGGTTGATGGCTATGACATGATATGGGGGGAGATTGGATTAACTTTAAAATTTGCCATAAAAGATTCTGTTGCTCCTTTCAAATTCAAAGGAAGTGCTAATAAATTGTATTTTTATTGTGTATTTGTCAATTGTTAATTTATTACTGTATTTAGGGGTCCTTTATAAGCCAACAACACTGAAAACCTTTTCAACAGAAAAGCTCATAAAAAGAACGATTTGTGTGTTTTCAAACTAAAAACTGTGAAGTCACCCAAAAGTGACTGATACAATAGCTAATTCACACTTCTTAAGGTTAAAGTAACGTTCAAGCAACCCTTTGTTTCCTATGCAAGGAAAATACTCATTTACATGTGTGACATTAACCTATTGTAACCCGAGTCTATCCTCAACACTGATTAACCATATGAATGCCATATGCATCTTGGCATGATGAGCATACTTCAATAGTCACATCAGGACCCCCCACATCTACAAATGGCGTGTTTATATTCTCATTTTAAGGTCTGCTAGACAGGTACAATGTTCCAAGAGAGTAGGTTCATGCTTTACAGTTTTAGTTATTTTAAATTCCAGTGTGAAAGGATATTAACGTTTTTTTAAATAAAAACTTGTAGTTGCCATCTTGTTTTAAGAACACACCAAAATGGAAATTGTCCTTTAACAAACCGTTAAAAAAATTGCTGAAAAATTTGCGCAATTCTATTTTAAAATGGTTTTAAAAATGCATGTATTTTTAGTGACGAATCCAAAAGTGTGCATGTCATTTAAAATCAAATATTAAACTAAAAAATTAAAACATGGCATTTGTAGATGTTGAAGTTCTGATACGTGTTGTTCTGCAGATCACCTTACCTGTACAGGCTATCATGTACTCAACACATATAAGTGTATTAATGAACCTATACATATGTAAATGTGAGCCTGCCCACTGTATACAGACTCTACAGCCTGAATGAATACAGCTTTTAATGAACCTATACCATGTATGTTAATAGACATCTACAATGTATCCTGAGACCATTTCAGAGTGTTTTGCACATGTGAAAGATAACAGAATGTTTCTAAAATGGAGTGAAATAGTGGTAAATATGTCAAAAATGCTCTTTTGAGGACTTATCAAGTGCCTTGAGGTGTTGAGGTTGAAGTCAAAATTGGCCTTGATTAAGTGCTGAAAAGTTACTCAAAAATGAATTAATTATGATATGAATTATATGAAACAAAATTTATATTATAAAAAAGTAGGCCTAAGGATAATAAAATGTTATCTTTTGTTAGCACTTACAGTACCCTTAGTGACAACGTATACACTATACTAAAAAATAAATTTGTTCATCCTACAGGATACATGTACAGATATTCAGTAATTAAAAAATTTGCCTACGGCAGTCTACCACAAAAGTTATACCAATTGAAGCAGATTAGTTAAGGCTAACAGACCCAAAATTGGACAGGGCAACCCTTTCTTTGGGAAACCTAAGAGTGGGACATATCCCTATTTAAACTGTGCAAAATGTCACTGTATTATCAAGGGTGATATTACCTCCCACCCCTATACTGGACAGAAATGTAAAATTCAGGGATTTATTATTGCGACTCAACTTATGTAGTTTAAGGCCTTAAATGCTCTTGTGGTTTGTTTTACATAGGGGAAACAACCCAAAAAAATAAAAGAAAGAATAAGCCAATATAAATCTACTGTACCCAACACCAAGATGGCAAACTTACCGGTGTCTGCTCATTTTGAAAATATGGGCCATAAGACAAATCAGTTGTGTTTCTTGGTAATTGGCATATAAAAACCCTTTGGGGGATAGACTAAAAGACTTCCTTTATAGGGAGGCCAAATAGATTTGGGTTTTGATTAGTTTGCATCCAAAAGGTCTTAACAGGGAATTTGATCTTAATCTATTTAAATAGTATCTAGAACCTTAGGTATTTAACCTTTGACATATTGAATATATAGTGACTTTGCTCTGTGTGCATATCTATGTGCTGCTAATCACTTCCTCTATTTTGTTTTCAATGTTTGGCCAATCCCTTTAAGAGTGGGAGGTTAAGGGTTGCTAATAAAATAAAATTGTGTCAGAGTTGATTATGTCATTAGCTCCTCCCCTTGTCTAGCAGTTGATTGGTCCAACTTTTATTTTTTTTGTGTTTTATCGATGTTAGCTTAATAAAGGGGCAAGTGCCCCAAAACGTTGCACTGAAAGGCTAATAAATGTCTTACATTGTGCTTCAATTGGTGTGCAGATCCATCGTTGTGACTATTAAAGTGTGGGCTTATGGGGAAAAGCCCTTGGAACAAGCACCCTGCTTCTATTATTAAAACAGTGGACACTGCAAGATACATATTATTGAGTGCCAGTCTTAATTGCTTTGAACTGTCAAAAAGGAATTGTGATCACCAATATTTTTTTAGCCCCTAGTAAAAATAGGGCTTTTAGCATGGATCAAAACACACACTTGAGGTTACAGGAAAAAGCAGAAAATGCAATATTGTTATCGCATTGAATTGAAATGCCTCAGCTGAAAGATTGCGATTATTATTATTATTATCTAATATTGTTATAGTGCTGCAAAATACTGTAGTGCTGGGTACAGAGATAGGAGTATATAATGACATGGGTTTGAGATACAATAAATATATATCTACATGTATATCCTTCTTCGTTAAAACTTTTTTTTTTTTATTTAAGGCAAGGGTTTTTAATAAGATACAAAAAACATACAAAAACATAACAGGCTATACAGATCTAGTACAGGAGGAAGAGGGCCCTGCTCTGAAGTGTTACTGGAAGCTGAAGGAGGATATGTTTTCCAAGGGAGTATGTATAAAGAGAAAAAAGCAAGGGACCCAAGACAGAGTTTTTCCGTACTCCAACTAAGAGAGGCATCGAATCCGAGGATATGCTCTTAAAGGAAACTGTAAACGAGTGATTTAGAAATATGAAGCAAACCAAAAGAGGGCTGTATCTCGGACGCCAAATGAATGTAGGATTTGTAAGAAGAGAGGCTGGTCAGCTGAGTTGAAAGTAGCAGATATATCCAGAAGAATTAGTAATTAGTAGTGTCCCTTTGCTTTAGCTGATAGCAGATCAATTGTTACTTTAGTAAGAGCCAGTGGCATATTTAGATTTTGCAATGCCCTAGGAACTCAAAATGTTGCTGCCTCCAACCTCCTACCCCCAGGTTTTAGGCGTATAGGTGTAATATATATATATATATATATATATATATATATAAAATACAAACAGCTAGCGATAGTTAAGTCACCTGCCACTCCCAACAGAAACTCAAAAAGTGCTGCCCCCCCCAATCTGCTCCCCAAGACCTGTGCCTTGTTTTTCTAGGTTAAAATACATCCCTGCTAGAGTGGGTTCTGTTTAGTGTTTAGGGCAGACAAAACCAGATTGTAAGAAGTTAATTTGGTGATTATAGACTAGTTGTTCCAATAATTTGGAGGCAAATGGAAGTAAGGAGACTAACTGGTAGTTAGAAGGGGTGGAGGGATCAAATGAGGGCTTTTTTAGGATTGTTAAGATTGATGCATACCTGAATGTATCAGGAAATGCGCCAGTTGTGAGATACTGGTTAAAGAGATGAGTTAGGGCAGGGGTTAGAGAAGCAGAGAGAGAGGGAGGAAGATGTGAAGGAATAGAGTCAAGTGGGTAGGTTGTGAGATGAGCAGAAGATATGAGTATGATAAATTCTTCCTCTGTTACAGGGGGAAAGGAGCAGATAGTTTCGTGAGTAGAAGGTTTTGGTAAGAGGTCTGGGTTTGAGTGGTGTGAGTTTGGCAATAATGGCAAAAAAGGCAACTAACAGTGAAAGACAGACTGACTGTTATAACCCTTAAAAGTGCAGGTCTTTCCTTCAGAAAAAAATGCAAAGAAAGCCAAGGTATCACTGAGAAAAGTTTTCTAAACCATCAAAAGGCCCTTGTAAACTGGAGTAACTGTCAGGAAGATGTTTGGCATACCCAAAGCCACAACAGAATCAAAAGACAAGATTCTGAGAATCAACACCTTGCATGATGAGTGACTCACAGGACAACAGCTTCAAGCACTGGTGTCAGCAGGTTTTCCACTAGATTTTGACCTCTAAATCCGTAGAAATGCCAGAGTTCTTACTGTGGCCAGCAGGTCACTCACAGTCCTCATATACTAATTCTGACACAGGGTCCAGGCATGCTAACCTCTGCCTTCCTAGGCACAATTACTTCTGCTCGGGTTCTAGACACACTACGTCCAAACATGCTAACCCCAATAAAAGCCCCGGTTGTGCTTACCCCAACTCTTACATTGGGTGCACCTATGGATCAGCAAGCAGAGGTTTGGAATATACTATCCTACATGGGCGTGCAGGAAACTGAACTAATCTTTATAGTTTCTACTGACAGATTAACACTGGCACAATTACTGAATCACCAAGCATTGATTACATTAAATCGTAGTGATGTCAAGCCAGGGCCTATAAGTACTCACAATCCATTCAGTCAATGCTAAGTTATTCTAGTGCCAAGTAACTTGTATACCTATCTTCCAGAAGTTTCCAGTGTTATTTCTGATTTTCCCTACATGCTTTTTTGTTACCTGCCTTTAGCTTTATACTGCTATCTAGTTCCTTGAGTCCTGGCTGCCTTCAGCATTTCTGCATTATTGTCTATCCCTCTGGATTTGTTGTTGGTCCGATTCTCTCTTTGGTTCTGATCTAGGACTGGATACTGGACTGTCTCTTGTCTTTTCCCTCTGGTCTGATATTGATAGCGGACTGATTTCCTGGCTTGACCTTAGATATTCTTGGACATTGGTTTTTGACTCTCCTCTGATCCATATGCCTATCTCCTTCCTGGCGGACCTGTTCCCCAATTCAGGGGCAGGGACGCCATCAGGGGGTGACTCCTGTCAGGGGCCCAATGGGCCAGGGGGCCCTATGAGGCAAGAACAACTATTATTTTTTTTTAAAAACAACATTTTTTTTATTTTTTTATTTTGGCAGCCACCAGAAGGCGCTACAGCAGAGTGCTATTAAGCATGGGAAATTTTATTACAAGGAGTAAAGCATTAGCATTTGAGAGGATTTCTGAGTGTGCACTAAACCACCATGCACAGTGTGAGACAGACGTGGCACTTAAGTTTGTACAGTATGTGTCTGAGTCAGACGGCAGATCACTTTCATTTGCAGAGGAGGTAGGACTTACTTAGTAAATGTTTTTTATTTCTTTGTACAATTTTGGATTGTAACTTCAGTGTGGTAGTAGTTGTATGGTGGGGCCAGGGGTCCAAAAAAACATTTTTTTAGCAATTTGCAGCAGTGTATTTATGATTATTTGACAATGCAGTAGAAATTATATATTTAAAGCCATGCAGAAATGTTTCCTCCTCAATACACAAATGGTAGGTGCCCTTTTGGCAGATATTAGTTTTTTTTTTATTAATATACTGTATATATTTTAATTACATTCCAGTTTACTGCCCCTTTATGCAAGGACTTTCCAGATGCAAGGATGCATTTTATCTAAGATGTTTACATCTGTATAAAATGATAAACTAATTTTTCATGTTTGAAATGAGACAGGTTAACTTAACACTGTTCAGTTTACACTACAGCTGACTTAATTTTGAAATACATACAAACAAGCCTAAATCCTGCATTTAACCAGATCTAATGGTATGAGATAAGTACAACAGCTTATGGTTCCACCAAGACCATATAGAGTACAGCATTTTCAAAATCTATAAGTACAGCTGACAGATGGGAACATTTGTACACCATATTTGAAGTGGTGCTCTTAGTTGGGGAAAATGGAAAAAAAAACATACCTTTCAAAAGTTATTTTCTTCATCTAGCCATCTACCCATATCATTAATGTACAATTTTGAATTCACAGAATTATTTTTGTTTGCGCATTTACAAATGTGATTCTTTAAATAGTGATCTCTTAATTTCTGCATTTTTTTTATCATGCATGATTTAGGGGATGCAATGTGTAGAAATGTTACCTCCTGTGTGTGTATGTGTTTATGTCTTTGTGCTTTTGTTTGTGTCTCTATGAGTGTGTATGTATTTTTTTCTGTGGCTCTCTCTGTGAGGGTGGGTGTGGATGTCTTTGTGCATTTTCTGTGGATGTCTGTGAGGGTGTATGCGTATGTATTTGTGCTTTTTCTGTGGGTGTCTCTGTGGGTTGGGTGTGTGTAGGTATGTATGCCTGTGTTTTCTGTGGATGTCTCTGTGAGGGTGTGTGCCTATGTCTGTGTTTTCTGTGGGTGTCTATGTGAGGGTGTGTGTATGTCTGTGCATTTTCTGTTGGTGTCTCTGTAAGAGTGTGTGTATGTCTTTGTGTGTTTTCTGTGGATGTCTCAGTGAGGGTGTGTGCATGTATGTCTTTGTGTGTTTTATGTGGTTGTCTCTCTATGTGTGTATGTCTTTGTGTGTTTTCTATGGGTGTCTGTGTGTGTGTGTGTGTGTGTGTGTGTGTATGTCTTTGTGTGTTTTCTGAGGCTGTCTCTGTCTGTGTTTCCTTGGGTGTATGTGCAAGTTTGTGTTTGAGTTTGTGTGTGTGTGTTTCCATTATCTGTTCCTTTTTAGGACATTTTGACCTTACTACTGATTATTTACATCTTTCTACAGACTGAGACTAATGAGACCTTTCACTCACCAATCCACCATTTAACCTTTAAATGATTGTTTAGGCAGTTCAGGGCCTTTCCTTTCAGTCACTGCATGTTGTTGTCATCATTTAGTTGGCATCTTCCTTGACAAAAAGATAATCAGAACTCCATATTTTGTTTTATAAATCTCCTTTTTTGACAAAACTGTAGTCTACCTCATTACTTGTCAGGTCCATGTAAACAAGTGCTGAGTGTCTGCTTGGGTGTCTGTGTCTGAGTGTGTTTGTGTGTTTCTTTGCGTGTCTGCTAGAGTGTCTATATGTGAATCCTTATGTGTGAGTGTGTGTTTCAGTGTATGAGTGTGTCTGTGTGTTTGTGTGTTACTACCTTTACAACATTTCCAAGTTTGACTACACTCAAGAATAAAGTGCATATACTTTTAAGTCACTTGATCAAAAATTGCACATGTCAAAAGGGGGGGGGGGGGGCTGATCAATGGTTAAGTCAGGGGCCCCAAAATTTCTAGTGGCGGCCCTGAGCAGGGGTAAAAGTGTGCTCAATACCTTCTCCTGGATTGCTCTACCAGCAACTTTACCCAGGTACGTCTTACAACTGGTCAAAGTATGCAAGTCTCAATTTTAATTGTGAACAGAAGAATATGAGCTACAGATTTGACAGGCAATAAGAAAGCAGTTGCTAAGATGTCAAAATAAGAAAAAGAGGCTTGCATGAGCCATGAAGTACTGACAGTAGACTACTGAAGACTGGGAGAAGGTATCATGGGTCAATGAATCAAAATTTGAAATCTTTGGTTTATCATGTAGGGTTTTTGTTTGGCATTGAGTAGGAGAAAAGATGGTGCCTCATATAGAGCCTGATTATGTAAAGCTCTCAGCTCAGACAAGATGATCTAAGAAGTCTTCTAAAGAATTTTAGAAACACAAATTTTAACATACAATCTATTTATCTCACTATGGGCTAGATTACGAGTGGAAGTGTGTGCTCGCAATCGCGTGTTAACTTATGTGTGTTGGGTAGTTGAAAAGTAGGAGCATGAGCACTAACCAGATGTGCGCAAAAAGCAGAAGTCCAAACATCACGACTGTGTCAACGCATTCCCCCATAAACTTCAATGGAGAGAAAAGTGGAAAAAATACCCTTACTCTCACGCAAAACAAATCACATTTTTTGAAGTGCGCTAAACCGAAATAAATATTTCACACTCCAATGTTCTTCACATAGCAGAATATGTTCTATTTATTCTGAAATACATATTTCTATAAGTATCTGATGTGTTTTTTTTTTGCTAATATATATATATATATACAGTATATATACAGTATATATATATATATATATATATATATATATATATATACCTGCTCCTGTCACCCTGGCACATTGAAAGAAGGTGAGAGTGCAAATCCTCTTTGTTGCTTTTATATATACTGTATGTATATATATATGTATATATACACACACACACAGATATATATATATATATATATATATATATATATATATATATATATATATATATTAGTTGAGGGCACCACTGTGTATATATATATATATATATACATATATAAATATATATATATATATATATATATATATACATATATCTATATATATATATATATATATATATTTATATATATATATATATATATATATATATATATATATATATATATATATATATAAGCAAAGAGACAGGTGCACTCTCACAAACAGTTGATAATATGCCAGGGTGCTAGAATGTGGCAAATTTTTATTAAATATTTTTTATCAGACAGTGTTATTATGAGTGTAACTCTGAAGTATCGCTATCCATATGTGCGTTAAATTAAATTGCTCTCAAGCGAACGTGTTTACTTTCAACTTTCAACACGCTCATAGAGTCAAAGAGTCGCGATTAACCCTGTTTCGCTCGCTCACAACAGTAAGCACGCCACTTATAATCTAGCCCTATGGAAGGTTTTAAATGTGATATATAAGATTTTCCTACATTACAATATAAGGTCTAAAAAAATCCGAAAGACTTTGTGGGATTTCTCTCCATGCTGGTGAGTTTTCATGGGGCCCTTAGTGACACCAACTGTCAAATATGGAGAAAGCATGATGGTCTGAGGCTGTTTTGCTGGATCTAGAGTGTCAACTTACACTGAGTGAGTAACGCCCTGAGCCAAAAGTCTTCAAAAGAATATTGCACCACCATGCAATAATCCAAGTTGGTCAGGGATTCAAGGTCAAGATTGTGGCTTTATATCATGGAATGGCCAGCAGAACCGGAGAGAAGGGTAAAAGCAAAGCAACATATTTGCGGGCACTTTTGCAACAGTGTTGGGAAGAACTTACTGAACAATATTTGATTTATATAGAAAGAGTGCCACAAGAGTGTCTGGCTATGATACAAAAGGTGTCTGCTTTGATGAGTCAAAAATGTAGATTTAATTTTGTTAAACATATTTATCTCCAATTGTTTAATGTCTCAATGTGCTTTGAAAATAACGCATAGAACAAGTAAACTACAAAATATTTCAATAAAAACTGATAAAATCCAGAGCATGTGGAGAAGAAATGCAAAAAAAAAGTGTCCAAAATAAGGCTAATTTAAAGACACCCATTTACAAAATGCAGCTTTATGGGTATATTTTGAAATATGACCAGCTAAAATTAGTGTTGTATCCCTTTAATTGCATTATATAGAAAGCTTTCATTAACCAGTTTTCATTAAAGCAATTTATAAAAAGCGGTAAGACATTATTGTATGGATTTACAGATAGTAAAACACTTTGAAAGTTGCCGCTTATGTGCAAATATTCCAGTTCTAACAACATGGTGATGATATTCATAGAATGTGATTTATCTGTTTCAATGAGAGGAAGTCAGGATATCAGTCATTAGTAAAAATAATCATCTATCATTAATGTGCCAGCAGTAATCATGCTATGACATCAAAAGAGTGTTTTGCTAGCATACATTTAATTTCCTTGTTCATACATTATTTACGGACATGTCACTGCATGACCTATAATGTGCTGAAATACCTTCTCTTTAAGTTGAAAAATAAGTATACCTATTCTCCCACATAAGAAAAATTCAAGGATTAATCACACAACAACTGGGACTAGATTTACAAATTTAACAATAAAGAATATGATTCAGTAATATCTTGACAGGCTTACAGAAAAGTATTTGAATGCTAAACTAGATATTTACAATAAAACTAAACTTCTATTAAAAATCTATGCACTCACTTCAGTTATGTTAGAATGTAAAGACACATGAAAGTCCAAATGAATCTTAAATAACATTTTACAGACAATTCTGTAGATAGACTAAATCTGCTTATTTTCTTTATCTGCCCATGGGTCATTTCTTTACCCTTCAGAGGTATTTTTTTTTTTTTTTCGGCTGCTCTTGCATTGGGAAAATGATGCCCCATTCCCCTCAACAATTTTTTTAAAATTTACTCCCACTAGACAACCAGGGATAATTGGTTTATTAAAATTATTAAAAAAAAAAAAAACATTTAGAGCACTAAAGTTAGCGCAGGTCGCAATATGCAATATCGCGACCTGCATTAATGTGTGCACATATTTGAAAGAGTGGGAAGACCTAGCATAAAGTGTAAGAGGGTAAAAAAAAAGTTGCACCCAACACAACATAAGTACATTAAAATAAAGTGTTACAATCATATATCCAGCTATATATATACAGTATATATATATATATATATATATATATATATATATATATATATATATATATATAGAGAGAGAGAGAGAGAGAGAGAGAGAGACAGAGAGAGAGAGAGAGAGACAGAGAGAGAGAGAGAGAGAGAGAGAGAGAGAGAGAGAGAGAGAGAGAGAGAGAGAGAGAGAGAGCAAATAGAGAACTAAATCTGTACCCAGCACTATGTATAGATAAAAAATATAAGAAGTATATATATATATATATAATCGAGAAAGATACGGAGGGGACGCAAGTGCTATAAGAGCTAAAGCCTAGTCAAAGTAGGCAAAAAGACTGTATAATACAGTAAATAGTGGTGCAGACCCTTTTAGAATTTATGTTGTGGAAAATTTAAGGAGAGAGACCAGGACTAAAATCCTGGTATATAAAGACAGGGAATTCAGCACTCTTTTAAATAAAGCTCAAATAAGTTCAATTCCAAAAATATAGAATTTTTATTGTTCGTGACAAAGCAGTCCTCCACACCGGAAGAGCACAGCCCCACATCAAATACTTAGCAACACAATTCAGAGTGAAAAGTACACATTTATAAGCCAAGTGATAAGGGGATATATGATAGACTTAAAACCTGACCGGTCAGGGGCACATACCAATTATGCAAAAGGAACAGTTTATCAAATCTTAAAAAGCATTCATGTTACTGGAGTTGTCAGAATGTTATTAAAGCCAACTACACCCTGCTGCACTCAGAACCTCATAGAATACAATGCTGAGGTATACCCTGGGCAGGTTAATAAAAGGGATCTAAGAGGCTTTAAGCAACCACAGTAAAATACAAATATGGATACAAATATAAAAACATAAAAACAATAGTATCCAAAGAAAAATAATGCCGTGATATCACACAAAGGGCAGTGAAGTGATAAAGTTTCGTAAGATCGGGAATCCGTGCACAGAGGGTAAAAGGTGTCACATGAAGTTTCCCTCAAGGTAATCTACTTACAAGCCGTTACCCCAATCATATGAGGTAAGTGTGATGCAGGAGTCAGAATGTGCTTGCTTGCTTGCTTCCAGCAATGTCTATGTTCCCGTCAATACCTCTCCTAGAACCGGATCTCCCTTCAGGCCAGGGGCAATGATTGCACACGGTATATTTGTAATACAAAAGGAATATGTGATAATAGTGCAACTTTGTTTATGCACAACACAACCTCAATGTAATGAGGTAACAGTAATGCCTGGTTATAAACGGTATGGAACCGAAGCTCCCAAAATGTGTACAGTCAGTACACTATCACCTGACGCGTTTCGAAGGGCTATGAATAATCTGCCTCTGAAGAAGAAGGCAGATTAATCATAACCCTTAGAAACGCGTCAAGTGATAGTGTACTGACTACACATTTAGTTTGCCAAAATCCAAATCTTCCGTTGTTGTTACGCTGATAGCTACGGTGACTGCAACCGGCCGGTAGAGCTGACTTTTTGGAGCTTTAGTTCCATACCGTTTACAACCAGGCATTACTGTTACCTAATTACATTGAGGTTGTGTTTTGTAAGTGCATTTTTTGTTTTATTTTTATTAACTTAAAAAACGGAGTTGAACTATTATCGTATATTCCTTTTGTATTACAAATATACCGTGTGCAATCGTTGCCCCTGGCCTGAAGAGAGATCCGGGTCTAGGAGAGGTATTGACGGGATCCTAGACATTGCTGGAAGCAAGCAAGCAAGAACATTCTGACTCCTGCATCACACTTACCTCATATGATTGGGGTAAGTAGATTACCTTGAGGGAAACTTCATTTGACACCTTTTACCCTCTGTGCACGAATTCTCGATCTTACAAACTTTATCACTTTACTGCCCTTTGTGTGATCTCATGGCATTATTTTTCTTTGGATACTATTGTTTTTATGTTTTTATATTTGTATCCATATTTGTATTTTCATTTGTAATTATTGGTGTGTATAGAAACTGAGTGCAACATAACATAACATATCAATTCGTCTTGAGATATATGCATCCATCTATATATAATCTCTACTAGGTTTATGGATTAATGTCATGCATATGAAATGAATCACAGTACTCCTATTTATATATATATATATATATATATATATATATTTCTACTCCACTTTGTGTTCTTATAGGATTGTGGTATCTATATGTAGCGCTGGGTACAGATCCAGTTCTCTATTTGCTCCATTTATTCACTCGTTAGGGATTTCTAGGAAAAGGAAATCCCGCCCTATTGGTTATTGGACCTATAGCAGCTAGTACATATCCCACTTTAATACCTATTGAACCTATAAGTATACATCTGTTCTACTTGCTCACATGGTACTTAAACAATCATTGTGTTTGAATACAACAGTTTGGAACCAGAACATATTTATATAAACCCACATATACTTCATGGTTACATTGAAGTGCTGGTTCTTATTACACTCTGTGGTTTTGCGCCCCTGTACCAAAAAGCTTACACCTCTGCTAGCTGGAGGGGTATTCTACTTTGTTCCCTATATATATATATAGGTCGGCACAATTCCTCTATGTGATTGGACAAGTTCCGGACCAATGATAGGCTTTTGACAGCTAGGATTTTTGTCTCCAATAATCAATAGCATTCTCTTTTGTCCATGTATATATTACATTGTGCAATATGTTAATTAATGATGTATATTTTAATCTCCTGTTATGTGTTTTCTAAAGCCGCTATTGTTTTAAATTTGCACTTTCAGCTGTCTTGTAGCGTCCGGTTTCCATGGCAACGTATGACGTGGAGGTTACCCACGTGGCTGCTATGACTTCCGGTTCGTAACGGTCAGCTTTACGGGTGGCCACAACACTGGTATTTAAGATTGGTGAGTAAGCATTGCATGTTTATTGTTGGTTTAAAAACGGGGTGAAACCCGAAACGTCACAAAAATAAAAGGAATTATAACTTAAGACCCGGTGAGTGCATTTCTTTTTTCATATATATATATATATATATATATATATATATATATATATATATACAGTATCTCACAAAAGTGAGTACACCCCTCACATTTTTGTAAATATTTTATTATATCTTTTCATGTGACAACACTGAAAAAATGACACTTTGCTACAATGTAAACTAGTGATAGTACAGCCTGTATAACAGTGTAAATTTGCTGCCCCTCAAAATAACTCAAGACGCAGCCATGAATGTCTAAACCGTTGGAAACAAAAGTGAGTACACACCTAAGTGGAAATGTCCAAATTGGGCCCAAAGTGTCAATATTTTGTGTGGCCACCATTATTTTCCAGCACTGTCTGAACCCTCTTGGGCATCAAGTTCACCAGAGCTTCACAGGTTGCCACTGAAGTCTTCTTCCACTCCTCCTTGACGACATCACAGAGCTGGTGAATGTTAGAGACCTTGCGCTCCCCCACCTTCCATTTTAGGATACCCCACAGATGCTCAATAGGGTTTAGGTCTGGAGACATGCTTGGCCAGTCCATCACCTTTACCCTCAGCTTCTTTAGCAAGGCAGTGGTCGTCTTTAAGGTGTGTTTGGGGTCATTATCATGTTGGAATACTGCCCTGCGGCCCAGTCTCCAAACGGAGAGGATCATGCTCTGCTTCAGTAAGTCACAGTACATGTTGGCATTCATGGTTCCCTCAATGAACTGTAGCTCCCCAGTGCTGGCAGCAATCATGCAGGCCCAGACCATGACACTACCACCACCATGCTTGACTGTAGGCAAGACACACTTTCTTTGTACTCCTCACCTGGTTGCCGCAAAAAAACACGCTTGACACCATCTGAACCAAATAAGTTTATCTTGGTCTCATCGGGCCACAGGACATGGTTCCAGTAGTCCATGTCCTTAGTCTCCTTGTCTTCAGCAAACTGTTTGCGGGCTTTCTTGTGCATCATCTTTAGAAGAGGCTTCCTTCTGGGACAACAGCAATGCAGATCAATTTGATGCAGTGTGTGGCGTATGTTCTGAGCACTGACAGGCCATCCCCCCACCCCTTCAACCTCTGCAGCAATGCTGGCAGTACTCATACGTCTATTTCACAAAGACAACCTTTGGATATGACGCTGAGCACGTGCAATCAGCTTCTTTGGTCAACCATGGCAAGGCCAGTTCTGAGTGGAACCTGTCCTGTGAATCCGCTGTATGGTCTTGCCCACCATGCTGCAGCTCAGTTTCAGGGTCTTGCTCCACGCTTTACTAACCTAACCCCCGCATTATCAAGTGCTATATACTCTGCCACCTTGACCGACTTGGCTTATGTGTCATCCCCATTGACTGCTTTGAAAATCTGCTTTAAACACCTTGCTTCATTTAAAAGAACTTCCTAACCTGCTTTACATACTCTGCCACTTTACTAACAGTTCGCTACTAACCATTGAATGACATTTTTTTAGATGGATTCTCAAAAATTTTAACTGTTACTGACAAGACTGTCTTTTTTAAGGTTCCTCCATCTATAAGAGCATCAGCAATCACTGGCCCTGTTATACAGAGGCGTGTTTAAAAAATACATTGTCTGTGCATGGCTACGCAACTAATATTCTTTGAATGTTTAGTTTAATATTGCATGTAATGACTTTCTTTTCTAACTGTTTATGAGTTGGTTGAATTTGACATTTGAGATGGTTGTGAATAGGTATTATGCAGTTTGTTCCCACAGTAAGTAAATTTCAGTTTATTACTAAAACCTATTTAGGTCTGATTATTTGAACAGAACGTACATGTCTTTTCACACTCCGTCTAATTTTGCTTGTGTGTAACTGTATTATTACTGGATTACATCAATCAGCTAGGATAGTCTCATGGGCATATATATTGTAAACTTATGACTATTGTTCTAGTTTATATTTTTTAGTGTTTTAATTATGTATTGAATAGTATCTTATGCAGTCTTTTGATACTTTCTTGGTTCTGGGCCTTTAGTTTGCATAAATAAAACCCCCCAAAAAATTTACATTTTATCCCAACGAGTGTTTTCGCTTTTTGTTACTATTAAAAGAGTGCTGTATTCCCAGTCTTTCACAAGCGCAACTATTGTGTGACGCTTCATCTTTCTTCAATATTTTGAATTTGTAATTATTTAAATGGGTCTGCACCAAGGTTCCAATATGGATGTCCCAATATTTCACTTCTGACGAATATAGGGATAATGTGAGCGTAATTATATGTACGCTTAACAACACTGGTAAATTTAAGATTGCAAATTTTTCCATCCACTAACCCTTTTGAATATATAAATAAATATATATATATATATATACTTCGGAGACCTTCCTAAAAAAAATACCTTTAAACATGAAAATTAATATTTATTCCATTTTAATACTTTTTATTCTATTTACTGTGTTTTAATGTATTTCAAATTCCAATTTTTTTCACATAGAAGAAAATGTTCTTTGTATTTTTAAATATATATATATATATAAACAAAATACCTCGCACCCGGTACTTTAATCCAATCTCACCACTTTATTGCGCCACCTCTGTGGTGTACATGGCCCAACGTTTCAGTCCTCCACCTGGGACCTTTGTCAAGGTTACAATGACAGAAGCATAACTTAACAAACATCACACTTACCTTTAATACCAATATCCCCAAAATAAGAAAACCACGAACTTCACATTTGAACCGGAAAGGACAGGCATTTACTTAAAACCTAAACTGATGTTGACTATAAAATAAAATAAATACAACACCTCACTTGCACACAACATAGCGTTCCAAATATACCAAAATGTGGCATTGTATAGCCATAGATCGTTCCCACATAGTTGTCATGGAAACAGGTATACGTTACTGATACTATCAAGCCAGCATTGTAATGTAATAGAGTTTGAGAGATAACACATAATAATACAATAATACAGTTAATCAGTACGCCAGCTATTTTAAAAATAATTATGTTTAGGTATTCAATATTATTATGCTTTATACATATACATATACAACAGTACTATATAATTGTATAAATCTGTCTATATTCCAGTTCCATCCGCTTGAACCTATTATATAGAGATGAGAGTGCTACATTGGCTAAAATCCAACCATACCGGATAGCTAGTTATACAGTGTCTGAGTGTAAGCGATATAACTGTACCTCATTCTATATCAGTATCTAGTTAAAGTTAGGGTGTTACATATTGAAATAGCTGGCGTACTGATTAACTGTATTATTGTATTATTATATGTTATCTCTCAATCTCTATTACATTACAATGCTGGCTTGATTGTATCTATTACATGGTCCACCTTGAACAGTAACTTTCTGATTAATGAAAGTTTAATTTTGACTTGAGTGTCCCTTTAAAGGGACACTAAACCCAAATGTTTTCATTCATGATTCAGATAGAGCATGCAATTTTAAGCAACTTTCTAATTTAGTCCTATTATCAATTTTTCTTCATTCTATTGCTATCTTTATTTGAAAAGCAAGAATGTAAGCTTAGATGCCAGCCCATTTTTGGTTCACAACTTGGGTTGTGCTTGCTGATTGGTGGCTAAATGCACCCACCATTAAACAAGTGCTGTCCAGGGTGATAAACCAAAAATTGGCTGGCTCCTTAGCTTAGATGCCTTATTTTTCAAATAAAGATAGCAAGAGAACGAAGAAAAATTGATAATAGGAATAAATTAGAAAGTTGCTTAAAATGGCACGCTCTATCTAAATCATGAAAGAAAAAAATTTGGGTTAAGTATCCCTTTAAGTTAGCATGCATCTGGTTTCACCACTTATTTTAGTTCTTTAGACAGACTTGCATTTTACCCAATCAGCGCTGATTCATAAGTAACTCTATGGGAAAGAGCACAATGTTATCTATATGGCAAACATGACCTAGTGCTGTCTAACTGTTAAAAACTGTCAAAATGTTCTGAGATAAGAGGCGGCCTTCAACGATTTAGAAATTAGCATATGAGCCTACCCTAGGTTTAGCGTTCAATACAGAATACCAAAAGAACAAAGCAAATTTGATGATAAAAGTAAAATGGAAAGTTGCTTAAAATAACATGCCCTATCTGAATCATGAAGTTTAATTTTGACTTGACTACCCCAATAAGTTCAAACTTCCCTGCCAGTGTTAAAGGGACACTGAACCCAAAATTTTCTTTTGTGATTCAGATAGAGTATGCAATTTTAAGACACTTTCTAATTTACTCCTATTATCAATGTTTCTTCATTTTCTTGATATCTTTATTTGAAAAAGAAGGCATCTAAGCTATTTGTTTGGTTCAGACCCTGGAAAGCACTTGTTCATTGGTGGATAAATTTATCCACCAATCAACAAGAACAACCCAGGTTGTTCACCAAAAATGGGCTGGCATCTAAACGTACATTCTTGCATTTCAAATAAAGATACCAAGAGAATGAAGAAAATTTGCTAATATGAGTAATTTAGAAAGTTGCTTAAAATTGCATGCTCTATCTGAATCACGAAATAGAACATTTGGGTTCAGTATCCCTTTAAGCTAAAGCATTAACCATTTTGTTGATAGCTCTTACCAAACATTTCTCAGCACTACATGGAGAAACCTCTAAAATATTCTACCCATCAGTCCCAAAACTAAAAAAATGATTTACTTTAATATTTTAAATTATTGTCAATCAAGTTTCAAATACAATTTTCCATCCCATGTACTAACCTTGAGAAATAAACCCATAAACATCAGAATTTATACTGGGATATTAAACACCTTGGGCGCGATCCGATATAGATCGCAGTTTGCAGCGCAAGCGAGGGAACCCACGTCGCCCGCAGTTTCAGCTCGCAACTCGAGCCATCCAATATGCGGCGCTGTCACTTGCTAAAGTGGCGCAAGTCTCACAAACCAGCGATGTCCAGAAATCTGCGTAAGTACAGATTTTTGGAGTCGCCAGTGACTTGCGCCACGTTAGAAACTGCCGGCGCCTATAAAACCTGACTAAAGTCTAAATCACCCGCACTGTCTAACACGCCTCCCTAACATAGCCCGACACGTCTAACCCTCTATCCGCTATCCCCCCTCACTATCCTAACAATAAAAAAGCTATTAACCCCTAAACCGCCGCTCCCGTACCCCGCCGCAACCTAATAAAGTTATTAACCCCTAAACCGTCGCTCCCATACCCCGCCGCCAGCTATATTATATCTATAACCCACTAAAGTGAGCCCCTAACACCGCCGCCATCTATATTAAAATTATTAACCCCTAATGTAAGCCCCTTACACCGCCGTCATCTCTATTAAAATGATTAACCCCTAATTTAATCTACCTACCCCGCCGCCAGCTATATTATCTATATTAACCCTAAGTATATTATAGTTAATATAGGTATTACATTATATATATTAACTATATTAACCCTAATTATATTAGGGTTAATATAGTTAATATAGTTACTATAGTATTTATATTAACTATATTAACTCTATCTAACCCTAACACCCCTAACTAAATTTATATTAAATTCATCTAATTCATTTATAAACTAAAATATTCCTATTTAAATCTAAATACTTACCTATAAAATAAACCCTAAGATAGCTACAATATAATTAATAATTACATTGTAGCTATGTTAGGGTTAATATTTATTTTACAGGTAAATTGTTAATTATTTTAACTAGGTATAATAGCTATTAAATAGTTATTAACTATTTAATATCTACCTAGTTAAAATAATTACCCAATTACCTGTAAAATAAATCCTAACCTAAGTTACAAATACACCTACACTATCAATAAATTAAATAAACTACAAACATCTATCTAAAAATACAATTAAATTAACTAAACTAAATTACAAAAAAAAACAAACACTAAATTACAAAAAATAAAAAAAGATTACAAGATTTTTAAGCTAATTACACCTATTCTAAGCCCCCTAATAAAATAATAAACCCCCAAAATAAAAAAAATTCCCTGCCCTATTCTAAATTAAAAGAATTTCAAAGCTCTTTACCTTACCAGCCCTTAAAAGGGCCTTTTGTGGGGCATGCCCCAAAGAATTCAGCTCTTTTGCATACAAATACAATACCCCCCCCCCCATTACAACCCACCACACACATACCCCTATTCTAAAACCACCCAAACCCCCCTTAAAAAAGCCTAACACTACCCCCCTGAAGATCTCCCTACCTTGTCTTCACCACACCGGGCCGAACTCCTGATCCGATCTGGGCGATGTCTTCCTCCAAGCGGCAAAGAAGAATTCTTCCTCCGGCGATGTCTTCCTCCAAGCGGCAAAGAAGAATTCTTCCTCCGGCGACGTCTTCCTCCAAGCGGCAGCAAAGTCTTCATTCTTCCGGCGGCATCTTCAATCTTCTTTCTTCGCTCCGCCGCCGCGGAGCATCCATCCCGGACGACTACTGAATGACGAATGAGGTACCTTTAAATGACGTCATCCAAGATGGCGTCCGCCGAATTCCTATTGGCTGATAGGATTCTATCAGCCAATCGGAATTAAGTTAGAAAAATCTGATTGGCTGATTGAATCAGCCAATCAGATTCAAGTTCAATCCGATTGGCTGATCCAATCAGCCAATCAGATTGAGTTCGCATTCTATTGGCTGATCGGAACAGCCAATAGAATGCGAGCTCAATCTGATTGGCTGATTGGATCAGCCAATCGGATTGAACTTGAATCTGATTGGCTGATTCAATCAGCCAATCAGATTTTTCTAACTTAATTCCGATTGGATGATAGAATCCTATCAGCCAATCGGAATTCGGCGGACGCCATCTTGGATGACGTCATTTAAAGGTACCTCATTCGTCGTTCAGTAGTCGTCCGGGATGGATGCTCCGCGGCGGCGGAGCGAAGAAAGAAGATTGAAGATGCAGCCGGAAGAATGAAGACTTTGCTGCCGCTTGGAGGAAGACGTCGCCGGAGGAAGAATTCTTCTTTGCCGCTTGGAGGAAGACATCGCCGGAGGAAGAATTCTTCTTTGCCGCTTGGAGGAAGACATCGCCCAGATCGGATCAGGAGTTCGGCCCGGTGTGGTGAAGACAAGGTAGGGAGATCTTCAGGGGGGTAGTGTTAGGCTTTTTTAAGGGGGGTTTGGGTGGTTTTAGAATAGGGGTATGTGGGTGGTGGGTTGTAATGGGGGAGGGGGGGTATTGTATTTGTATGCAAAAGAGCTGAATTCTTTGGGGCATGCCCCACAAAAGGCCCTTTTAAGGGCTGGTAAGGTAAAGAGCTTTGAAATTCTTTTAATTTAGAATAGGGCAGGGAATTTTTTTTATTTTGGGGGTTTATTATTTTATTAGGGGGCTTAGAATAGGTGTAATTAGCTTAAAAATCTTGTAATCTTTTTTTTATTTTTTGTAATTTAGTGTTTGTTTTTTTTTGTAATTTAGTTTAGTTAATTTAATTGTATTTTTAGATAGATGTTTGTAGTTTATTTAATTTATTGATAGTGTAGGTGTATTTGTAACTTAGGTTAGGATTTATTTTACAGGTAATTGGGTAATTATTTTAACTAGGTAGATATTAAATAGTTAATAACTATTTAATAGCTATTATACCTAGTTAAAATAATTAACAATTTACCTGTAAAATAAATATTAACCCTAACATAGCTACAATGTAATTATTAATTATATTGTAGCTATCTTAGGGTTTATTTTATAGGTAAGTATTTAGATTTAAATAGGAATATTTTAGTTTATAAATGAATTAGATTAATTTAATATAAATTTAGTTAGGGGTGTTAGGGTTAGATAGAGTTAATATAGTTAATATAAATACTATAGTAACTATATTAACTATATTAACCCTAATATAATTAGGGTTAATATAGTTAATATATATAATGTAATACCTATATTAACTATAATATACTTAGGGTTAATATAGATAATATAGCTGGCGGCGGGGTAGGTAGATTAAATTAGGGGTTAATAATTTTAATAGAGATGGCGGCGGTGTAAGGGGCTTACATTAGGGGTTAATAATATTAATATAGCTGGCGGCGGTATAGGGGGATTAGATTAGGGGTTAATAATTTTTATATAGGTGGCGGCGGTGTAAGGGGTCAGATTAGGGGATAGATAAGGTAGATGACAGCGGTGTAAGGGGTTCTAATTAGGGGATAGATAAGGTAGATGGCGGCGGTTTTAGGGGCTCACAGTAAGGGGTTAGTTTATGTAGATGGCGGCGGGGTCCGGGAGCGGTGGTTTAGGGGTTAATAACTTTATTAGGGATTTCGGGGGGGGGGATCGCGGTTGACAGGTAGATAGACATTGCGCATGCGTTAGGTGTTAGGTTTATTTTAGAAGATCGCGGTTGACAGGGAGATAGACATTGCGCATGCGTTAGGTGTTAGGTTTATTTTAGAAGATCGCGGTTGACAGGTAGATAGACATTGCACATGCGTTAGGTGTTAGGTTTATTTTAGCAGCCAGTTTAGGGAGTTACGGGGCTCCAATAGTCAGCGTAAGGCTTCTTATGGCTGCTTTTTGTGGCGGGGTGAAAATGGAGTAAGTTTTCTCCATTTTCGCCACGTAAGTCCTTACGCTGCATATTGGATACCAAACTGCGCTGGTTTGGTATACCTGCCTATAGCCCAAAAAACTACGGGCGACGGCAGAAAGATACGTGCGTAACTTCTAGGTTACGCCGTATATGTGATACCAAACCCGCGCAAATATTGGCGTCGCCGGCTTTTGCGGGCGACGATTTTTATCGGATGGACCCCCTTTTGCATTTCTTTAAAAGCTGTGCTTTGTTCCATGCTCTCTGGAGAAACCAAACAGCACATTTTGCAGCCTATGATACAAATTGCCAAAATAGCTATTTGATTTGCAGTAATTTGCATGTTACAGATTGACGGATAGATTACGAGTTTTGCGTTAGAAGCTATGCGGTGCTAACGAGAAGTTTTCTCTCACCGCTCACTTCCCTGCAGCGCTGGTATTACCGGTTTTTATAAACCCGGCGTTAAAAGGCAAGAAGTGAGCGTTGAGCAAAATTGTGCTCCTTACCGCACTCCAATACCAGCGCTGCTTAAGTCAGCGGTGAGCTGGTCGTACGAGCTCGTGCACGATTTCCCCATAGGTATCAACGGGGAGAGCTGGCTGAGAAAAAGTCTAACACCTGCCAAAAAGCAGCAAAAAACTCAGTAACGCAGCCCCATTGATTCCTATGGGGAAACACATTTTATGTTTATACCTAACACCCTAACATGAACCCCGAGTCTAAACACCCCTAATCTTACACTTATTAACCCTTAATCTGCCGCCCCCGACATCGCCGACACCTGCATTATATTTATTAACCCCTAATCTGCCGCTCCGGACACCGCCGCCACCTACATTATACTTATTAACCCCTAATCTGCTGCTCCCAACATCGCTGACACCTACATTATATTTATTAACCCCTAATCTGCCACCCCAATGTCGCTGCAACCTACCTACACTTATTAACCCCTAATCTGCCGCCCCCAACGTCGCCGCCACTATAATAAACATATTAACCCCTAACCCACCGCACTCCCGCCTTGCAAACATTAGTTAAATATTATTAACCCCTAATCTGCCATCCCTAACATCACCGCCACCTACCTACATTTGTTAACCCCTAATCTGCCGCCCCCAACGTCGCCGCCACTATACTAAATGTATTAACCCCTAAACCTAAGTCTAACCCTAACACCCCCTAACTTAAATATAATTTAAATAAATCTAACTAAAAATTCCTATCATTAACTAAAGTATTCCTATTTAAAACTAAATACTTACCTATAAAATAAACCCTAAGCTAGCTACAATATAACTAATAGTTACATTGTATCTAGCTTAGGGTTTATTTTTATTTTACAGGCAAGTTTGTATTTATTTTAGCTAGGTAGAATAGTTATTAAATAGTTATTAACTATTTAATAACTACCTAGCTAAAATAAATACAAACGTACCTGTAAAATAAAACCTAACCTAAGTTACAATAACACCTAACACTACACTATAATTAAATAAAATAACTAAATTAACAACAATTAAATAAATTAAATTAAATTAGCTAAAGTACAAACAAAAATCCCACTAAATTACAGAAAAAAATAAACAAATTACAAGATATTTAAACTAATTACATCTACTCTAATAGCCCTATCAAAATAAAAAAAAGCCCCCCCAAAATTAAAAGAACCCTAGCCTAAATTAAACTATCAATAGCCCTTAAAAGGGCCTTTTGCGGGGGATTGCCCCAAAGTAATCAGCTCTTTTACCTGTAAAAAAATATACAAACAACCCCCCCAACAGTAAAACCCACCACCCACACAACCAACCCCCCAAATAAAATACTATCTAAAAAAGCCTAAGCTCCCCATTGCCCTGAATGGGCAGAAGTCTTCATCCAACCGGGCCGAAGTCCTCAACGAAGCCGGGAGAAGTCTTCATCCAAGCCGGTCAAAGTCGTCCTCCAGACGGGCAGAAGTCTTCATCCAGACGGCATGTTCTATCTTCATCAATCCGACACGGAGCAGGTCCATCTTCAAGACATCCGACATGGAGCATCCTCTTCTTCCGACGACTAAAGAAGAATGAAGGTTCCTTTAAGTGACATCATCCAAGATGGCGTCCCATAGATTCCGATTGGCTGATAGAATTCTATCAGCCAATCGGAATTAAGGTAGAAAAAATTGATTGGAACAGCCAATAGAATGCGAGCTCAATCCTATTGGCTAATTGCATCAGCCAATAGGATTTTTTCAACCTTAATTCCGATTGGCTGATAGAATTCTATCAGCCAATCGGAATCTAAGGGACGCCATCTTGGATGATGTCACTTAAAGGAACCTTCATTCGTCTTTAGTCGTAGGAAGTAGAGGATGCTCCGCGTCGGATGTCTTGAAGATGGACCCGCTCTGCGTCGGATGGATGAAGATAGAAGATGCCGTCTGGATGAAGACTTCTGCCTGTCTGAAGGACCACTTCGCCCGGCTTGGATGAAAACTTCTCCCGGCTTCATTGAGGACTTCGGCCCAGTTGGATGAAGACTTCTGCCGCTTCCTTGAGGATGGATGTCCAGTTTTCAGAACTGTAAGTCGATCGTCAGGGGGTTAGTGTTAGGTTTTTTAAGTGTGTATTGGGTGGGTTTTATTTTTAGGTTAGGGACTTTGGGCCGCAAAAGAGCTAACTGCCCTTTTAAGAACAATGCCCATCCAAATGCCCTTTTCAGGGCAATGGGGAGCTTAGTTTTTTTTAGATAGTATTTTATTTGGGGGGTTGGTTGTGTGGGTGGTGGGTTTTACTGTTGGGGGGGTTGTTTGTATTTGTTTTTTACAGGTAAAAGAGCTGATTACTTTGGGGCAATGCCCCGCAAAAGGCCCTTTTAAGGGCTATTGGTAGTTTAGTTTAGGCTAGGGTTTTTTTATTTTGGGGGGGCTTTTTATAATCTTGATAGGGCTATTAGATTAGGTGTAATTAGTTTAAATATCTTGTAATTTGTTTATTTTTTTCTGTAATTTAGTGTTTGGTTTTTTTTTGTACTTTAGCTAATTTAATTTAATTTATTTAATTGTTGTTAATTTAGTTAATTTATTTAATTATAGTGTAGTGTTAGGTGTTATTGTAACTTAGGTTAGGTTTTATTTTACAGGTACGTTTGTATTTATTTTAGCTAGGTAGTTATTAAATAGTTAATAACTATTTAATAACTATTCTACCTAGTTAAAATAAATACAAACTTGCCTGTAAAATAAAACTAAACCCTAAGCTAGATACAATGTAACTATTAGTTATATTGTAGCTAGCTTAGGGTTTATTTTATAGGTAAGTATTTAGTTTTAAATAGGAATAATTTAGTTAATGATAGGAATTTTTAGTTAGATTTATTTAAATTATATTTAAGTTAGGGTGTGTTAGGGTTAGGGTTAGACTTAGGTTTAGGGGTTAATCCATTTAGTATAGTGGCGGCGACGTTGGGGGCAGCAGATTAGGGGTTAATAAATGTAGGTAGGTGGCAGCGATGTTAGGGACGGCAGATTAGGGGTTAATAATATTTACCTAATGTTTGCGAGGCGGGAGTGCGGCGGTTTAAGGGTTAATATGTTTATTATAGTGGCGGCGACGTTGGGGGCAGCAGATTAGGGGTTAATAAGTGTAGATAGATTGCGGTGACATTGGGGGCGGAAGATTAGGGGTTAATACATATGATGTAGGTGTCGGCGATGTTGGGGGCAGCAGATTAGGGGTTCATAAATATAATGTAGGTGGCGGTGTCCGGAGCGGCAGATTAGGGGGTACAAATTTTATTTTACTGCTTGCGATGCGGGAGGGCCTCGGTTTAGGGGTTAATAAGTAGTTTATGGGTGTTAGTGTACTTTTTAGCACTTTAGTTATGAGTTTTATGTTACGGCGTTGTACCATAAAACTCTTAACTACTGACTTTTAAATGCGTTAGGACTCTTGACGGGGTAGGGTGTACCGCTCACTTTTTGGCCTCCCAGGACAGACTCGTAATACCAGCGCTATGGAAGTCCCATAGAAAAAAGACTTTACGAAGTTTACGTAAGTCATTTCGCGGTAAGGCCAAAGAAGTGTGCAGTGACCTTAAACCTTCAATACTCGTAATACCAGCGGGCATAAAAAAGCAGTGTTAGGACCTGTTAACGCTGCTTTTTTACCCTAACGCACAATTCGTAATCAAGCCGTTAGTTTTTGGCCTTCCAAGACAGTGTGGGATAAAGTCATTTTACACAAAAGCAAGAGTTCAATGTCCCAACTATACAGCCATAATGGATGAAAGAGTAAATGACAAAAAGTATTCATTATACCCTTCCAATCAGACTGCAATAATTCAATAAGTAGTTTGCATAGAGTCATCTGCCATAGATTAAGACTGATGTCTATATTACAGCATGACACAACAACTACAGCTTACCCATAAAATTGCTTTAAAATATTATCACCTATCCAGGAATATTTTTAATACAATACTTAGGCCTAGATTTAGAGTTCGGCGGTAAAAGGGCTGTTAACGCTCCGCGGGTTTTTTTCTGGCCGCACCATAAATTTAACTCTGGTATCGAGAGTTCAAACAAATGCTGCGTTAGGCTCCAAAAAAGGAGCGTAGAGCATTTTTACCGCAAATGCAACTCTCGATACCAGAGTTGCTTACGGACGCGGCCGGCATCAAAAACGTGCTCGTGCACGATTCTCCCATAGGAAACAATGGGGCTGTTTGAGCTGAAAAAAAACCTAACACCTGCAAAAAAGCAGCGTTCAGCTCCTAACGCAGCCCCATTGTTTCCTATGGGGAAACACTTCCTACGTCTGCACCTAACACCCTAACATGTACCCTGAGTCTAAACACCCCTAACCTTACACTTATTAACCCCTAATCTGCCGCCCCCGCTATCGCTGACCCCTGCATTACACTTTTAACCCCTAATCTGCCGCTCCGTAAACCGCCGCCACCTACGTTATCCCTATGTACCCCTAATCTGCTGCCCTAACATCGCCGACCCCTATGTTATATTTATTAACCCCTAATCTGCCCCCCACAACGTCGCCGACACCTACCTACACTTATTAACCCCTAATCTGCCGAGCGGACCTGAGCGCTACTATAATAAAGTTATTAACCCCTAATCCGCCTCACTAACCCTATCATAAATAGTATTAACCCCTAATCTGCCCTCCCTAACATCGCCGACACCTACCTTCAATTATTAACCCCTAATCTGCCGACCGGAGCTCACCGCTATTCTAATAAATGTATTAACCCCTAAAGCTAAGTCTAACCCTAACACTAACACCCCCCTAAGTTAAATATAATTTTTATCTAACGAAATAAATTAACTCTTATTAAATAAATAATTCCTATTTAAAGCTAAATACTTACCTGTAAAATAAATCCTAATATAGCTACAATATAAATTATAATTATATTATAGCTATTTTAGGATTAATATTTATTTTACAGGCAACTTTGTAATTATTTTAACCAGGTACAATAGCTATTAAATAGTTAAGAACTATTTAATAGTTACCTAGTTAAAATAATTACAAATTTACCTGTAAAATAAATACTAACCTAAGATATAATTAAACCTAACACTACCCTATCAATAAAATAATTAAATAAACTACCTACAATTACCTACAATTAACCTAACACTACACTATCAATAAATTAATTAAACACAATTGCTACAAATAAATAAAATTAAATAAACTATCTAAAGTACAAAAAATAAAAAAGAACTAAGTTACAGAAAATAATAAAATATTTACAAACATAAGAAAAATATTACAACAATTTTAAACTAATTACACCTACTCTAAGCCCCCTAATAAAATAACAAAGCCCCCCAAAATAAAAAATTCCCTACCCTATTCTAAAATACAAATATTACAAGCTCTTTTACCTTACCAGCCCTGAACAGGGCCCTTTGCGGGGCATGCCCCAAGAATTTCAGCTCTTTTGCCTGTAAAAAAAAACATACAATACCCCCCCCCCAACATTACAACCCACCACCCACATACCCCTAATCTAACCCAAACCCCCCTTAAATAAACCTAACACTACCCCCCTGATGATCTTCCTACCTTGTCTTCACCATGCCAGGTTCACCGATCCGTCCTGGCTCCAAGATCTTCATCAAACCCAAGCGGGGGCTAGACATCCACTGAAGAAGTCCAGAAGAGGGTCCAAAGTCTTCCTCCTATCCGGCAAGAAGAGGACATCCGGACCGGCAAACATCTTCTCCAAGCGGCATCTTCTATCTTCTTCCATCCGATGACGACCGGCTCCATCTTGAAGACCTCCAGCGCGGATCCATCCTCTTCTTCCGACGACTAGACGACGAATGACGGTTCCTTTAAGGGACGTCATCCAAGATGGCGTCCCTCGAATTCCGATTGGCTGATAGGATTCTATCAGCCAATCGGAATTAAGGTAGGAATTTTCTGATTGGCTGATGGAATCAGCCAATCAGAATCAAGTTCAATCCGATTGGCTGATCCAATCAGCCAATCAGATTGAGCTCGCATTCTATTGGCTGATCGGAACAGCCAATAGAATGCGAGCTCAATCTGATTGGCTGATTGGATCAGCCAATCGGATTGAACTATATTCTGATTGGCTGATTCCATCAGCCAATCAGAAAATTCCTACCTTAATTCCGATTGGCTGATAGAATCCTATCAGCCAATCGGAATTCGAGGGACGCCATCTTGGATGACGTCCCTTAAAGGAACCGTCATTCGTCGTCTAGTCGTCGGAAGAAGAGGATGGATCCGCGCTGGAGGTCTTCAAGATGGAGCCGGTCGTCATCGGATGGAAGAAGATAGAAGATGCCGCTTGGAGAAGATGTTTGCCGGTCCGGATGTCCTCTTCTTGCCGGATAGGAGGAAGACTTTGGACCCTCTTCTGGACTTCTTCAGTGGATGTCTAGCCCCCGCTTGGGTTTGATGAAGATCTTGGAGCCAGGACGGATCGGTGAACCTGGCATGGTGAAGACAAGGTAGGAAGATCATCAGGGGGGTAGTGTTAGGTTTATTTAAGGGGGGTTTGGGTTAGATTAGGGGTATGTGGGTGGTGGGTTGTAATGTTGGGGGGGGGTATTGTATGTTTTTTTTTACAGGCAAAAGAGCTGAAATTCTTGGGGCATGCCCCGCAAAGGGCCCTGTTCAGGGCTGGTAAGGTAAAAGAGCTTGTAATATTTGTATTTTAGAATAGGGTAGGGAATTTTTTATTTTGGGGGGCTTTGTTATTTTATTAGGGGGCTTAGAGTAGGTGTAATTAGTTTAAAATTGTTGTAATATTTTTCTTATGTTTGTAAATATTTTATTATTTTCTGTAACTTAGTTCTTTTTTATTTTTTGTACTTTAGATAGTTTATTTAATTTTATTTATTTGTAGCAATTGTGTTTAATTAATTTATTGATAGTGTAGTGTTAGGTTAATTGTAGGTAATTGTAGGTAGTTTATTTAATTATTTTATTGATAGGGTAGTGTTAGGTTTAATTATATCTTAGGTTAGGATTTATTTTACAGGTAAATTTGTAATTATTTTAACTAGGTAACTATTAAATAGTTCTTAACTATTTAATAGCTATTGTACCTGGTTAAAATAATTACAAAGTTGCCTGTAAAATAAATATTAATCCTAAAATAGCTATAATATAATTATAATTTATATTGTAGCTATATTAGGATTTATTTTACAGGTAAGTATTTAGCTTTAAATAGGAATAATTTATTTAATAAGAGTTAATTTATTTCGTTAGATAAAAATTATATTTAACTTAGGGGGGTGTTAGTGTTAGGGTTAGACTTAGCTTTAGGGGTTAATACATTTATTAGAATAGCGGTGAGCTCCGGTCGGCAGATTAGGGGTTAATAATTGAAGGTAGGTGTCGGCGATGTTAGGGAGGGCAGATTAGGGGTTAATACTATTTATGATAGGGTTAGTGAGGCGGATTAGGGGTTAATAACTTTATTATAGTAGCGCTCAGGTCCGCTCGGCAGATTAGGGGTTAATAAGTGTAGGTAGGTGTCGGCGACGTTGTGGGGGGCAGATTAGGGGTTAATAAATATAACATAGGGGTCGGCGATGTTAGGGGTAGCAGATTAGGGGTACATAGGGATAACGTAGGTGGCGGCGATTTGCGGTCGGAAGATTAGGGGTTAATTATTTTAAGTAGCTTGCGGCGACGTTGTGGGGGGCAAGTTAGGGGTTAATAGATATAATACAGGGGTCGGCGGTGTTAGGGGCAGCAGATTAGGGGTACATAAGTATAACGTAGGTGGCGGTCGGCAGATTAGGGGTTAAAAATTTTAATCGAGTGGCGGCGATGTGGGGGGACCTCGGTTTAGGGGTACATAGGTAGTTTATGGGTGTTAGTGTACTTTAGGGTACAGTAGTTAAGAGCTTTATAAACCGGCGTTAGCCAGAAAGCTCTTAACTCCTGCTATTTTCAGGCGGCTGGAATCTTGTCGTTAGAGCTCTAACGCTCACTGCAGAAACGACTCTAAATACCAGCGTTAGAAAGATCCCATTGAAAAGATAGGCTACGCAAATGGCGTAGGGGGATCTGCGGTATGGAAAAGTCGCGGCTGAAAAGTGAGCGTTAGACCCTTTAATCACTGACTCCAAATACCAGCGGGCGCCCAAAACCAGCGTTAGGAGCCTCTAACGCTGGTTTTGACGGCTACCGCCGAACTCTAAATCTAGGCCTTAATTTCTTGGTTCTTAGGGACAGCCGCCTACTACAGTAATTCTCAGCCAGCCAGCATTATTTAAGGACATTTTTGATCTTTTATGAATAACTGCAAAAATGATACAAGCACATACAGAGGGGAGGTTTAGTGAAATTGCCTTTATTTTTAATTGCTTAATTAAATGCCTTCATGATTTACAGCTTGACATATGGAAACAAATTACATTATGAAAGAGAGAATATTTTAAGCACAGAAAGTAAAAACATTTTAATAATTAAATACTCAGTAAAGCAAAGTTAAAGGGATATGAAACCCATTTTCTTTCTTTCTTGATTCGGAGAGAGCATGCAATTTTATGCAACTTTCTAATTTACTCCAATTATCAATTTTTCTTTGTCCTTTTGGTATCTGTATTTGAAAAGCAAGAATGTAAGCTTAGGTGCCAGCTCATTTTTGGTTAAGCACCTGGGCAGCATTTGCTGATTGGTGGCTAAATGTAGACACTAATCAGTAAGTGCTACCCAGAGTTCTGAACCAAAAATGGGACGCTCCTAAGCTTACATTCTTGCTTTTCAAATAAAGATGCAGAGAGAACGAAGAACAGTTGATAATAGGAGTACATTAAAAAATTGCATGCTCTATCTGTATCATTAAATAAAGAAATAATAGGGTTCATATCCCTTTAATGTGCCCAATATTGGATCACTTCTAGTTGTATCTACTGTAGGTACAATTTTATGTTTACAGTTTGTTTGGATAAATAACTTAAAGGCATTTAGAACATATTGGGTATGACAGTCAAAATATTTTTTAGAACTTTAACTATTTCAGTGCAAAGTTGTTGCTCATACAATTGCTAAAGTTGTTTTAAAAGAACCTTAAAGTGATGGTAAACTTTACATGTTTTAAAAAAAAGGTCCGGAATCTAAGCGATATTTTACAGTAACTTTATTTGATCACTTCTAATAAAGATGCGCTATAATTCACTATTTAATCTAGTCATGCCATTCTAATACCCCGTGCTCCGGCTGCCCACTACTCCTTTTTTTTGGCGAACTAACGGTTTGAACTGTTCTCCAATCGGCACTCTAACTACAAAAAAAGGGACATATGGCTAGAGCGCCTATTGGAGAACAGTCCCTCTAAAATATTGCTTGGATTCCAGACCTAATTTTAAAACATGTAAAGTTTACCATCACTTTAAACTGCTGGGTACAAGTAAAATAGCATGGCTCAGAGCCTCATACTGACCCTTTACAAATGCTGGTGAGTGAAGCTGTGCATCTTCATACATGGGCACCACCAGCTCAGATTTGAATTATTCTTACGCCCTATGATAGAAGCACTTTCACAGATCAGTGATGTTTTCATGACAGGATGCATCATGCACATCAGTTTAATGTACAGAATATACATCGGGAGATATACATTTTTGCAGTGGTTACAATGCTTAATATTATTCCTGAGGGTTCTTTGATATTTGTTACATAAGATTTAAACTGAATTTTAAATAATTGCAAAATGTAAAATACCCACCTTCTATTGTGCAAGTAAACCCAAAGGGGTCCATTTATCTTCAGACTCACCAGAAACAGCAGTTATGAAGCAGCAGTCTAAAGACCGCTGCTCCATAACCCTGTCTGCCTGCTCTGATGAGGCAGACAGGAATCGCCAGAATTCAACCCGATCGGTACTATCGGGTTGATTGACACCTCCCTGCTGGCAGCCGATTGGCCGCAAGTCAGCTCGGGGCGGCGTTGCACCAGCAGCTCTTGTGAGCTGCTGGTGCAATGTTAAATGCGGAGAGCTTATTGCTCTCCGCATTCAGCGAGGTCTTGCGGACCTGATCCGCACTGTCGGATCAGGTCCGCAAGACCTTTGATAAATAGGCCCCATTGTGTAAGCTACAGCTGTCAAATGGAAGGTAACATCATTGATCTGTGAAAGTGCACTGCGTCTTTCACAGGATGCAGCAATGCGGAGGTACCAAGATGGCGCTGCCCAGTATAAAGTTTAAGGGCTTTATCAACTGGCTTCTGCAATGTGTTAAAATAGGAGAACAACTTTTAAGAGATTTAACTGTAAAAGGGGCATGAAACCCAAACTTTTTCTTTCATAATTCAGATAGAACATTTTAAACAACTTTCCAATTTACTTAAATTATCAAATTTTCTTTGTATTCTTTGTTGACCAAGCAGCAATGCACAACTTCGAGCTATCTGAACACCTTGGTGAGCCAATAACAAGAGACATATATGTGCAGAAACCAATCAGCAGCTAGCACCCAGTAGTGCATTGCTGCCCTTGAGCCTACCTGAATACCAAGAGAAAAAAGCAAATTAGATAATAGAAATAAAATGGAAAGTTGTTTAACCCCTTGCACCATATGGACTTAGGTACATCACACAGTACTTTGCCAAGCTTACTGCATCCAGCACAGAGTCACAGGTTGTGGTCCCGCTATCAACTTTGACAGCAGGAGAAGCAACCTATTGCAGAGATAAAAATAGCAATTAGAGAGGGTGGTGGGACACTACACCACAGAAAAATGAGACTGCTTAGTGGGGGAGGGGGGTCCCTACACTATGGCGAAATGGTTTTGTCATGGAGAGGGTCCCTACACTACAGTTAAAATAGAGATAAGTGATGAGACCCTACACTATAAAAAAGACCAATTAGAGAGGTGAGGAGGGGTGAGGGGGTCCCTACACTACAAACAAATATTTATAGCAAATAAATAATAAAAAATAAATTAAAAAATACTGTATTTGTTACTAGTAGACTGACAGTCAGCAACAAAGATATTGGAAAACAGTGGGACGGGGAGGGTTAGAGAGCTCTTTGTGGAGGGATCAGGGAGGTGGGAGGGTGAGGAAGTATCCCTACACTACAGAAAATAAAAATAAACAAAAAAGCCCTAAACTGCGCCCTGCCAGATTGCTAGTACCTAAGACAGTGGTGACTAGTAAAAGTGGAGGTACACAGTTGTTTGGGAGGTGTCAGGTGGGAGGGTAATCCCTACACTACAGCAAATATTAGCCTTAAAGGGACAGTCAACACTAAAATTGTTATTGTTAAAAAGATTCCCCAGCTTTGCACAACCAACATTGTTATATTAATATACATTATAATATTTAAACCTAAGCCATTACAGACAGCCTCTTATCACATGTTTTTTTATTTGTTTTTCACAACAGGAGACTGCTAGTTCATGTGGGCCATATAGATAACATTGTGCTCCCATTGAGTTATTTAAGAGTCAGCACAACACAGAATTAATTGGCTAAAATGTAAGATAATAAATTATAAGTCATGTGATCAGGGGGCTGTCAAAAGATGCTTAGATACATGGTAATCACAGAGCTAAAAAGTATATTAATATAACTGTGTTGGTTATGCAAAACTGGGTAATTGGGTAATAAAGGGATCATCTATCTTTTAAAACAATACACATGGTGTATACATTCCCTTTAACAGCTAACTGATTAACCCCTTTAAATGCCTGGAATTTCAAAAGTGTTATGCACAGCTTTAATTAGCGGCGTTCTAATTACAAAAAACAATGGCAAAGCCATGTATGTCTGCTATTACTGAACAAAGAGGATCCCAGAGAAACTTTTACAACCATTTCTCTTATGACTGCAGTACAACTATCGACCATACTCTACTCTGTGTTTAATCTTTACAAAGGGGTTAAACACACAATAAATGTGCCGCTCAGGAACCGCGGTGCACTACTGGTCCTGAGTGGAACTCTCCAATCTCACGACTCAGATGGAGGAGCGGTGGGTTCTGCTTGTGACGCACAGTGTACCGCAGGTCCCGAGCGGCACATCTACTGTGTGTTTAACCCCTTTGAGGGTGTTAAAGACACAGTAGAGCAGGGCCGATAGTTGTAAAAAATGACATGCTCTAACGGATAAGACACTGTAATTTTCCCTTCTTTAATTACAACTATTAATACATTTATAACAAGATAATATTATTGTTAAGACTAATTAGCTGCATAATTTACTTTTCCTTTAAGCTTTTTACAGTCAAATCTTCAAACCTTGAAATGTTCCCATGCTTTCCTAGCTCTGTAAAATATGCAATCCCTTGCAACTTCTATTTTCTGGAGTCGCTTCAAAAATGCAAGCAATGCAAAATAAAACGCTTCTTAAAAAGGTCAACCACCCTGCGCCTCATTTAAAAATCCTCAATAGAATTTTAAAATATGGCAGAAAATCTGCAGCCTGAGAGAATCTCTACTTTTACTCAATACTTTTACATGTAATAGCTTTTTCTGGTATTGTAACTAAAATACTCTAAAGAAAAAATCATTTGGTTTTAAAAAAAAAAAAATTATTCTATATATGTCTGTAAAATGATAATCATTTTAAAGGAAGATTTAAAGGGACATAAAGGACAGCTTGCATCATTCCAAGAGGTCGATTTAACAAGCAGCGGATGCTGCTTCCGACCCCGATCGCCTCTGGTCCGCTAGAAACGGAAGTTAAGAAGCAGCAGTCGTAAGACCGCTGCTCCTTAACCCCTTAAGAACAAGACCATTTTGAAATTTCTTTACCTTAAGGACCAGGGCTATTTTTGTGTTTAGCTGTAATTTTCCTCTTACTCATTTACTGTACCCACACATATTATATACCGTTTTTCTCGCCATTAAATTGAATTTCTAAAGATACCATTATTTTAATCATATATTATAATTTACTATAAAAAATTATATAATATGATGAAAAAAGGAAAAAAACACACTTTTTCTAACTTTGACCCTCAAAATCTGTTACACATCTACAACCACCAAAAAACTCCCATGCTAAATAGTTTCTAAATTTTGTCCTGACTGAGTTTACTAATACCCAATGTTTACATATTCTTTGCTTTTTTTGCAAGTTATATGGCAATAAATACAAGTACCACTTTGCTATTTCCAAACCATTTTTTTCTCTCAAAATGAGCGATAGTTACATTGGAATCTGTCAGGAATCCCTGAATATCCCTTGACATGTATATATTTTTTTTTTTAGACAACCCAAAGTATTGATCTAGGCCCATTGTGGTGTATTTCATGCCACCATTTCACCACCAAATGCGATCAAATAAAACAAATTGTTCACTTTTTCACAATTTTAGGTTTCTCACTGAAATTATTTAGTTAGTGCAATCATGGCACAAATGGTTGTAAATGCTTCTCTGGGATCCCCTTTGTTCAGAAATAGCAGACATATATGGCTTTGGCATTGTTTTCTGGTAATTAGAAGGCTGCTAAATGCCACTACACACACACTTGTATTATGCCCAGCAGTGAAGGGGTTAATTAGGTAGCTTGTAGGGAGCTTGTAGGGTTAATTTTAACTTTAGTGTAGAGATCAGCCTCCCACCTGACACATCCCACCCCTGATACCTCCCTGACCCCTCTCAAACAGCTCTCTTCCCTCCCCATCCCACAATTGTCACCGCCATCTTAAGTACTAGCAGAAAGTCTGCTAGTACTAAAATAAAAGCCTTTTTTTGTTTTAAAGCATTTTTTTCATATATATATATATAGTTATAAATAGTTTCTGCAGTGTAGGTTCCCCCCTAACCCCCCAACCTCTAGATCCCCTCAAACAGCTCTCTTAACACCCCCCCTCTTGCTTTTTGTGGCCATCTTAGGTACTGGCAGCTGTCTGCCAGTACACAGTTTCTTAAAAATGTGCTCATTTTGATTATTTTTATTTTTGTACCCCATTTTTCCGTAATGTAGCTGTTCCCCCTCAATATCCTTCCCCCTCCCAGATAGATGTTAAATCAATTATTTCCCCCCTCCCTCTCCCTCACCGTCTCCCTTAGGCAGTACTTGGGACTGCCAGTCTGGTGATCGGTCGCATGCACGCCCCCCCCTCGTGCACTCCCGCCCCCCTTCCTGGCACAGCAACCGGAACTAGTCTAGCGATGCCACCCACCCGCCTCCCTGTAGCTGCTCCCACCCACCAACGATTGGCACCATCGCTGTGCGATGCAGAGAGGGCCACAGAGTGCCCTCTCTGCATCGACAACTCTGCATATCAATTTCTGCAGTGCCACACTCGTGGGGCATGCAGAAATAGCACAATCTCGCTCTTTTGAGCAAGATTGCGGCAGAGAGAAGCCCAGGACTGCAGTGACAAACAGGGTACGTCGCTAGTCCCTTAAGGGCATAACGACCAGCGTTGTACAGGGTATGACGCTGGTCGTTAAGGGGTTAACTTCTCCACCAACTTTTACGATCGGGATGATTGACACCCCCTGTTAGTGGCCGATTGGCCACAAGTGAGCAGGGGGCAGCATTGCACAAGCATTTCTCTATTTAGCGAGGTTGAACGGACATAACCCTACATAAATCTACACCCAAGAGTTAAAGGTACATTCTTCCATCAAATAGCTGCTGCAAAGCACTGGTAACACGGAAGCTGATTAGTAGGATTTCTGTATGCACCATGCATGTGGAAGAGAGATTAAATGTTAAAAAAATAGTGATTTGTATTAGTTTTCTGCGGTTTACATTTTAATTTAATTCTGAAATAAAAGTTTCTATTTTATGATTATTTAGCTAAAGAAACACACATAACATACATTTTCTTTAAAACAAATGATAGGATAATATTTTTCTTTATTTCATCTCATTCTTTATTATATAACATTAATAAAAAATATATATACCTGATATTTCTATTGTTTATTATCTTGTTTTTTTCTCTTGTGCTTGCTATTAATCCTTTTTTCCCACATACGTTTTAGGGCATATTTAGGGCTTTCCTCCTCTCTCCTCTTTGTCCCCTTATGTTTTTATGGCACACTTCTTCTGCAAACTGAGCTCTAGTTTGCTATAACTTCCATATTAAGGGAAGCGCACATGTATGATGTCACTTGTGCCACAGCCATCTTAGTCCTCTCCTGTGTCCAGGTCTTTAACACAGAGCCTGCAGTTTTCTGTAATCGCTGTGACATTATAAGGTGTGGTGAGTACTCTCTCTGATACCAACTTTAAAGTATTACCACTACATTATTATTATAATATTCATTAAAATAATATGATATTATATTACTATTTTTTTATTATATTATGGGCTGGATTACAAGTGGAGCAATAAATTATCGCGCGCCCCTGCAGACAGGCACATTTGCCCGTTTTTGGGCGCTTGATAATTAACCAGCCATTACAAGTGGCTAATTATTGCTACCACAAGATCACGGTAGCAATTAGCGCTTATAAAATTAACCAGAAATCAGATCTCTGGTTAATTTTATAAACCTGCCCCAAATGACCCTAAAATAAAGTCAAGCGTATTTTATTAAAAAAATAAACAAAGCAGCATCTTTATTTTTTAATAAAATGACTGAACTAGGCAGTATTTTGGGGCTAAAGTTGGTGGGAGTGGGGTGTTAGAAAATAAAAACAGCACTTTACATTGTGGTCTATGGGAACTGTGTGTTGCCCGTAAATATATATGTATATGCCTATATACATATACAGGGAGTGCAGAATTATTAGGCAAATGAGTATTTTGACCACATCATCCTCTTTATGCATGTTGTCTTACTCCAAGCTGTATAGGCTCGAAAGCCTACTACCAATTAAGCATATTAGGTGATGTGCATCTCTGTAATGAGAAGGGGTGTGGTCTAATGACATCAACACCCTATATCAGGTGTGCATAATTATTAGGCAACTTCCTTTCCTTTGGCAAAATAGCTCAAAAGAAGGACTTGACAGGCTCAGAAAAGTCAAAAATAGTGAGATATCTTGCAGAGGGATGCAGCACTCTAAAAATTGCAAAGCTTCTGAAGCGTGATCATCGAACAATCAAGCGTTTCATTCAAAATAGTCAACAGGGTCGCAAGAAGCGTGTGGAAAAACCAAGGCGCAAAATAACTGCCCATGAACTGAGAAAAGTCAAGCGTGCAGCTGCCAAGATGCCACTTGCCACCAGTTTGGCCATATTTCAGAGCTGCAACATCACTGGAGTGCCCAAAAGCACAAGGTGTGCAATACTCAGAGACATGGCCAAGGTAAGAAAGGCTGAAAGACGACCACCACTGAACAAGACACACAAGCTGAAACGTCAAGACTGGGCCAAGAAATATCTCAAGACTGATTTTTCTAAGGTTTTATGGACTGATGAAATGAGAGTGAGTTTTGATGGCCAGATGGATGGGCCCGTGGCTGGATTGGTAAAGGGCAGAGAGATCCAGTCCGACTCAGACGCCAGCAAGGTGGAGGTGGAGTACTGGTTTGGGCTGGTATCATCAAAGATGAGCTTGTGGGGCCTTTTCGGGTTGAGGATGGAGTCAAGCTCAACTCCCAGTCCTACTGCCAGTTTCTGGAAGACACCTTCTTCAAGCAGTGGTACAGGAAGAAGTCTGAATCCTTCAAGAAAAACATGATTTTCATGCAGGACAATGCTCCATCACACGCGTCCAAGTACTCCACAGCGTGGCTGGCAAGAAAGGGTATAAAAGAAGAAAATCTAATGACATGGCCTCCTTATTCACCTGATCTGAACCCCATTGAGAACCTGTGGTCCATCATCAAATGTGAGATTTACAAGGAGGGAAAACAGTACACCTCTCTGAACAGTGTCTGGGAGGCTGTGGTTGCTGCTGCACGCAATGTTGATGGTGAACAGATCAAAACACTGACAGAATCCATGGATGGCAGGCTTTTGAGTGTCCTTGCAAAGAAAGGTGGCTATATTGGTCACTGATTTGTTTTTGTTTTGTTTTTGAATGTCAGAAATGTATATTTGTGAATGTTGAGATGTTATATTGGTTTCACTGGTAAAAATAAATAATTGAAATGGGTATATATTTGTTTTTTGTTAAGTTGCCTAATAATTATGCACAGTAATAGTCACCTGCACACACAGATATCCCCCTAAAATAGCTATAACTAAAAACAAACTAAAAATTACTTCCAAAACTATTCAGCTTTGATATTAATGAGTTTTTTGGGTTCATTGAGAACATGGTTGTTGTTCAATAATAAAATTAATCCTCAAAAATGCAACTTGCCTAATAATTCTGCACTCCCTGTATATTTATGTGTTAATGTCTCTAGCGGCATCAGAACGAGGCTCCCATAAGAGCCTATGGAAGCCCAGCGCAATGCTTCCCAGCAATGCAAATGCGAAGTCGTGTTTGCATTGCTGTGAACGTGTAATACCAGCGCACATTAGCATGCGCTGGTATTGCACAGTGGAGCGCAAATATCGCTTTCATGAAAGCGATATTTAGCACTCCACTTGCAATCTGGCTCTATATCGTTAGTTTCCCCAATATGGCTAACTCCAATGCTTCTTTAAAATGGGTAAGTTTTCCCCTTGTCAATTCCTCTAAAATGGCAGCTTGCCAAAGTCCTCAACAAGATAGCCAGGTTACTGTTAGTTAATTCTGATGAGACTTATGTGACCTGACCTCTGATTTGAATTCTGTACCTCTAAGTTACACAAACATAACTGGAGTTTGCAAAAACTAGTAAAGACAAGTCTCTCATTCATAAATATTGTTTTTTTTGTTGTTGTCACTCTCTAGTCTCATACCAGAGAGAAGCTCCTCCCCTGATAAAGAATAAACCTTTTGATCTGGAGGAGCATATAGTAATCTTCCTTACAATCATTTTAAGATTTATACTATTACCCTTTTAAATGAAATTTATAGCATACTGCTTTTCAGACAACTGGAGAAACTCTAGGAATTGGAGGTGGGATTCAACTCTTCTCCAGTCCTTATGTGGCCCCTATGAGATCCTTTAGATCTATTTACCTTCTAGACCAATATCAAACTCGCTTGTTTCTTTAGTTGACTTCCAAATCTGTTCATTCTTGTGAAAAATGCCTTTTTTTCAGGAGTGACAGATTCAGGGGGCTTATGACTTTCACCTGCTCTTGATCATTTCTAGGGTTCTTCTTCATGTGTGCAGGGCAACAGTGACAATAGTCCTTTTCACCTCTTAATGGCCAGCTCAGTCAACATTTTGTCCCATGCTGGAGCTCTCTATGGATTTCTAGATTTTCTATCAGAAAATTCAAACATTCCACTGTTGCTGTGGATCATACTGTAGTTAATAGGTATCCTCTTTGTAGAGATACCCTCATATGTCATATTTTTAGAGTTATTAGGTTAGAAAAACTCCCCAGCCTCATTACCCATCTTTACTGCATGTGGACATTGTTTTGTTCCTCTTTCGTAATTTGCCATTTAATGACTCTCTTTCATTGAAGCAGTTCTTTGCTAAGCTATTTATGTGGCATTGTCTCTCATTTAAGAGACTTTCTGATGTAGTGGTATTATGTTTCCATGAGCTTCTTTTTTTCTCATTAAAGGGACAGTATACACCAATTTTATAATAACTGCGTCTGCATGTAATAGACACTACTATAAAGAATAATATGCACAGATACTGATCTAAAAATCCAGTATAAAACCTTTTAAAAACTTACTTAGAAGCTCCCAGTTTGGCACTCTTGAAAAGGTTAGGCTGGGACACCCACTGAAATGGGCTGCAAAGCAAAAAGAGTAGACACCCCCCTCCCCTGCATATGAAAAGACCCTTTACATAAACAGGATCAAGCTGGAGTAGGTAGACAGCAGTATACTTCTAAAACTTTGGCGCTTGGCTTTGGTTTGTCATTATAGATTTTTGTTGTCTTTCCTTTGCTGTTCACATCCTGTGTTGAATAAAATGTAGATTATTCAGTAACCAAGGACAGCCTTATCAGCATTTAGGCACTGTATATGTTTATATTAAAGTAAAACTAAAACACAACACTAAAATGAAGACTGAAAGGAGAAAAGTGTGGGTTTTTATAGCAGATACATTTCACTAACTATATATCACTGTTGATCTGAGTATATTCCAAGGTTCATTCCTATGTATCTACGTCTTCTAAGTAATCTTGACTGGCTGCTAGATTTCCAATATGGCTTGTGGTGAAGGGATCAATGCCAACATTGAGCTCTTGTAATCCTTTAGTTGGATTATTAGCAATAACACTGGTTTTGATATGTTTGATTTTTTTATTTAGAGCTGGGTGTTTGATTTGGGGAATTTACTGTTCAGAGGGGTTCTTAGTATGTTGTAGTATCCCTGGGTACTGTAACGATATTGCAGTAGGGTTGGAGGAATGCCCAAGAACAATCAACCAAGCCACAGTTCATACACTAATCAGCTTAAACAAGAATGTGCCCACAAACCAAAAAAGCTAGTTAGGTCAGGCAGGAATAGGTTTCCACACAAACAACAGACTTCCAACAAATTTAAATTTCCAATCAAAAAGTGAATATTGTGTATGCCCACATTTTATTATCCTTAACAGAATTTCTTGACGGTGGCAAAAACTTTGATTGCCCTGAGATTTTATGCTGATATGTAGTGTTCCGGTATGTTGCAGACATTTAAATAAGGGTACAATAAACTAGATAGAAAGATAGATAAGGCAGTGCATAAAAAGATCATGAAAATATCTTCATACCACTTAACCAAAATTTGCATGTTTGATTAGTCAATTTAGTGTACCTTCTATCAAATGGCACCCACATGGCTTGATAAGTTATTCACTCTGTTATTCTGTCTACTTCAGAATTGTTATTGTTTAAAAAGATAGATAATCCCTTTATTACCCATTCCCCAGTTTGCACAACCAACACGGTTATATTAATATATTTTTACCTCTGTGATTGACTTGTATCTAAGCCTCTGCAGACTGCCCACTTATCTCGGTTCTTTTAACAGACTTTAATTTTAGCCAATCAGTGCTGACTCTTAAATAACTCCATGGGAGTGAGCACAATGTCATACATGAACTAGCACTGTCTAAGTGTGAAAATTTGTCAAAATGCAGATGAAAGGCCGTTTTTAAAAGTTTAGAAATCTGTTTGAGCCTACCTAGGTTTAGCTATCAGCAAAGAGTACCAAGGGAACAAAGCAAATTTGATGATAAAAGTAAATTGGAAAGTTGTTTAAAATTACATGCCCTATCTGAATCATGAAAATTTTATTTTGACTAGACTGTCCCTTTAAGTGTGAAATAATCAGATTTAGAAATTACAGTAATATTAATCATATGAACAGTTAAGGTTTTCATGCAGTAATGGCAATCTATATTATCTAGAATTAAATATAAATACGATAGCTATAGCTTATTTTATCACATTATTAAAACATTTTATCAAGAAGTAAGGACAAGGTACGCAATGTGCTGAGAGGGTGGCAAAATGTATCTTCGTCTGAGATATCAAAAAGTTCCTGTACCGGGCTTGAATACGTCATTTAATATTGCATATTGTTAATTGCGGTTTTAGCAAGTAACGTATTCACATTCACTTTTAATAAAATTTAATGCCATTCAGATAAAAGGCTAAATTCAACTTGGAGTAAAAAAAATGAGAAGTCATAGATTTGTCAGAAATGTGAAATATCAAAACTGGCATCCTGCACCGTGTTGTGTATCATCTGCACTGTACAATGAAATAGGCACTTGTGGCATTTCAGTTACCAAAAGGGAAGATTGGAAAAATGTATAACGTAATTTACTTTAGATTCCTCCCTCCTTAAAATAGATTGAAGGTCTCTAAGGGACTTATGTTCTTCTACAAATAAGATACCAGAGTTAAATTGACAGATATTAAATTACTGTGCATAATGTAATCCATTAGAAAACTAATTTGGTTGATAACAGATGTGGATTACTTAATTGCGTATTTTTTTTTTTTTTTTAAATAAGTAAAATAAATGGTTTTGCTAAAGTATGGGCTTCAATAAAAGTGCTGGAAATGTGTAAAAAAAAAAACAGCTTTCCATATGTTATTATTAAACTAACTTTTATGCTCATTTCAATTTGACTGTATTTTATTATCTATTTTGATGCATGGTAGTTATCTTTTAAATTCTTACACCAATATCTCACAGTTGTTCCTTTATTGTAGGGAGATATTTTTCTTCTCCATAAAGGGATAACCACACATTATAACGTGATTACAGGTGCCATGTTTTCATTCCAGTAGCAGCACTTCTACAAGCATTAGGGCTCAGATGTTTAAATTATGTTACTGTTGTAAACTTAACTATTGCTAGTAAATTTAAAGGGCCACTAATGTCAAAATTAAAGTTTCATGATTTAGATAAAACATGCAATTTAAGAAAAACTTTCCAATATACTGCCACTGCACATTACTTTTATATTCACGCTTTCTCAGATTCCAACTCCTACTGAGCAATTGCAAAAATGCACAGCATATTATTATTACTATTATTATACTTTATTTATTAAGCGCCAACATATTCCGCAGCGCTGTCCATGGGTACAATTCATTTAAGTAAAACAATACAAAACTTGTAAAATACAGGACAAAATTTACAAACACATACAAGAGGGATTGAGGGCCCTATTCCCGTGGGAGCTTACAATCTAGAAGGGTAGGAGGTTGAGAAACAGGAGGTGAGGACTGCAAGATTGAGATGGATGTTAATACAGAGTTAGATGAGGGAAATGTTAGGTAAGTGAAATTAATTTATTATTGAGTTGGGTGGTAGCCTTCCCTGAACTACAAAGTCTTCAGGTAGCATTTAAAGGAAGAAAGATTAGGGCAAAGCCTGACAGCACGAGGGAGAGAGCATATACGTATATGCATTTTCTGATTGGCTGATGGCTGTCACTTGATAGAGGGTGAGGAAAAATTGGATTAACTTTGAAATTTGCTAAAACAAATCTACTGCTCATAAGTGCTATTGTATTGTCTATGTACATTGTATTTGTCAGTTTATCAGTTCTGCTGTATTTAGTGGTCCTTTAATGTTGTTTTTTGTTGTTGTTGTTTTTTTATTTTTTGCTGTTGATAGTGACAGTTCTTAGGTTTACATTTGGTTGGCTTCTTTCTCGGATATAAAATACCAGCTGTACTAATTAGCATATATTTGCATAAATAATTATGCAGAAACTAAAGTTGATAAGGCAGATTTTAAATGATCATTTAATTCAAATTAAATCCCCACACTTGGATGTAACATTATAACGGCATTTATTGATAGATAGATAAAGAGAGAGATAGATGGATAGATGATAAATAGATAGATGCTTGATAGATAGCTAGATGATTGATTGATAGATAGATAGATAGATAGATAGATAGATACTTTCCACTATCAACATTGACCTGAACCTAAAAACTACCAGTTAGACATGTGCAACGCTAAAAATTTTGTTTTGTTTCATTTCGTTTTCATTAGTTAATGAAACTATTTTTTTTTTTTAAATGGTTAGAATTATGCATATGAATAAAGAATGGATCCGAAAAAAACGAAAGGATCAGAAAAAAATGATTTAACTAAACATAACTAATGTGTTGCCGATTGCTGAAACTGTGTTGGTTGTGCAAAACTAGGGAATGGGTAATAAAGGGAATATCTATCTTTTTAAACAATAAAAATTCTGGTATAGACTGTCCCTTTAACCCCTAAACCGCAGTTCCCCGACATCGCCGACACCAACTGAAACACTAAATAAACCTATTAACCCCTAAACCGCCGTTCACAAGCATCGCCAACACTAACTAAACCTATTAACCCCTAAACCGTAGTTCCCCGACATCACCAACACTAACTAAACCTATTAACCCCTAAACCGCCATACACCCACATTGCCAACACTAACTAAAACACTATCAGCTAGATTTAGAGTTTTGTCGGTAAGGACCCGCGTAGCTAACGCCGGCTTTTTTCTGGCCGCACCATAAAAATAACTCTGGTATTGAGAGTCCACATAAAGGCTGCGTTAGGCTCCAAAAAAGGAGCGTAGAGCATTTTTAACGCAGCTTCAACTCTCGATACCAGAGTTGCTTACGCAAGCGGCCAGCCTCAAAAACGTGCTCGTGCACGATTCCCCCATAGAAAACAATGGGGCTGTTTGAGCTGAAAAAAACCTAACACCTGCAAAAAAGCCGCGTTCAGCTCCTAACGCAGCCCCATTGTTTGCTATGCGGAAACACTTCCTACGTCTGCACCAAACACTCTAACATGTACCCCGAGTCTAAACACCCCTAACATTACACTTATTAACCCCTAATCTGCCGCCCCCGCTATCGCTGACCCCTGCATATTATTATAACCCCTAATCTGCCGCTCCGTAAACCGCCGCTACTTACATTATCCCTATGTACCCCTAATCTGCTGCCCTAACATCGCCGACCCCTATATTATATTTATTAACCCCTAATCTGCCCCCCACAACGTCGCCTCCACCTGCCTACACTTATTAACCCCTAATCTGCCGAGCGGACCTGAGCGCTACTATAATAAAGTTATATAATCCGCCTCACTAACCCTATAATAAATAGTATTAAGCCCTAATCTGCCCTCCCTAACATCGCCGACACCTAACTTCAATTATTAACACCTAATCTGCCGACCGGAGCTCACCGCTATTCTAATAAATGTATTAACCCCTAAAGCTAAGTCTAACCCTAACACTAACACCCCCCTAAGTTAAATATAATTTTAATCTAACGAAATTAATTAACTCTTATTAAATAAATTATTCCTATTTAAAGCTAAATACTTACCTGTAAAATAAATCCTAATATAGCTACAATATAAATTATAATTACATTGTAGCTATTTTAGGATTAATATTTATTTTACAGGCAACTTTGTAATTATTTTAACCATGTACAATAGCTATTAAATAGTTAAGAACTATTTAATAGTTACCTAGTTAAAATAATTACAACATTACCTGTAAAATAAATCCTAACCTAAGTTACAATTAAACCTAACACTATACTATCATTAAATTAATTAAATAAAATACCTACAATTACCTACAATTAAACCTAACACTAGACTATCAATAAATTAATTAAATAAAATACCTACAATTACCTACAATTAAACCTAACACTACACTATCAATAAATTAATTAAATACAATATCTACAAATAACTACAATGAAATAAACTAACTAAAGTACAAAAAATAAAAAAGAACTAAGTAAAAAAAATAAAAAAATATCTACAAACATAAGAAAAATATTACAACAATTTTAAACTAATTACACCTACTCTAAGCCCCCTAATAAAACAACAAAGCCCCCAAAATAAAAAATGCCCTACCCTATTCTAAATTACTAAAGTTAAAAGCTCTTTTACCTTACCAGCCCTTTGCGGGGCATGCCCCAAGAAGTTCAGCTCTTTTGCCTGTAAAAAAAACATACAATACCCCCCCCCAACATTACAACCCACCACCCACATACCCCTAATCTAACCCAAACCCCCCTTAAATAAACCTAACACTAAGCCCCTGAAGATCTTCCTACCTTATCTTCACCATACCAGGTTCACCGATCCGTCCTGAAGAGCTCCTCCGATGTCCTGATCCAAGCCCAAGCGGGGGGCTGAAGATGTCCATGATCCGGTAGAAGTCTTCATCCAAGCGGGGCAGAAGAGGTCTTCCATCCGATTGAAGTCTTCATCCAAGCGGGGCAGAAGAGGTCTTCCATCCGATTGAAGTCTTCATCCAGGCGGCATCTTCTATCGACATCCATCTGGAGTGGATCGGCAGCATCCTGAAGACCTCCGACGCGGAACATCCATCCTGGCCGACGACTGAACGACGAATGACGGTTCCTTTAAATGACGTCATCCAAGATGGCGTCCCTCGAATTCCGATTGGCTGATAGGATTCTATCAGCCAATCGGAATTAAGGTAGGAATATTCAGATTGACTGATGGAATCAGCCAATCAGAATCAAGTTCAATCCGATTGGCTGATCAGTTAGCCTAAAACCAGCGTTAGGAGCCTCTAACGCTGGTTTTCACGGCTAACGCCAAACTCCAAATCTAGGCCTAAATAAACCTATTAACCCCTAAACCGCCATACACCCATATCATCAACACTAACTAAACCTATTAACCCATAAACCGCCGCCCCCACATTTCAACAACCTAAATTAAACTATATTAATCCCTAAACCTAACACCCCCTAACTTAATAATTAAAATAGACCTAAATTAGAGTTACAATTATTAACTAAGTACCTATTTAAAAATAAATACAAATTTACCTGTGAAATAAAAATAAAACCTAAGCTAGCTACAATATAACTACTTTCTAACTATCTAGTTAAAATAAATACAAACTTACCTGTGAAATAAAAATAAAACCTAAGCTTACACTAATAAAACATAACATTAACATTACTAAAAATAAAAAACCTAACATTACTAAAAAACCTAAGATTACTAAAAAAATTAAAACTACAATTACAAAAAAATAACAAACGAAATTATCCAAAACAATAAAAATGATTCCTATTCTAACCCCGTTTTAAAAAAAAACACCCCAAAATAAAAAAAAACTAATCTATAATAAACTAGCAAGGGCCCTTAAAAGGGCCTTTTGTAGGGCATTGCCCTAAAGTTAACAGCTCTTTTGCAAAAAAATAAAAACAAACACCCACTAACATTACAAACCCCCACCCCCCAACCCACAAAATAAAAATAAACCTAATCTACCCATTGCCCCGAGAAAGGCATTTGTATGGACATTGCCCTTAAAAGGGCATTCAGCTCTTTTTCGGCCCATTAAAATAAAAAAGCCCTAATTAAAAAAAAAAACACCCCAAAAAAATATCTAAAACTAACCCCAAAAATAAAAAAAATCAAATTACAATAAATAACAAACTAAATCATCCAAAATAATAAAAATGATTCCTATTCTAAAACCCCGTTTAAAAAAAAAAACACCTCAAAATAAAAAAAAACCTAATCTATTATAAACTACCATAGCCCTTAAAAAGGCCTTTTGTAGGGCATTGCCCTAAAGTTAACAGCTCTTTTGCTAAAAAAATTACAACAAACATCCCCTAACATTTCAAACCCCCACCACCCCAACCCATAAAATAAAAAAACTAACTAAAAAAAACTAATCTACCCATTGCCCTGAAAAAGGGCATTTGTATGGGCATAGCTCTTAAAAGGGCATTCAGCTCTTTAACTGCCCTTAAAAGGGCATTCAGCTCTTTTTCGGCTCATAAAAAAAAAAAGCCCTAATCTAAAAATGAAAACACCCCTCCAAAAATAAATGCCTAACACTAACCCCAAAATTGGTACTCAGTTGCTGAAGACTGGCAAAAGATCTTCATCCCAGCGGCGAAGCATCTTCATCCAGGCGTCTCCATCTGTATCCATCACAGATCCGGCATCTTCTATCTTCATCCCAGCGGAGGTAGAGTTGTCAGTGGATGCCAAGAGGCGGAGATCCAGGCGGAGGTCCAGGCGAAGGTCCAGGCGGAGTTCCATTGGTCCGACGTAGAGGTCGATTTCATGCGATCGACCACCGCACACTGAAGATTGAATTCAATGTACCCTTTTATATTGGAGTACCGTTGCATTCCTATTGGCTGAAAAATTCAAATCAGTCAATAGGAATGAGAGCTGCCTCCGATGGTATGAAGATAGAAGATGCTGGTTCCGCGATGGGTACAGATGGAGCCACCTGGATTAAGATCTTTCACTGGACTTCAGCAACTGTGAGTACTGATTTTGGGGTTAATGTTATGTATATTTTTTTTGGGGGGTGTGTTTTTTTTTTTTTAGATTAGGGCTTTTTTAAGGGCAGTAAAAGAGCAGAATGCCCTTTTAAGGGTAATGCCCGTACAAATGGCAATGGGTAGAATAGGATTTTTTTAGTTAGGTTTTTTTATTTTGTGGGTTTGGAGGGGTGGTTGTTTGTAATGGTAGGTGGTGTTTGTTGTAAATTTTTAGCAAAAGAGCTGTTAACTTTTAAGGGCCCTTTGTAGTTTATTATAGATTAGGGTTTTTTTTGTTTGTTTTTTTGTTTTTTTGTCTGTTTGTTTTTTAAACGGGGTATTAGAATAGGAATAATTTTTATTGTTTTGGATAATTTAGTTTGTAATTTTTTGTAATGGTAGTTTTTTTAATTTTTTGTAATTTGAGTGTTTATTATTTTTTGTAATTGTAGATTTATTTTTTAGTAATGTTAGGTTTTTTATTTTAAGTAATGTTAGGTTTTTTTTAGTTTAAGATTAGGTTTCATTTTTATTTCACAGGTAAGTTTGTATTTATTGTAACTAGGTAGTTAGTAAATAGTTATATTGTAGCTAGCTTAGGTTTTATTTTTATTTCACAGGTAAGTTTGTATTTATTTTGAAATAGGTACTTAGTTAATAATTGTAACTTTAATTTAGGTCTATTTTAATTATGTTAAAGTTAGGGGGTGTTAGGTTTAGGGGTTAATATAGTTTAATTTAGGTTGTTGTGATGTGGGGGCGGCAGTTTAGGGGTGAATAGGTTTATTTCATGTTTTAGTTAGTGTTGGCGATGTGGGTGTACGGCGGTTTAGGGGTTCATAGGTTTAGTTAGTGTTGCCAATGTTGGGGAACTGCAGTTTAGGGGTTAATAGGCTTAGTTAGTGTTGGCGATGTCGGAGAACTGCGGTTTAGGGGTTAATAGGTTTAGTTAGTGTTGGTGATGTTTGGGAACGGCGGTTTAGGGGTTAATAGGTTTAGTTAGTGTCTGCGATGTTGGGGAACTGTGGTTTAAGGGTTAATAGGTTTAGTTAGTGATGGCAATGTTTGGGAACGGCGGTTTAAGGGTTAATTGGTTTATTTAGTGTTTTAGTTAGTGTCGGTGATGTTGGGAAACTGCGATTTAGGGGTTAATAGGTTTAGTTAGTGTTGGCGATGTTTGGAAACTGCGATTTAGGGGTTAAGAGGTTTAGTTAGTGCTGGCGATGTTTGGGAACGGCGGTTTAGGGGTTAATAGCTTTAGTTAGTGTTGACGATGTCGGGGAACTGTGGTTTAGTGGTTGATAGGTTTAGTTAGTGTAAGGGAACTGTGGTTTAGGGGTTAATAGGTTAAGTTAGTGTCGGCAATGTCGGGGAATGGCGGTTTAGGGGTTTAATAGCTTTATTTAGTGATTTAGTTAGTGTGTGCGATGTTGGGGAACTGCGGTTTAGATTAGAACAATGAAAAATTCGGAATATGAATAAAGAATGGAACCAAAAATTCAGAAACTGATTTATTCATTTTCGGAATATTTCGGGATTTTAGTTATGCTGCCGATTCGGAAATTCGGATTCATTTGAATCTCTGAATCTGCCAAAATTCAGCGAAAATTTTTTTTGGATGAAATTACCAGTCACATCAGAGAAATACCAGTTGGGTAGCAACCAAAGACTTAAATAGAAGTGTCTTTAAAGTTGTCACAGAGAAAGTTTTTGCTTTGAATTATAGATTAAATGGACAAACAATAATAAAATATTTCCATGTGCTGGAGCATTTTACTATTGCTCTATTGCTTTAATTGAACTAAGTGTTTAATAATCTCAGAGAAGTTAAACATATAATTAAAGTCAGCTCCAAAGCAGCAATGTCTGGAGTTGAAAACAGCAGCTAAACCAAACAGGTGAAGGTATATGGTATGTAGCCACCAGTCACTGGATGACTGGCAATCTTACTTTACTTATGTGCTTAACTATTTTCCAGGGTTTAAAAGGGACCTGGAACCCCAACTTTGTCTTTCATGATTCATACAATTTTAAACCATCTCCAAATGTATTTTTATCATCAAATATGCTGCATTCTCTTGGTATCCTTTGTCGAACATGCAGCAATGCACTACTAGGAGCTAGCTGAACACATCTGATGAGCCAATGACTAGAGGCATATATGTGAAGCTAGCAATCACTGGATAGCTCCCAGTAGTACTTTTGTTTTCCTGAGCCTACCTAGGTATACTTTTTTTAACAATGGATAGCAATAGAAAAAAGCTAGACCCAGTCTTGATAAAGGCCTATCACGGGCCGAAACGCGTTGACCGATTGGTAAGCCTTGTTCCACTATTTTCTCTACTGCAGTACGTTATTGCGCTATGTATGTTTTTACTTTTTAGGTGAGGACGTCTCTTTTACCAGCAGCCGTGTCTTAGCACACTCAGATTGAGCAACTGACCCACAATTACAGCACTTGTTTGCCTTATCTTATCAAGTTGCAAGGTGTTCACACTGTTTTTGCACATATATTTTTTCATTGTGTTAACATCAGGATTACCACCTTATTGGACTGTTGCACACCCAGTTTACCTTTTTTTTTTTGCACACTTTTTTTTGCACACCTTTTATGGAAGAGTTCATACCTTAAGGTACACATTTTTGGTTAAACACCGTTTTTGCATATATACTTTTTCCATTGTGTTAACATCAGGATTACCAACTATTATTGGACTGTTGCACACCCAGTTTACCTGGTTTTTTTTTTTTTTTTTGCACATCTTTTATGGAAGAGTTCATACCTTAAGGATTAACTTTCTATTTTTTATCCCTTCACGCACCAAGGATTTACTTTATTTGTATTTCTTCACGGATGGACTGGACCACATTTTTATTAACAGGGACATTTAATTACTACCTCAATTTTAGACACAGCTGTCTAAGAGCGCTTTGTGTATTAATATTGTTTTTAGCATTTGACACTGTTTTTACTTTTGAAGTCTGCAACTTTTGTAATTTTTTACATTTCCACATGCACACATCATTATATGGTTTTTGAATTTTAATTTGTATTTTAGCATGGATCCATGACTTTTAACTTTGCTGTAATTAAATTAGTTATTTTAATAATCTGTGTTAAAGTAACATTTTTCACTTGTGGACCAAGTAAGATTTCTCAACATCCCTCTCATATCCTATGCCTTGCCTCCTTCGGTAGGCGCCTGGGGGGTCTATATATCTAATCCTCTGTAATTTCCCCGGGGGTTGCTAGGTACCACCATCCCCAGGCCCATAGGGGTCAGTTGGCACGGGTCCATACCCATTTTTCCTTTAAATACACAAAGTAAGGCCCATATTACAAGTGGAGCACTATCAATAGACCCGCGCTCAGAATACTGCACTGGTATTAATGGTAAAAATGAGCTAAGAGAGAATGTTTAGGGTGGCCAACATCTCTTTAGCTTACCATGTTTTTTCAATGGATACATTGCCCATATTACAAGTTGTGAGTTAGAAATAGTTTAATAGCATTGTTCTTCACTCAGAAAAAAATGTTATTTTTACATATATATATATATATATATATATATATATATATATATATATATATATATATATTTCGCAAAAGAAAGGGCAGACACTCAAAGTTTCAAATATGCAGAATTTACTTCATCATAGACAGCGGTACAGATAGAGCAACGTTTCGTGGTGTATATATATATGCAGTGCTTTTAATTCTTCTGACGAAGAAGGCAGATGCAAGTCTTACACGCCTTCGAAACGCGTAAGGTTTCTTTGCTACTATCACCACAGCTGCTGACATTTGCCTGTGTTTGGATTTACACTCTGTACTTTTACATCATATATTGAGGTCTCTTTATTCTACCTTACTCTATCGAAAGAGGATTTGAAAGTTTTTAACCGTGAATACTCCAAGTTCAAAAGGTGTTCCTGTATCCTATACAAGAGGCTTTTGCAGACAGCGGGTTTTTTGACAAGTGATTACGTCTCGGCTTACCTCATACTGATTGAGGTCAGTTCAAGTAAGTGCACATCCATAGGGGGATTGGAAGTTTGAAGAAGCATTGGATTTATATGAACTGTTCATGTGTCTCTCCTTTTGAGTTTTAAGACTTTCAACTAATTATTACTACATATTGTGTGTTTTTATTTTTATTTATATGTGGTATTTTATTATGTTATTATTCTTCTATCCATACTAGTTTTACACATTATATGCTAGGTAGCGCTAACCTTATTATTCTATTTCATATATATATATATATATATATATATATATATATATATATATATATATATATATATATATATATGTCATGGATTTAACCTTATTCCTGCTGGCCCTTTAATTTACCTGCTCACTCACCTTGCAAGGTTATTTAAACCTTGGACACACCCTTCCTGTTGCTTCAGTATAGTGGTTACTAGCTGTATTCATAGATCTACTCTAGCTCTAACATTACCTCTCTAAGCAAAGGAACATCTGTCCTAAGGCTTATACTAATTTCTCTAAGAAGCTGAACCCTCCGGGTTTCTCAGGATTACAACTACATTCGGATTGTATCCATTTTTCATATAACTACTTGAAGCCTTCTGGCCGTCACCCACGATATCTATCCCTGCTGACTACAACTCTCCTTATCTTGGTTGCTCCGGTAGTTACACCGTAACCAGCAAGGGGAAACATCAACTCAGGCAAGGACTCTCTTCAGAGACTTATACTCTAATCACTGTAAATAGCCTGCACGAACTTACATATTGCATTCCTGCTGTGCCGCTCACACACAGCCGCTCTCAGTGCTTGTCTCCTCTCCCTCAGCCTGTCAGCTCTGAACACAGCGTGGCACACAGAGTAACTGGCGGCCCGGAACGCTGTGCGGCCACTCCCTCAGCCTGTCAGCTCTGAACACAGCGCGGCACACAGACCCACAGAGTAACTTGCGGTCTCTACTCCCGCTCCACTGAACTTCTGATACGGTGTAGCCGTAGCCTCTCAGACCCAGGACTTGCCGCATCATCAGAGAATCAAGACACTCATCTGTCTCTCCTCATCCTCACATCTATTACTAGGAGACATCAGATATTCCTATAATTCTGTGTCATCCTCTCAAAGTTACTTACCCAGATCCTGATTATCCTACAGTAAATATTCAGGACTGAACTGAACTCCAAGCTTGCTATCTAACCTAATTCAGAACTACTGATTAGGTCTTACGATTTCAATAGCAACATACTTGCCAATGATAAAGGATACATTGTAACCAATCAGTGTGTCTTTGTTACTAGGCATACATTCCTACACTTCCGCAGTTGAGATCCATTAAGCACCAGACCTTACATAATACTGAAGCCACAAAAGGATGGATCCAGCGGAGTTACCCCAAATCGTCTACGCCCTCTCCCAGAGGGTTGATCAACTCAGTCAAGGTCTCAGGGACTTACAGGCCCAAAATGTAACTCTCAGTAACATTATCAAAGACTCCATTGGCAAGTCCTCTGCACCTGAGACCCCCCCCGAACCTCAAGTCTCAATGCCAGACAAATTTCATGGAGACAGGGCCTTGTTCACTCAGTTTAAAAATTCCTGTAATTTACTATTCAGTTTAAAACCTAAAACCTATGCGACAGAGCGAGTAAAGGTTTTAACTGTAATTTCTTTTCTCAGAGGAGAACCTCGCAAGTGGGCTGACTCTTTCTTTGAACTGGATCACCCTATACTTACATCATTAGAAGACTTCTTCAAAGAAATGGCAATCCTCTATCAAGACATTAACACGCAGCTCACAGCTGAAACCAAAATGAGATCACTAAGACAAGGGAAAAGGCATGTAGAAGAATACTTAAGTGAGTTCAAACAATATAGCAAGGATACGGAATGGAGTGAAATAGCTCTTAGGAACCAGTATCGCCTTGGCTTAAACGAAGCTCTAAAGGACGAACTCGCTCGCACAGAGCTCCCTAGGTCTTTGGATGGTCTACTCACCCTCAGTATACAGATAGATAGAAGGCTGAGGGAGCGCAAATCTGAAAGACAAGGCTTGGATACCGTCAATAAACCTGCATCCTCCTACCATAAAACCATAGTTACCCAAGCAGCTGAACCAATGGACATTGGGTTCACAAAGGGACCGTTACAGCCCGAGGAAAGGAACCGCAGACGCATAAACAACCTCTGTATGTACTGCGCCTCCAACAACCACACTGTGAAGGACTGTCCTATCCTCCAAAGGCAAAAAAGACGTAAGTCTAAACTCAAAACAACCTGTTTGACTACTAATTTAAAACAAGTTGCTTATTGTTCCTTGTCTCTTACTTTGCAGTGGGATCAGCAACAGGTTCTCACTGAAGCTATCATCGACTCTGGGGCACAGTCATCCTATATCAATGCTGTTTTTGTCACTGTAAATAAAATACCCACCGTTTTGAAAGCAAGACCCGTGTCAATTAGAGTCATTGATGGTACTACCATCAGTTCTGGTCCTATCACACATGAGACAGTTCCCATTAAGGTTTTTACCTCATCAGCACATACAGAATATATCATATTCGATGTTATTAATTCTCCCATGTTCCAGGTAGTACTCGGCTTGCAATGGTTGCAGATACACCAACCAACCATTCACTGGGACCGTCTCGAAGTAGAATTCCTCTCACCGTTCTGTAAGAATACTTGTTTTATTCATCCACTGATTTGTACTCTCACCCAGAAGCCAATCACCCAGAAGCAGAATTCCCTTCCAGAAGATTATCATGAATACCTTGATGTGTTCAGCGAAAAGGAGGCAGAAACACTCCCCCCACACCGTCCATATGACTGCCCCATTGATCTCTTACCAGGGGCAGCTATACCGTACGGTCACATCTACCCTCTTTCTGAGCCGGAGCTAGAACATCTAAAAAATTACTTATCTGAAAACCTGAGGAAAGGCTTCATACAACCTTCAACATCCCCTGCAGGTGCAGGCATCTTCTTCGTGAGGAATAAGGATCACTCACTCCGGCCAATTATCGACTATCGAGAACTCAACAAGCGAACGGTGAAGAACCGATACCCCCTACCGCTAATTCCTGAACTCATCGAACATCTCAGACAGGCTACCATATATATTAAATTAGACCTTCGTGGGGCCTATAATCTTGTCAGGATCCGGAAAGGGGACGAATGGCTCACGGCCTTCAGAACAAGATATGGACTCTATGAGTATAAGGTCATGCCATTCGGGCTATGCAATGCCCCAGCTACCTTTCAATATTTCATCAACGATATCTTCCGCGACCTCCTTGACATCTGCGTCGTTGTGTATTTAGATGATATCCTGATATACTCTAATAACATCACAGAACACAAGAACCACGTCCGTTGGGTACTCACATGCCTCCGGCAACACCGACTCTTTGCTAAATTGGAAAAGTGCATCTTCCACTCCTCAGAAATCACCTTCTTGGGGTACACCATTACTCCTGCAGGTATCCAGATGGATGACTCCAAAGTTGAAACTATCAAAAATTGGCCTATACCCACAACCAGAAAAGACCTGCAGAAATTTCTCGGATTTTCCAACTATTACAGGAAATTTATCAGGAATTATTCCGCTCTCACTAAACCCTTGACCACCCTTACTAGTGTCAACACTCCCTATGTCTGGACGGATAAAACTCAGGCCATCTTCAACCATCTTAAGATGGCCTTCACCAAAGCACCAATTCTCCAATTTCCTGATCCAGACTCCCACTACGTACTTGAAGTTGATGCTTCTAATTATGCCCTTGGTTCCATTTTATCTCAACGGAAAACTCCGGAGCAACCACTCCACCCAGTCGCCTACTTCTCTAGGGTTATGACCCCAGCAGAATACAACTACCCTGTAGGCGAGAAAGAACTTCTAGTCATCAAGGTTTCCTTGGAACATTGGAGACATCTGTTGGAGGGCTGCAAGTATCCCATTCTTATATACACGGACCATAAAAACTTGGAGTACCTCCTCACAAACCGTACTCTATCCTCCAGACAGCTGAGATGGAGTTTGTTCCTATCACGGTTCGATTTTCATATAACTTACAGACCCGGTAGCAAAAATGGGAAAGCGGATGCCCTCTCTCGGAAAGACTCCAAACCACCTACTTTTGCTACTCCCAGTACCGTCATTCCAGTTGATCAAATAATTGCCTTGTCTCCCACTTATCCCGAGGTTCTCAAGATACTTCAGGAAGAAGATACCTCCATGTCTAAGAACAATCTCAGGTTGGAACAGGACGGTCTCTATTATTACCAAGGACGACTCTATGTTCCTGCATCCTTACGAGACAAATTATTGAACGAACATCATGACTCACCTATGGCAGGACATCTTGGAATCCATAAAACATTTGACCTACTCTCACGCACCTACTGGTGGCCCTCCATGAGATCCTCGGTTAAGAAGTATGTTCATAGCTGTCACGTATGCACCATCTCTAAAACTGAAAGAAAACCTCCCTTCGGTCTGTTATTACCGCTACAAATTCCAGATCGTCCCTGGCAAACCATAGGAATGGATTTCATCGTAGAGCTTCCCTTGTCAAATGGATACAACACCATACTCGTTGTGGTAGACCATCTTACTAAGATGGCCCATTTCTTGCCGTACCATAAGTTACCCACCTCTTCAGAACTCGCAATGTTATTTCTTAACAACATCGTGAAACTACACGGCCTTCCAGACTCTATTGTGACGGACAGGGGAAGTCAGTTCACCTCACGTTTCTGGAGACATTTATGTGAGAACATGAAGGTAGAACTTAGGTTTTCCTCTTCATTCCACCCGCAGTCCAACGGACAAAAGGAGCGAATAAATCAATGGCTCAAACAATACATCCGATCATATTGTTCCAGCCACCAGGACCAGTGGGCCTCCACTCTCGCTATGGCTGAATATGCCTACAACAATTCTACAAGTTCAACCACTCTCAAGACACCATTCTTTGCGAATTACGCATTCCATCCTACCTTCCAACTTCATCCACGAACTGATTCGAATTGTCCAAATCTTGATGATCTCACTAAATCCCTTCAAGATCTCTTCCTGGAGCTCAAAAACCATATAACAGAGGCACAGACCCATCAATGTCACTACTACAACCTCCGCCGACGCCAACCCCCATCCTATTGCATAGGGGATTTGGTATGGTTATCCACCAAAAACATCAAACTCAAAACCCCCAGCAAGAAATTTAGTCCAGCTTTCATAGGTCCGTATCCAATTGTTAGGATAATTAATCAAAATGCTGTCACCTTGCAATTACCAGCTAACACCAGACTACATCCTACGTTTCATGTTTCCTTATTGAAGCCTTACCATGCAACTAGGATGGCCAACATCCCATCTACCCCAGAGACTTTACTGGGAACTGAAGAAGAATACGAGATTGACTCTATTCGGGACTCTCGTATCTTCAATGGGGTTTTGCAATATCTAATACACTGGAAGGGCTTCTCTGATGAAGAGGATTCGTGGGAGCCTTCTTCTCATGTACATGCCCCCAGATTGGTCTCTTTGTTCCACAGGAGGCATCCAGATTGACCTAGGTTTGTAGCTACTGGGCAGCTACCTTGAGGAGGGGGATATGTCATGGATTTAACCTTATTCCTGCTGGCCCTTTAATTTACCTGCTCACTCACCTTGCAAGGTTATTTAAACCTTGGACACGCCCTTCCTGTTGCTTCAGTATTGTGGTTACTAGCTGTATTCATAGATCTACTCTAGCTCTAACATTACCTCTCTAAGCAAAGGAACATCTGTCCTAAGGCTTATACTAATTTCTCTAAGAAGCTGAACCCTCCGGGTTTCTCAGGATTACAACTACATTCGGATTGTATCCATTTTTCATATAACTACTTGAAGCCTTCTGGCCGTCACCCACGATATCTATCCCTGCTGACTACAACTCTCCTTATCTTGGTTGCTCCGGTAGTTACACCGTAACCAGCAAGGGGAAACATCAACTCAGGCAAGGACTCTCTTCAGAGACTTATACTCTAATCACTGTAAATAGCCTGCACGAACTTACATATTGCATTCCTGCTGTGCCGCTCACACACAGCCGCTCTCAGTGCTTGTCTCCTCTCCCTCAGCCTGTCAGCTCTGAACACAGCGTGGCACACAGAGTAACTGGCTGCCGGGAACGCTGTGCGGCCACTCCCTCAGCCTGTCAGCTCTGAACACAGCGCGACACACAGACCCACAGAGTAACTTGCGGTCTCTACTCCCGCTCCACTGAACTTCTGATACGGTGTAGCCGTAGCCTCTCAGACCCAGGACTTGCCGCATCATCAGAGAATCAAGACACTCATCTGTCTCTCCTCATCCTCACATCTATTACTAGGAGACATCAGATATTCCTATAATTCTGTGTCATCCTCTCAAAGTTACTTACCCAGATCCTGATTATCCTACAGTAAATATTCAGGACTGAACTGAACTCCAAGCTTGCTATCTAACCTAATTCAGAACTACTGATTAGGTCTTACGATTTCAATAGCAACATACTTGCCAATGATAAAGGATACATTGTAACCAATCAGTGTGTCTTTGTTACTAGGCATACATTCCTACACTTCCGCAGTTGAGATCCATTAAGCACCAGACCTTACAATATATATATATATATATATATATATATATATATATATATATATATATATATATATATATATATATAAAAGGTACCAGTACTTATTCATTATTGATTGATATAGTGTGCTTAGTAACTTTGAGAAAAGCAAAGGGACAGAGTTATTTACACTGTTATTTTGCAAACCCCTCTTGTGAAAAATAGAGTATGACGTCATATATATATATATACTATTATTATTATTCATTTTTTTTTCAAAGTGAAGGACAATTCTATTTAAATTATTTATTAACGTGCCTTCAGCTTAGCGCACCTTCAGGTTAGCTCTCAAGCAAACAGAGATTTGTAGCGTCACCATAGAATTCTATGGGGGGAGTTAGCACAGCCGTGCTATCCAACCTCCAGATGTTATCGAAGCTGACATTTTACATTAAACTTGTAATATGAAGGCAAGAATAGGAGCACTATTCATTCAACTTGAGCGGTGTTAGTGCTCAGTTGCGCTAATAGTTTTGCTCTCCACATATAATCTAGACCTAATTTGGAAAGTGTTTTAAAACGGCAGGCTCTACCTGAATCATAAAAGTTTAGTTTTGACTTTACTGTCCCTTTAAAGAGTACACACAGTTGTAAGCAAGCAATAGTGCTCAAATGTATAAGAACATTTCTTCTTGCAATTGTATGTCTTTAAAATTATACCTAAACCAGATATGAATAATTGTAAATGAATACTTGTAGCCACTCTCAAGATTCCATTCAAGCTTTCCCTTTTAAAACTTCACAGAAACAGCTTCATGACGCACATATCTAAAAGTTGCATATGAGAAAAATCTCAAGTATGCAGCTGATAATTTGCTTATGAAATTGCATTTATATATTTTTGGCACTAGAATGAAATATGGGGGGGTAAGAAAAAGAATATTTAATTAGTTTGATTGCTTAGTAACATATGATCACAAAGAGGGCATAAAAGCACTCACAACCAATGCATTATCATTTATCCAGGTAATATAAAGTCTGCATGGTGTTAAAAATGTATGATCCCCTTCAATAATATGCCCGATGCTCCCCATAATTAAAGGGACATTAAACACCTTTTGAACTAAAATGTATGATTATATATAATAAACAACTTTTCAAAATAATTTCATTATTTTTTGCACCCTTTTCCTGTAATGTAACTATGAACAAATGTGGGGTTTCAAAGTTTTGAGAATTGGAAGTGCATAGTGCATACTTCAGACTCCACAAACCTGATCCCTCTAAGTATTTGTTACTAAATGGTCTCAGCAGGGGTGATCAGATTTGGAACTGGAAAACAATGGGATTTTTGCTAACACAATGAAAGTCATTAGCTGTGTTTATTCTAGTAATAAGTCCTAATTGGCTCCTCCTAATGGGTGGAGCTTAACTACTGAAAAACAATAACAGCAAAGTGTTAATGTGTTCAAAAAATTCAAGCTCACCTAGTATGTTCATTTGTTGCCAGTCTGCAGGAAAATCTTGTAATTATAAGTTATTTTATATCATTTTATCTTCTTCACCTTTCCATCATTTCTTGTGCATGGTCAGGCTGTTCCTATTTGTATGTGGATATTTAGCAAGCTAGCAACAGCACAAGTGTAAAGTGTGTGTTTGTGTGACTTGTGCAGGACTGCTTACATATGTGTTTTTCCCCTGCCTTCAAGGAGTGCATCCTGCAAATGTATAAAGAGTGAATGTTTGATCAGTGCAGAGGCTCATTTATATTTGTCTATAATTGATCACAGCAAAAGAAAATAGATAAAATAAAATAAGATAAGAAACCGCAATGCAGAGCTGATGTTCTATCTATAGTATCTACTGAAACCACTATCATCCTCACTGCTTTGCTTATGAGTTTAAAACTCTAGTTTATATATACATATTTCAGTGTAATAGTATTTAAAGGGACATTATACACTAGATTTTTCTTTGAATACGTTTTGTAGATGATCCATTTATATAGCCTATGCAGGGTTTTTTTTTTTTTAAATGTATAGTTTTGCTTATTTTTAAATAACATTGTGCTGATTTTCAGACTGCTAACCAAGCTCCAAAGTTTTAGAAGTATACTGATGTATACCTACTCCAGCTTGCTCCTGTTTGTGTAAAGAGTCTTTTCATATACAGAGGAAGAGGGAAGTGTCTGCTTTTTTACCTATACAACCAATTGCAGAGGGTGTTCCAGCTAACTGTTTCAACAGTGCTAAACTGGGAACTTCTAAGTTTTTAAAAGGTTTTATACTGGATTTTTAGATCAGTATCTGTGCATCTTATTCTTTATAGTAGTGCCTATTACATGCATTTATATGAAAATTGGTGTATACTGTGCCTTTAAAGAAAGTGTTGCCGACATTTTCAACCTATGCACATCGGTAAGAGATAATTTAGTAAGATATATCCCTCTGCATGTGCAGATCCCCAAATATTATCTTGCTAGCACAGCACTATTTATGTTCCTCCCTGCAGCATGTTTATCTCATATTTGTTCAGTGAATCATGGTCGCAGTGACAACCCTGCAATATGTGTAACTCATAGCTGCTCAGTAAATTATGGTCACAGTGGCAATCCTGCAACATGTGTAACTCAAAGTTGTTCAGTAAATCATGGTAACAGTGACGACCCTGAAATATGTGTAACTCATAGACTTTCAGGAAATCATGGTCACAGTGACCCTACAACATGTGTAACTAATAGCCGTTCAGTAAATCATTGTCACACTGGCAACCCTGCAACATGTGTAACTCATACCTGTTTAGTAAATCATTGTCACAGTGGAAACCCTGAAACAAGCAAATTTCTACTGTTTGTCTCAGATATTCTTGCAAAAACACCGGCCTAAAACCTATTTGTGTAACTAATATATCATTGAAAAAAACTTGCAACTAGTCATTTTAATTAATGGAGCAGCATCTATCTCATAACGGTTCATCTCCCAGTGCATAGACAAGTTCCACTGTGAAGGATAAAGAAATCAGAAAAAACCTTCAACACATCACAGAACAAACAATTTAACAGCGAAAATATACCCTCTATATTAAAGTCCATGCAAATTTAGGCAAAAATAGAAAACTTGACAAGGAGTTACAGACAAATAAATAAAATTAAAATTAAAATGAGAGCTCAACGGCTTTAAAATAGTGACACACGACCAGACCATGAGATATTTCACTAAAGAACCTTTAAGAATTCTGCATATTGGGCCAAAGCATAAGTGAAAAATCCAGACCATACTTCTAGAATGCTACAGAACACCTAGCTCCAGCCAGCTCCTGAGATACCATTGTGTCTATCCAGCGGGATTTTACCAGAACACTCATGCAAATATTTTACATTTACAAACATTTACGTAAACCGTTTAGCAGGTGTGTTTCCTAAGCGCTGCGCTTATAATTATTGTTTTCCCTCGCTGCTAGCAGTTCCTCTTTTATGTGTGACATATAGTTTTAAGCATTGGGCACCTCGCACAGCTATAGATGTTATTTGCAGGAACGCCCGCTCACTAAACACTAGAAAAGATAAGCGAAGGAATGCCCTATGAATTTGGAATATGATCTCACACAAACATTATATATATATCTTTATATTAAGAAATAGTGATGCATGATAGCAATAGTCGCATAGACAAAAGTAATAGAGTGGCGATAAGGTGTTTACACTACATGCTGTATGTTATTTTTAATTGTCTTCAATTGAATTGTTTTTTCCCTTTTTCTGTTTTTTAGATACACTGAGTTAGCACACGATCACTATATATACGTATCCTAGCAACAAGCGGCGTCTGAATGACAATGTTACGCTAGGGTTGGAGGCGGTAGGTGGTTGGCGGCTTCCAAAGGTGATACCTAACTACGTGCGGCGTCACTTTCAGATGACGTACACAAGGCGCCAGGTACACACCGCTGTAAGCCGGACATGCACGAGGTGGTATAGTATGATAGATTGATAAGCATTAAGGATTTTGAATTGACTAATTAATTATGTAAATGGTGGATGGGATGGGTATATAGTAAGGTATTTTTGATCACATTGTCTGTAAGTCTGAGGACGGGGGTGAAACCCCGAAACGTCACTTGAATACACAGTAAAAATTTGTGAAGAAAAACGGAGAGTGCCTTCTTTATTTGGAATATTTGTGTTTTGTTGAGCACCCCGGACTGAGTTGAGAGTGCTAAACCTAAAGAGACTATATACTAACTATTGTTTGAAGCACCCAAGGAATAAGATATAATACCATATTGGTATACCATTCAGCACTGTTTTCTACAGCATGTCACAGCCTATTCAGGCTAATACGGAGGGAGCAAGCAGTGGGGCTATTGCAGGAGCACAAGTTTTTCACTATACAGATGAGGATGCCCAGAATATCTTATTTGATACACTGACTACAGGCCCAACAGAAAGACCGGTGGAACACATTATATCGCACTTGCTTAAACTTAAAAAGAGAGAAAAGGACTTAGAGCTACATGGTCAATACCTCTCAGAATACTACCGCAAGGGATTTATACCCAGAGGATTTAGGGTAAAAAATGTACCGACACTGGGAAGGAATAATCCAAACTTCTGTGAGAGATGGTGCAATATATTGAATAAATGTGCACTGGACCTTATTCTATTGGTGATACAAGAAGTTAGAAGTCTCATTTCACAATTGAAGATAGAAATAGAGACCTATACCACAGAAAATGAAGTAGTGATTACACAAAGAGGAGAAGAAGATTGGGTTGAGAAAATACAGATACAGCTTAATCAATACCAGAAAGAGCTGACAGCCTTCAAAAACAGGAAATTTGAGGCGGTACAAGAAGATTACCGTGAAAAGAAAGTCTATAAATGGACTTTAAAACCCGAAGAAAGGCAAAAGATACATGAATGTCGGCCCAGGAGATATAGAGCATGAAGGCCAGCCAACCTGACTACGGTGGACAGTTCTGGTTCAGGAACCGACTCAGATGGAGTGACGGAAGGGAGAGTCCTGAGAGAAGAGCAATACCAGGAAGGGATCGTCACCAGATCAAAAAACGCCGGAGGGGACGTCCCCACCCGAGGAGGGGGCAATATAAGAGGAAGACCACCACGCCGGAGGCGCTAAATGAGGATGATATAGTAATTAATTTAAGTCAAAGAACACTATCAGAAGCAGATAGGTCATTACTGAAAAAAGGGTTGTCATTTGTGCCAACAGTACTCTCTAATTATTTTGATTTACATGTGGATATACAGAGGTTCCAAAGGATGCTAAGACTTAAAGAACATTTCGGTATAAATAAGACAGATCAACTAGTGGAGTTCAGGAAGAAAAGCACATTTGACCCTAAGAGTAATAATTCTAACATACAAACTTTCAGTAAAGTGCTTGAAAAAGAAATGCAGGGATCCATAAAGAGCCAGCAACAACAGGTAAGATTTAATCTTACAAAAAAAGAAAGAGAATCCATGAGAGCCCTGACCAAGGATAAAAGTATAGTGATTAGGCGAGCAGATAAAGGAGGGGCGATAGTGCTGCTAGATTATGCCTATTACAGGGATGAGATCCTAATACAGTTGAATGATACAGAAGTATACTCAAAATTACCTAGAGACCCCACATTAAGATTTAAGAGGGAAATTGATGAATATTTGAAAGGAGCATATGAAGATGGCATTATTACTCAGGACACATTAAGTTACTTAATAAAGGACCATCCAAAGACACCGATCTTCTATACATTGCCGAAGGTACATAAAGACATGGAGAGACCTCCAGGAAGGCCGATTGTCTCAGCAGTAGATTCACTATTGCAACCCCTGGCTATATACGTTGACAGTCTATTACAACCTCTGGTGCAGAATATGAACACATATATAAAAGACTCAAATGATGTTATTTGCTCACTAACAAAGATACAATTAAAAGGAGGAGAATGGCTGGTAACATTAGATGTTACCAGTCTATATACGGTGATACCTCACAATGAGGGATTAACAGCAATAAGAAAAAGTTTATCGAATTTCCCCTATGTGGGGCCACCAGTGGAGTTCATTTTGGATCTGCTAGATACCTGCCTGAAAAAGAACTATTTCAGGTTTGAAAGGCAATATTACCAGCAGTTGATGGGAACAGCGATGGGGTCCAATGTGGCCCCATCGTATGCGAACCTCTTTATGTCAGAATTCGAGAATAATTGCACCGAAAGCTTTAAGAGGAAGGAGATCATCTATTTCAAAAGGTTCATATATGACCTGATAATAATCTGGTCTGGAACAGAAGATGACCTTAACATCTGGTTTAATGAACTCAACACGGAGCATAGTACGTTGAAATGTAAGATGAATCGAAGCCAGACGGAGATAGAGTTCTTGGATTTGAAAATCTTCAAAGAAAATGACAAATTAGGAACAACCCTGTTCCGGAAGAATACAGACAGAAACTCTCTCTTAGAAGCCACCAGCTGTCATCCTCCAGCACTAAAGAGGGCTCTACCGAAATCCCAATTTGTTAGGGTAAAGAGGAACAACACTGATGAAGATAGAGCGAGGACGCAGAAAGAAGAGATGAGAGAATGATTCCTGAAAAGAGGATATCAGAACCGACTATTAGAACAACATATAATAGAGGTGAATACACAAGAGACAACGGATAAACGAGGAAAACGGGGAACAGAAGCCGAAAAAATGACACTGGTCACTACATATGCAGCGGACAAGAATGGCCTAAATACCATCCTAAAAGAAAACTGGAAGATACTGAGCCTGGAAGATAATCTCCCATTTAAAACAATGGAGAAACCAAGGATAGGATACCGGAGGGGAAAATCCCTCAAAGATATACTGCAATTAACGGACCCAGTACATTGCTATTCTGCAAGAACGTGGTTGGAGGAGGCAAAGCCAGGATGTTTTAGATGCAGTGGGTGCACTACATGTAATGGATTGATAGCAGGGCAGTTCTTCCACCATCCTAGAAATAGGAATACATTTTTTCACAAATACAGAATGACATGTACCACGACACATGTGGTCTATTTATTACATTGCCCGTGCAGTCTATTCTATGTAGGTAAAACGGTTGATGACCTACGAGTCAGAATGGCCAACCATAGAAGTTCAATAAGGGCTGCTTTAAAGAATCAAAAGTCTGACCTACCGGTGGCTCGCCACTTTCTACAGAGAGGACATAATGTTTCGGATCTCCGATATACATTAATAGATCATGTCCCAATCCCTAGGAGAGGAGGAGACAGGGATACGATCCTGCTACAAAGGGAGAGCAGATGGATATATGAACTGGAAACACTAACACCAAAAGGCCTGAATGTGAAAGTGGACTGGCAGTGTTTTTTCTGAAATTTAAACCAACAAAGTTTTGTCTGAAGTTCTTTTTTGAAGTTTTTCTGAAGTTTTTTTCTGAAACTAAAACCAACAATATATATTTTTCTAATAATGGGATTTTTTCAGAGATAACGATTTTTCTAAGGCTGAATATTTGTTTAAATTAAGCTAGTTTAGAATCAATAGTGTTGGGTTAAGAAAAGAATCTCCTATTAAGTATTCTTAATTTCTATGCCTATCTGTGCCCTCTAGATAGCAATACAAAAATGAGATATCCTGAATCTTTATATTAAGAAATAGTGATGCATGATAGCAATAGTCGCATAGACAAAAGTAATAGAGTGGCGATAAGGTGTTTACACTACATGCTGTATGTTGTTTTTAATTGTCTTCAATTGAATTGTTTTTTCCCTTTTTCTGTTTTTTAGATACACCGAGTTAGCACACGATCACTATATATACGTATCCTAGCAACAAGCGGCATCTGAATGATGATGTTACGCTAGGGTTGGCGGCGGTAGGTGGTTGGCGGCTTCCAAAGGTGATACCTAACTACGTGCGGCGTCACTTTCAGATGACGTACACAAGGCGCCAGGTACACACCGCTGTAAGCCGGACATGCACGAGGTGGTATAGTATGATAGATTGATAAGCATTAAGGATTTTGAATTGACTAATTAATTATGTAAATGGTGGATGGGATGGGTATATAGTAAGGTATTTTTGATCACATTGTCTGTAAGTCTGAGGACGGGGGTGAAACCCCGAAACGTCACTTGAATACACAGTAAAAATTTGTGAAGAAAAACGGAGAGTGCCTTCTTTATTTGGAATATATATATATATATATATATATATATATATATATATATATATATATATATATATATATATATACAATGTATATAACATACATATTTTAAAAAAAAACTACTATTTTTTTCTACGTGAAGAACAATGGTATTTGAAGTATTTATTAAGCCACCTTCGGCTTTCGCGCAGTTGGCCTAGCGAAACATCGGGTTAGCACGCAAGAGTAAGCCAGAAGAGACTTTTGTTTTGCACCCCATAGAAGTCTGCGGGGAAAGGGAGTTAGTGTTGTCGCTCTATCCGACTTTCAGATGTCAGTGTTTCTGAGTCTTTCACTCGTGCATTAACTTTTTACTTTCAGCACAAGAATAAAAGCGCTATTGATTTAGCAAGTGCAGTTAGCTCTCAGTAGTGCTAATATTTTTGCACTCCACTTGTAATCTAGGCCAAAGTAGGATAAATCACCATATACACATTAATATAAAATCAGTGTTTTTCTTATAAATGTATCGTTATTTCCATTCATGACAGAAGAGGTCAGGATTCTAGGATATTCGATAGCAAACTGTTTAAAAAGTGACTGTTTTCTTTGACCACCTGTTATTAGATAAGAATTGTTTGAAATCTGACCTGTTGATGTTCCCTTAGGAAAGGTTTGCAAAACATATATACAAAAACAGCTGAAAAAGGAAACACAAATCACACCTGATTCAAACAGCTTTAACCTTAGATCAAAGATTTGACCTACATTAATCTGGATATGCAGCTGTGAGCAGTAATCTATTCAATATGACTGATTTTAGCCTGTACATTCTATTTTTAATATAACCATCCTCTGCAGTAATCAGGATAATATATATATGTGTGTGTATGTATATATATATATATATATATATATATATATATAATGTAGAAGTGCACACCTTACTTACATGTCTTTGTTCAAAAAGAACAGATCCAACAGAGACACTCCTTAAAATGAATGTTTTACCAAGTGCATGAAACCACCTGCCTGGTAAAGTTTTCTGTTCCCCATCAGTTGTCAAGTAAAAACACATGTTTTATGCACATTTATTGGAAATATGACCCTTTTGTAATACACTGACACTATTTAATACACAAACTGCAAACAAAATTTTCCATATTACACAGCCCAAGCAATTCTATAGGGACATCTGTGCAGGGATTATATTGGCATGCAACTCAACCAGACATCTAAACATGTCTAAAGAAACTCTGTTACATCCCAGAAACAGTCAGCAACAAGGGACTTGTGTTATTTGGTTATTGTTTTAGTGTTAAAAATTGTACAAGGGTGTTACATTAGCAGTCATAAACTAAATGAGGAAAATGAAAGCTATTTACAAGAAAGACCATCAATATAGCAACTTTTAGGAATTTGCTTGTAATTATATGTGGTGGGGGGATTTTCTCCTATTTTCTAAGGACGATATCAGTGTTTTAATTGAGTTTACTGGCACAACTTACAATTTATATTTTAAGTCAAATTGATAAGAGCTGCAAATGAAATGTGATTTGGCCAGAAGGGGTACAAAAATGTACTACAAATTTCAAAATATAGTCCACAAGCTATTAGTTAAAGGACCATTAAATACAGTACAATAGCATAATCAACAAGTGCATAGAAAAAAAAATGTAAATAAGCAGTATATACAGTACTGTGCAAATGTTTTAGGCAATTGTATAAAAAATGCTATAAAGTAAGAATGGTTTCAAAAATAAAACTGTTTATAGTTTATTTTTTTTATCAATAAAAAATGCTAAAGTGAGTGAACAGAAGAAAAATCTAAACCAAATCAATATTTGGTGTGCCTTCAAAACAACATAAATGTTTCTAGGTACCTTTGCACACTGTGTTTTAAGCCTTAAAACACAGTGTGTAAATGTACCTAGAAAAATTTAAGGAACTGATCAGGTAGATTGTTCCAAACATCTTGGAGAAGTAACCACAGTTTTTCTGTTGATTTAGGCAGCCTCAGTTATCTTCTGTAATCCCAGACTCGATGATGTTGAGATCAGGGCTTTTGGGGGGGGGGGCTAAAGATAGTCCTTTATGACTTTGGCTGTTTGGGATCATTATCATGCTGCAGAATAAATTTGTGGCCAATCAGATGCCTTCCTGGTGGTATTGCGTGATGGATAAGTATCTGCAGGTACTTTTCAACATTGAGGAGAACAATTAATTCTGACCTAATCCCCTACTTCATTTGCAGAAATGCCGCCCCAAACTTGAAAGGCACCTCCACCATCCTTCACTGTTGCCTGCAGACACTCATACTTGTACCGCTGTCCAGCCCTTCAAACAAACTGCCTTCTCCTACAGCCAAATATTTTAAAATTTGACTAATCAGTCCAGAGCACCTGCTGCCATTTTCTGCACCCCAGTTCCTGTATTTTCATGCATAGCTGAGTTGCTTGACCTTGTTTCCACATCAAAGGCATGGCTTTTTGGCCGCAAGTCTTATATAAAGACCACTTTTGACCAGACTTCTCCAGACAGTAGATAGGTGTACCAGGGACCCACTGATTTTGAACTGATGGCACTGCTTGACATCTTTGATTGTGAAGTGAAGTAAGCAAGATGTGTCTTTTATCTATTGCTCAAGTTTCCTTGGTGGGCCACTGCTTCTACAGTCCTCAATGTTGCCTGTTTCTTTGTGCTTCTTCAGAGAAGCTTGGACAGCACATCTAGAAACCCCTGTCTACCTTGAAGTTTTTGCCTGGTAAAGACCTTGCTGATGCAGCATAACAACCTTGTATCTTATTGCTGTGCTCACTCTTGCCATGGTGTATGCCTTTTGACAAACTGTCTTTATCAACCTCACCCTGTTGACTGATCCTCACCCAATTTTATTCCTCCTTCACAACTGTTTATGTTTCAGTTAATAATTGTGATGATCATTAGCACTTGTTTAGTATAATTGTTTACTCATGCACCTGATTTTATGTCTATAAATTCCCTGACTTGCACAAGTGTACCAAGAAGAATTGATGGTGTTATGAAGGCAAAGATGGTAACACCAAATACTGATTTGATTAAAAGTTTTCTTCTGTTCACTCACTTTACATTTTGTTATTTGATAAAAAATAAAATATTAACATTTCTATTTTGAAAGCATTCTTACTTGACAGCATTTTTTCACACTTGCCTAAAGCTTTGGCACAGATATATATATATATATATATGTATATACGGGCCATTTTTTGCAGTACATCGGTCCCATCCCTTGCGCTTTCTCCGTCCCCCTCTCTCTTTCCCTCCCCCCTCTCTTTTGCTCTCTCTCCCCCTCTCTTTTGCGCTCTCTCCCCCTCTCTTTTGAGCTCACTCTCTCCCCCCTCTCTTTTGTGCTCTCTCTCTCCCTCTCTCTTTTGCTCTCTCTCCCCCTCTCTTTTGCACTCTCTCTCTCCCCCTCTATTTTATGCTCTCTCCCCCCTCTCTCTCCCCTCTCTTTTGCTCTATCTCTCCCCCCTCTCTTTTGCACTCTCTCTCTCCCCCTCTCTTTTGTGCTCTCTCTCTCCCTCCCCTCTCTTTTGCGCTCTCCCCCCTCTCTTTTGCGCTCTCTCCCCCCTCTCTTTTGCGCTCTCTCTCCCCCTCTCTTCTGCGCTCCCCCCATCTCTTTTGCGCTCTCTTTCTCTCCCCCCTCTTTTGCGCTCTCTCTCTCCCCCTCTCTTTTGCGCTCTCTCTCCCCCCTCTCTTTTGCGCTCTCTCCCCCCTCTTTTTTGCGCTCTCCCCCCTCTCTTTTGTGCACTCTCCCCCTCTCTTTTGCTGTCTCTCTCCCTCTCTTTATCCCCCCTCTTCTGCTCTCTCTCTCCCTCTCTTTTGAGCTCTCTCTCCCCCCTCTCTTTTGCGCTCTCCCCCTCTCTTTTGTGCTCTCTCTCCCCCTCTCTTTTGAGCTCTCCCCCCCTCTCTTTTGCACTCTCTCTCTCTCCCTCTCTTTTGTGCTCTCTCTCTCCCTCTCCTCTCTTTTGCGCTCTCCCCCTCTCTTTTGTGCTCTCTCCCCCCTCTCTTTTGCGCTCTCTCTCCCCCTCTCTTTTGTGCTCTCCCCCCTCTCTTTTGCGCTCTCTTTCTCTCCCCCCTCTCTTTTGCGCTCTCTCTCCCCCTCTCTTTTGCGCTCTCTCTCCCCCCTCTCTTTTGCACTCTCTCTCCCTCTCTTTTGCGCTCTCTCTCTCCCCCTCTATTTTACGCTCTCTCCCCCCTCTCTCTCCCCTCTCTTTTGTGCTCTCTCTCCCCCTCTCTTTTGCGCTCTCTCCCTCCCCCTCTCTTTTGCGCTCTCCCTCCTCTCTTTTGCGCTCTCTCACCCTCTCTTTTGCGCTCTCCCCCCTCTCTTTTGCGCTCTTTCTCTCCCCCCCTCTTTTGCACTCTCCCTCCTCTCTTTTGCGCTCTCTCACCCTCTCTTTTGCACTCTCTCCCCCTCTCTTTTGTGCTCTCTCTCTCCCCCTCTATTTTACGCTCTCTCCACCCTCTCTCTCCCCTCTCTTTTGTGCTCTCTCTCCCCCTCTCTTTTGCGCTCTCTCTCTCCCCTCTCTTTTGTGCTCTCTCTCTCCCCTCTCTTTTGTGCTCTCCCTCCTCTCTTTTGCGCTCTCTCATCCTCTCTTTTGCGCTCTCCCCCCTCTCTTTTGCGCTCTCTTTCTCTCCCCCCCTCTTTTGCGCTCTCTCTCCCCCCTCTCTTTTGCGCTCTCCCCCCTCTTTTTTGTGCACTCTCCCCCTCTCTTTTGCTGTCTCTCTCCCTCTCTTTATCCCCCCTCTTCTGTTCTCTCTCCCCCTCTCTTTTGAGCTCTCTCTCTCCCTCCTCTCTTTTGCACTCTCTCTCCCCCCTCTCTTTTGCGCTCTCTCTCTCCCCCCTCTCTTTTGCACTCTCTCTCTCCCCCATCTCTTTTGCGCCCCTCTCTTTTGTGCTCTCTCTCTCCCCCTCTCTTTTGAGCTCTCTCTCTCCCCCCTCTCTTTTGCGCCCCTCTCTTTTGCGCTCTCTCTCTCCCCCTCTCTTTTGCGCTCTCTCCCCCCTTTATTTTGCGCTCTCCCCCCTCTCTTTTGTGCTCTCTCCCCCTCTCTTTTGCGCTATCTCCCCTCTTTTTTGCGCTCTCTCTCTCCCCCCTCTTTTGCGCTCTCTCTCTCCCCCTCTCTTTTGCGCTATCTCTCCCCCCTCTGTTTTGCGCTCTCTCCCACCCTCTTTTGCGCTCTCTCTCTCCCCCTCTCTTTTGCTCTCTCTCTCTCCCCCCTCTCTCTCTTTCTCTCTCTCCCTCCCCCTCTCTCTCCCTCCCCCCTCTCTCTCTCTCCCTCCCCCTCTCCCCCCTCTCTTTTTATCTCTCCCCCTCACTATCTCTCTCCCCTTTATCTTGTGAGCGACCGTGCCCGGCCATGCCCCTTCATGTCCGGTCACGCCCCGGTCACGCCCACCACTGCCGCAGATCAGGTAGGGATCGCAAAGGCCAGGTGTGTTTGTCCTCGTTCTGTCTCTATTGCGCATGACAGCTTCGGACAAACACACTTGGCCTTTAATATAATAGGATATATATATATATCTATATATATATATATATATATATATATATAAAAAGTGGATGAGAAAAAAGAGCGCACAACAGGACTCTAAGTGCAGTATTATTTATTTAATATATGTGTGTGTGTGTGTTGTGGGTAAAGTAAGAGATTAGGTATTTGCATATGAAAAGGTTGTTGTGCACTCTACTATTGTTATAAAATCTTAAAGAGACAGGTGCTTGCAGTCATAACCAAAATTGCCTAAAACATTTAAAAGAGAAGTCATAACTAAATTAAAAGCTATGAAAAAGAATGACAAGGCAGCACTCAGATATCTTTGATAACAAGTGGTTTATTATTGCTCTTCCCAACATGTCAAAGACATAGATAGACCCCTAAACCAAAATTGTGTTTAAAAAGGAGTTATATACACATACCAGGCCTGGTTAACAGAACAATTCCTTACATCAAATTATTACTAAATACAGAGAAGCGCAATCATGTAACAAAAACGCTTCCATGTATATAAACATTAGTGTTCAGGATACAAAAAGCAACAATAAACACCATTAGACATTAAGTAGCAAATGTCCAGAACCATCAGAGCACTTAGTGTGAATCACACACTCTGTATTGCATGGGAAAGTTGCCTAATAAAGTTCCAGCGTTACTGATTTTGAGCCAGCCAGCACAACAAGGAAAAAGCAGCCTCACCACCATAAGCGGTAGAAGTTCCAGTTTACACGTTGTTACCTCTGTATTCAATTCACAAGCTTCACAGAGAGCGTGACGATATCGCAGAAAGGTAACTATGTGTGGTCCTCTTTTCCGGTTATCACCTCCTTTTAAATTATGGACAAGGAACTCCCAAACAAGGCCGCTGACTTCAATGCTGGTAACCGCAACCACTCCTCAGTAATGCGGTAAATCAAGACCGCTGCCAGGTAAGTGTACTCCACTTCAAAAGTTGCCGCTTCTCAGCGGTCTTGATTTACCGCATTACTGAGGAGCGGTTGCGGCTACCAGCATTGAAGTCAGCGGCCTTGTTTGGGAGTTCCGTGTCCATAATTTAAAAGGAGGTTATAACCGGAAAAGAGGACCACACATAGTTACCTTTCTGCGATATCGTCACGCTCTCTGTGATTATTTTTGTTCAGTCTTTACAACAGATGGTAAAGATAGTGAGATTCTATTAAGGGATGTTACTGTAAATAATAATGTGAGTAGTACTTTTATTTTTACAGAGGAAGAGGTTTCAAGGGCTTTATCAAAAATAAAAGTTAATAAGTCTATGGGTCCAGATAATATTCATCCAAGGGTTCTAAGAGAACTTCGATCCGTAATAGCTACTCCATTAGCTGATTTATTTAATCAGTCACTTCTAACAGGAGTTGTTCCAAAAGACTGGAAAATTGCCAATGTAGTCCCTCTTCATAAAAAGGGTAGTAGGGAAGATTCTGCTAACTATAGGCCAGTCAGTTTGACCTCAATTGCAGGGAAATTAATGGAAACTCTTTTAAAGGAAAGACATGTATCTTTCATTCAGACAAACAAATTAGAAGGCAAAGGACAGCATGGTTTCACTGCTGGAAGATCATGCCTGACTAATCTAATTGATTTCTTTGACCATGTAACTAAAATAATAGACCAGGGAGGAGCCGTAGATGTTGCATATCTAGACTTTAGCAAAGCATTTGACACCATCCCACACAACAAACTTATTCACAAAATGTATTGCCTTGGAATAGATGCTAAGATTGTTAAGTGGGTAGAATGCTGGCTTAAAGATAGACGACAGAGGGTTTCAATTAATGGAGTACATTCAAATGAGGCATCAGTTACTAGTGGTGTTCCCCAAGGGTCAGTTCTTGGGCCTGTTTTGTTTAACATGTTCATAAGTGATATTGGAAGTGGGCTTAGCATCTCAGATATCACTTGCCGCCACCCACCAGACCTGACTTACAGGAAGGGAGCGAGAGCCCTTGTTAAATCTCCTAAAAATAAATCTAGCCCTGTATCAGATAGGTGAACCCCAGCTGAGAGCTGCTTGATGACTCCACCATCTGTGTACTACAAAAATGGTGCCACTCTTTCCAATGGCTAACGTAGGTTCGCCAAGTCGCTGGGGCGAGGGATGAGCGGATTAATGGGATTAAGGAGAGCCAAGTTCCACCAACTGCCAAAGAAAACTGGGACAGGTTAGTCCTTCCTCGGCTGCCCGTGGCGCTAATCTTCTAAAAGTCGCCCAATCAAATCTAGATAGGGCATCTGCTAGAATGTTATTGACCCCTGGAACATGACTCGCCTGGAAGTGGATGTTAAGTTGAAGGCACCTCAATACTACATGTCGCAACAGTCGCACCACAGTAACAGAGGAAGCAGAAAGCCTGTTAATGGAATGCACAACACTTAGGTTGTCTGTACAAAAAGTTACTGATCTATTCCACAGCCTCTGTCTCCACAGCTCAACTGCCATGACAATGGGAAACAATTCTAGGAGAGTTAGGTTTCTGATAAGAGGAGTGTAACTCCATTCCAACGGCCAGGGCCCGGCGCACCATTCCCCTTGGAAATAGGCTCCATAACCATGAGACCCTGCTGCGTCAGTAAACAGATGCAGGGTCTGACTAGATATCGGGCTGGATCGCCACACACTAATGCCGTTAAATTGCATCAAGAAAGTCTCCCAAACTTCCAGGTCATCTATCATGTCTCTTGAGACAAGTATTCTGTCAGACGCCCTGGGGCTGCCTTTAAGGTGACTTTCCAGCCTCCTGTTAAAAACCCTCCCCATGGGGATCACCCTGCAGGCAAAGTTTAACAACCCCAAAAGTCCCTCAAAGATACATATTTTTTGGAAACAGCCGCCCTAACTGAAACCAACATATTCTGTACCTTTTCCATGGGTAACCTGCAAACCATTTGCAAGGTGTCTATTTCAATGCACAGGAAGGTCAATGTAGTGCATGGACCCTGTGTTTTGTCCTCCGCTAATGGCACTCCCAGTTGGGACATGAGACCTCTCATCTCAATCATGAGGTGGGTACACCTGTCTGTATCGTGTTCCCCCACTAGGAGAAAATCATTGAGATAGTGGGCTATGTAATCCCCTCCCACAAGCTTTGCCACAGCCCAGTGCAAAAATGTACTGAAACATTCAAACAGTGAGCATGAGATGGCGCATCCCATGGGTAAGCATCGATTCACATAGTAGCTACCCTCAAATTTACATCCCATAAGGTGAAAGGACGAAGGGTGTAAAGGAAGGAGACTTTGTCTAAATAGCATGAGGAAAGGATCCTGAAGCTCTTGAGCCATTCGTCAAATGTTTCAGGACGCTTAATTCTTTTAGGCCCAGTTCCATCCGCACTCTTCTCTTTTTGCCTATGCGCTTCAAGAGAAAGTTAGAAAATGTTAACATAGCGGCCCTCTTGAATTCTCCTTACCAATTATGCCGCTGTAAGCCTATTTGGCTCTACACTTACTTTTTGTATCAATATAACTGTACAGTATATTATGTTTCTAATATACTTAATTGAAGATCATAAAAGTAAAGTTTTTACTCTTTTCAAAACCAGTGCTGTGCTTTTTCTGCATTGGGAATTATACATATATTTGACAAATGTATTATGTAACAGCTATCAGCCTCATATATGTATACACTCTGAACACTTACACATGCTCCGTAGCAGCTGGTAACTCAGAAAGTGTGCATATAAAAAGACACTTTAATAAAGGAAATGTGAAAGTCTCTTAAAAGTACATGCACTATACGGATCATGAAAGTTTCATTTTGACTTAAGTATGCCTTTAATAACACACAAGAGGAAAAATAAAACATTATTGTATGTTAAATTCAGTTCCATGATAGAAATGTATTTTTATTTTATTATTACACTGTAGCTTGCATATAACTATGTTTAACACCTGCAAAAGGATTAAACACAAAGTTAAAGTCAACTTCAGAGCAGCAACATACTACTGAACACATCTGATGAGCCAATAAAAAGAGGCATACAGTCGTGGCCAAAAATATTGGCACCCCTACATTTCTGTCAGATAATGCACCACTTCGCCCAGAAAATTGTTGCAATTACAAATGTTTAGGCATTCTCATGTTTATTTCTTTTGTTCATATTGGTATGACACAAAAAAAGGGGAGAAAAAAAGCCAAATCTGACATTTCACGCAAAACTCCAAAAATAGACTGGACAAAATAATTGACACTCTGGCCCCTAGTTATCAAGCCGTCAACCTCAAATACGCTGGAATTCCGCAGCGTATTTGTGGCGAGGCTGATTCGCCTTAGTTATCAAGCCCTAGACACCGGCAAAGTAGAATTTAGTGACGTAAGCTTCGATCCGCCGGACTCAGTCCGACACAGATCGATTCTTACGTCACTCCAGATGTTCCGCACACAAGTTAGGCACAATCTGACTACTTTTGCTAGTTATCAAAAAACTAGCAGGTACGCTGGGCACTTTTCCAGCCCAGCGTACCTGATCGGACCAGCCAATAGAATGCGAGCTCAATCTGATTGGCTGATTGGATCAGCCAATCGGATTGAACTTCAATCAGCCAATCAGATTTGTTCTACCTTAATTACGATTGGCTGATAGAATCCTATCAGCCAATCGGAATTGAAGGGACGCCATCTTGGATGACGTCACTTAAAGGTACCGTCAATCGTCGTCGGGAAGAAGAGGATGGCTCCGTGTCGGCTCGTCTGAAGATGGCTCCTCTCTGCTCCGGAATGATGAAGATTGAAGACGCCGCTTGGATGAAGACTTCAATCGGATGGAAGACCTCTTCAGCGCCCCTTGGATGATGACTTCAATCGGATGGAAGACTTCTTCAGCACCCCTTGGATGATGACTTCAATCGGATGGAAGACTTCTTCAGCGCCCCTTGGATGATGATGATGGAAGACTTCTTCAGCGCCCCTTGGATGATGACTTCTGCCGCTCCGGATCTCTTCTTCAGTTCCATCGGTGGGTCGGCTGGCTGAAGACGGCTAAAGGTAGGATGATCTTCAGGGGGGTAGTGTTAGGTTTATTTAAGGGGGGTTTGGGTTAGAGTAGGGGTATGTGGGTGGTGGGTTTTAATGTTGGGGGGGTTGTATTTTTATTTTACAGCCAAAAGAGCTGTTTTCTTTGGGGCATGCCCCGCAAAAGGTCCTTTTAACGGCTGATAAGGTAATAGAGCTGGTAAATTTTTAATGTAGAATAGGGTAGGAATTTTATTTTATTTTGGGGGGCTTTGTTATTTTATTAGGGGGCTTAGATTAGGTGTTAATAAGTTTAATATAGGTGGCGGCGGGGTCCGGGAGCGGCGGTTTAGGGTTTAAACTATTTATTTAGTTGCGGCGGGGTCCGGGATCCGCAGGATAGGGGTTAATAACTTTATTATAGAGGGAGGCGGTATAGGGGGGGCAGGATAGGGGTTACTAGGTATAATGTAGGTGGCGGCGGTGTCCGGGAGCGGCGGTTTAGGGGTTAATACATTTATAAGAGTTGCGGCGGGGTCTAGGAGCGGTGGTTTAGGGGTTAATAACTTTATTTAGTTGCGGGGGGCTCCGGGGGCACCGGTATAGGGGGTAGAACAGTGTAGTTAGTGTGGGTGCTTAGTGACAGCTTGTCAATAAAGCTGTCAAAAAGCCGAAGAGCAGCGAGATCGGATGAGTGATAACTATCACAGTCCGCTGCTCATCGCCCCCTACTTGGTGCGCGGCTTTTTGGCAGATTTATTGATAACTTTGGCAAAATTTTTCAGGTCCGCGGCGGGGATGGTAGGCGAGCTTAGGGTATTGGGCCGGCGAAGGCAGGTAAAGTAGACACGTTGATAACTAGGGGCCACTCAATTTAATATTTGATAGCACACCCCTTGGAAAAAATACCAAATCAATCTCTTCCTGTAACCATCAATGAGTTTCTTACACCTCTCTACTGTAATTTTAGACCACTCTTCTTTTGCCAACTGCTCCAAGTCTTTCAGATTGGAAGGATTCCTTTTCCCAACTGCTGTTTTGAGATCTCTCCACAGATGCTCTATGGGATTGAGATCTGGACCCATTGCTGGCCAAACCATTTCTGGGTGCTTTTTGATGTGTGCTTTGGGTCATTGTCCTGCTGTAAGACCCATGACCTGTGACAGAGACCCAACTTTCTGACACTGGGCCCTACATTGCACCACATAATTCTTTGGTAGTCTTCAGATTTCATAGTGCCATGCACATAGTCAAGACATCCAGTGCCTGAAGCAGTAAGCAACCCCAAAACATCAGTGAACCTCCACCATGTTTGACTGTAGGGACTGCATTCTTTTCTTTAAAAGCCTCATTTCTTTTTCTGAAAACAGTAGAATGATGAGCTTTACCAAAAAGCTGCAATTTATTTTTCTTCTGTCCACATTCTCCCAAAAGGATTTTGGCTTCCTCAGATAAGTTTTGACAAACTCCAATCTGGATTTTTTATGTTTTTGTGTCAGCAGTGGGGTCCTCCATCCTGGGTCTCCTACTACAGTGTCCCTTTTCATTCAGATGACAATGTATAGTGCAAGCTAACACATTTTTACCCTGTGCCTGAAGGTTAGCTTGAATTTGTCTGGAAGTTGATTGAGGTTCTTTATCCACCATTCGAACAATCCTTCATTGCAATCTTTGATACATTTTTCTCTTTCGTCCACATCCAGGGAGATTAGCTACAGTACCATGGGCTGTAAACCTCTTGACAATGTTGCGCACAGTGGACACATGAACATTAAGATCTCTGGAGATGGACTTGTAACTATGAGATTGTCCATGCTTTTCCACAATTTTTGTTCTCAAATCCTCAGACAATTCTTTGCTGCTCTTTCTCTTCTTCATGCTCAGTGTGGCACACAGAGACACACAACAGAAAGGATGAGTCAATTTTTCACCATTTTAACTGGTTGCCGGTGTGATTTCTTGTCAGCACCTGTTAATTGGTACAGGCGAGTTTAATTACAAATTACAGGAGCATAACAAACTTGGGATGCAATTATTTCTTACAATTTTTAAAAGGTGCCAATCATTTTGTCCAGTTAATTTTTGGAGTTTCCCCCCCCACACAAACACTTTTTTGTGTCATACCAATACAAACAAAAGAAATAAACATGATAATGCCTAAACATTTCTAATTGCAACAATTTTCTGGGCGAAGTGGTGCATTATCTGACAGAAATGAAGGGATGCAAATATTTTTGGCCATGACTGTATTTGAGTAGCACCAATCCCAAGATAGCTCCCATTGCTGATCCTAAGATTACCTAGGTATGGTTTTCAACAAAGGTTACCAAGCTTAATACATTTGATAATAAAGCATAACATTTAAAAGACTTTTCACTTTTGTTTAATTTGTAAATAAGCTGTACATTATTTCAAATAAAATCGTTAATTGGCATCAGAACAGTGACTCAAGCAGGTGCTTACATTTGTATATAAAGATCAAAATTCCAGGAGGGAGGTATTCCCCCCACCACTAACACTAACACAAACTTCAGGTGCTGATGGCAGCAGGAGTATTGAGCCAGTGAGCAAGCAATCCTTAATATTAAGATATTTACCCCTGTGAGCTTTAACATCTAAATAATCAGCTTTAATATAACTTTTTTTTCCCAGGCATAAAATAATTAGCATATTTAAATAGTGTCCTTTCATGCATAATATATTCCTAGAGCTAACTGTCCCTTGAAGTTAAACCAAATGTTAAAAGGTTTACCTTTCCCTGACTTTACATGTACAACCTGTTCCTCAGACAGGCAATGCTAGTAGGAGTACTTACTCTTTCTGCACAAAACACTAAATCCACATCTCGAATAACAAATGGGTAAAGCCCAATTTGTTAAAATTCTAAAATTTTACTACCCTTATTATCACTCATCCATTAACAACTACAATCCACCATACTGTCTCCCACATCAGTCAACTACCGCCCACTACACAATACCCTAACCCCTTGACCACTTCACACTCTTTACTTGGCATATCTACTGTAATGATCAATTACTTTAGCTATCCCACTGCATGGATAACCAGACACATGCAATAGTGCCTACTGCAGCCCATTCCACTCTACAACCAATGCCAACTGCATCTAATACCCAATGTCCCTTCACTGCACTGACTGCTTTACAGTTATATTCAGATTCCCATTACAAGCATTAATGTTTCTATAACCTCTGTACTCCATCTTTCTTGAAGAACCTTGTCCACATTTTAGCTTCCACAGCATTCAGAATTATTACGACCTTTGAACTCCTCATGCTAAGGCTTAATCTGCGCCTTATTCAGATATTTAAAGAACAACACAGATTTAAAACACAGACAAATGCATTTCCATTTTGAACAGATGCATCTTTCTAATACACAAGTATTATTAGACTTCTAGTAAAAGTTATCAGTAAAAGTTTTTACTCTGCACGGAGCATACGTACATATACCTCATGTGCCTGCATTTAAACACTGCACCTGCAGAGAGATACATTGTAAAAATGCTTCTTTTAGAAACAGAAATGCAATTATGGAACTACTTATTTTTAGTTGTATGCTCCTTTAAGATATAAAGGCACCACATAATATACTACAAGTGAGACAGGAAGCAGAAATATAAATGGACATGAACCATACTAATAAATTAAACATGAGAAATACAGAATGGCTTCATATTTATTAGGCAAATTGCCTCATAAATTATTTAATGGATATTTGTACACAAAATTAGCATGGTCCACTTGGGTATTACTCGTTCCCCTTGGGATATCACAATAGCCAAATAAACTGAATATATAAGATGTGACAGAGCTGCAACATGGGTAAAAAAGTAAAGCCCAATCAGAGCGCCTCTAAGATTCTCGTATGGTTTGTTATCAGAGGCAACATTATGAGAAAAGAAAACAAATGCAAAAGCAAGACATGGAAAGCGAGGTCAGAAAGTGCTGTCCCACCACGACAATGCTCCTGTGCACAAACTCTTTGTTGCCATGGTTTAAATCACTGAGAGTGCATTGAAACTTCTGGACACCCCCATATTCAGCAGGTTTTGTTCCCAGCGACTTTTACATGTTCCTGCATTTAAAAGATAACTTGCAAGGAATACATTTTATGAGAGATAATGCTGTAGTGGGGTTTTCTTGTGAATGCCTAGACAGTCAAGAACAAACTTTTTTTGAAAAAAGTTGAAACACAATTTGTGTTCAGCTGAAGCAGTATTACACTGAAAAACAAAAACAAAAATAAGGGGGTCTCTTTCTATGACTCTACCCTTGTGCATCAAAGATATACTCATCACCAATACGCAATTTTGTGATGTTTATGTATTTATGGGAGATAAATCTTATACCAGCAATATATAAAATATAAGCTATAATGATATAATAATAATTATATAATGATTCTGTATATCTGCTCTGTATAAAAATCATTAGAAGTTTAAGGACTAGATGGTTTTCGCGATAGTTTGCGCTCGATTTAAATTTTGCTCATATTACAAGTTGAGCAAAATTTACGCTAGAATCCTTACCGTGATCTCAGAGCTGTGGTTAACTTTTTTCCGAAAATAAAAAGTTTCACAAAACACATCAAAAATACTTTACAAAGTACATTTACACTCATATTAACACAGTCTAATAAAATTATTTAAAAAAAATATTGAGCACAAAAGTTATAAGGGCTCAAAGATATGAGATCTCGGGTGTTAGAAAAAAAAAGGTTGCAAAACACTTTAACATTGAGATACATACATATTGTCAGGGTTTCACCCTGAATTTGCTAGTTATTTGCAGCTTTTTATCTTGGCTGCCATTTTGGACTCTCCTGTGTTTATTCTTTACCTGTACCAGAGTGTGTAATGCTGCTCACTACTCCCAAGCTTCCTCTTATGGCTAAACTGGAGAACATCATCAGAGAGAGACAGGTTGCAGTACCAGGATGATGATGTCATCACTTCCTCTTCCACTTGTCCCTGACTTCTCTGTGAGTTTCTGTATTCCTGTCTTCATGTATAACCTGGCTTGTTTTATGTCCATTCTGGTTCCTTCTATTTCCTGATCCCTGGTTGTTCCTGACTTTGCTGATCTTGTTCCTGACCCCAGCTAATTTGACTACACGTTTTGGTTCCTGACCCGGCTCGTCTGACTACCCGCATTAATTTAGCATTTCATGTCTCTGTCTGGTTCCTGGTATCCTGACATTACGCAAGGGCCATGAACCTTGATGGTGCTAATAATCCACCTTAACCCACCATAATTTCCAGGATTAAGGATCAGGATCACTGCATGGATCAATTTGCACTAGTCCTGCAAACCCTTCTGTCTAGCACTGCACATTTGGATCCATTCGCCCCACAACCTATGGCTGCTCCTGTTACCACTGCTGCACCTAATCCTACCAGGAGCATGTCCGGTTCTGCACCTCTACCCCAGCGATATGGAGGCAATCCTAATCAGTGCAGAGGTTTTTTGAACCAGGTTGGCATATACTTTCAGGCGTGTACCTCTGACAGCTATGGTGGATTTCTCATCTCATTACTCTCTGACATGTCCCTTGCTTGGGCTAATCCCTTATAGGAGAATAATAAACCTGTGATATATAATTACCCTGAATTTGTGGCCTCCTTTTGAAGTGTATTTGATGTCCCGGCTCGCAGCTCCTCTGCTGCCAAATGACTCATGTTCATTCAGCAAGGTACAAGATCTGTAGCCCAGTATGCAATTGAGTTATGTACACTTGCAGCAGAGGTAGGTTGGAACAATGAAGCTCTTGTTGTTGCCTTTTGTCATGGACTTTCCGATGTGATTAAAGATGAGGTTGCTGCCAGAGATTTACCAGAGGATTTCAAGGCCTTGGTGTCTTTTCCAATCCTAATTGACATCAGACTCAAAGAGAGACCCTTCCTTCAAGGAGCGTTTGCGGAACCCTCCAGTCCAGTTGTCTCCTACCTGCCTGATAGTAAAAATGTTAGGGCTGATGCCTCTGTTCAAGGAGGAGTCTCTACCTACTGACCATATTTTGGCCACCATATGTACCAATTTGACTTCTCCCTTGGGGAGGAGATCCTGCCTGGACAAACCAATGTCCCTTCAGAGAAACCTAGTGGCAACTTCTTTGTACCTGTGAATCTTTGCACCAAACTATTGCACAATATCCTAAAGCCACAGGTCACCCAGGTAAGAACCAAATAATTTTGGTCTGTCTCTGCAATTCTGGTGGCCAAGTCTTCGTTCAGATGTTGCTGTGTATGTTGCCTCCTGCTCAGTCTGTGCGCAGAATAAGACTCTGCAACATCTTCCTTTGGGCCTTCTCCAATCAATAGCCAATGGTGAACTTCCTTGAACATATCTATCCATGGACTTTATTGTCGACCTTCTTATTTCCAATGGCAATACTGTTATCCTGATGGTTGTAGACCATTTACATGGGTTACCCATGGTGATTGTCGCGGACCAGGGTAGCCAGTTTGTCTAAAAATTTTGGCGGTCCTTTTATGCCCAGATGGGGATCCACTTTTCTTTCTCCTCGGCCTTTCACCCTCAATCCAATGGTGCTGCAGAATGGTCTAACCGAGCTCTGAAACAGTTCCTCCATTGCTATGTCTCAGATCACCATAATAACTGGTCTGATCTGGTCTGATAGTGCTATTAATGCTTCCTCCCAGTTGTCCCCGTTCATGGCGAACTATAGGTTTCATCATAAAAATAGCGAGTATGAAGGCGCTAGAATTAATTACTTCTATGCCCCTTTCTCAAACTATCTCCTTCCTAGATAATGAAAAATAGCTATACAAAATACAAGGTGAAGAGGAGGAGCTAAAGAAAGCACTAGAAGTTAAAAACTATGGACGGTTATGTATAATTATATGCATGTGCTTTCCTATTGATATATGATATGTTTTAAAATTCAAATTCTATATCTTAAATCCTAATCAATATTTGAGAGAATACATAAAAAGATAAAAATACAAAAATATAACAATTTATTGTAACAAATAGGGATATTATCCCCAACATAAAAATAAATATATCAAATCTTAAACAAATATAAAAATAGTGTTGCAACTCCAAAAAAATTCTAACAGCATAAGAATTACCTTTCACAATAAAGCTCTAAGCTGAGACAATTTTATAGGAGGCCTAACAAGCACTGTATGGTTCTAGACATTATAAAGAAAACTTTGCTTTTAGCTTGTAAGGTCACAGAGTTCTATTTGCTCAGATATGACAACGTCTCTTAAGTTGATACTGTGCCTTTTTTCAGTGAAAATAAACAGAGTTCTGTAGTTTAAACAAGCCGAAGTAACGTTTTTTCCTAATCACGTTTCATATAGATTTGGATACAAATTGGCATACACTGGAAAAATTTAAACCTAGACTAATACCCCTATAAAAACAAAAAATCCACCCAAAATAAAAACACCCCCTAATCTAATACTAAACTACCAATAGCCCTTAAAAGGGCCTTTTGTAGGGCATTTCCCTAAGTTAAACAGCTCTTTTACCTGAAAAAAAATTACCAATTACCCCTAACAGTAAAACCCCCACCTAGCCAACCCCCGCAAAATAAAAAACCTTTCGCTTAGATGGCTTAGTAATTAAATTATTTATTTGCGTTGTGGGAAGTTAGCGGTTTAGGAGTTAATAGGTTAATTAGGTTTATTGCAATGTGGGGTTTTGGCGGTTTAGGGGTTAATAGGTTAATTTGTTTTATTGTGATGTGGGTTTTGATGGTTCAGGGGTTAAAAGGTTAATTAGGTTTATTACAATGTGGGGGTTTAGGGGTTAATATTTTAATTATGTTATTTGCGTATTAGGGGTTAATTACTTTATTATTTTGTGATGTGTGAGTTTGCGGTTTAGGTGTTTGTTAATACTTCGTGCGGGAGGTTCGGTTTTTCTGTTATACTTTGTGCGGGCAGTCAGGACCGTCTTTAACACAGGGCAAAAGGGGCAGCTGCCCAGGACCCAGTTTCTGTTGAGGGGCCCAAGAGTCCTGGTTCATACCAGACTGCTGATTTGACATGGGGAACACACACATTCAGTCCTAATACTGTCACAGTCAAAAGTACTCTGCTTATATATATCTTTTTTTTAAACTGTGCCAGACCGTGCCGGTGTCATGTGATATGCCAAGCTATTGCCATGTGCTGTTTTAGATGTGCACTGTGCAGCACTGAATGCAAAGCCCTAACTCAGCATCCAGCCATTCCCACTGCATCATAAAAGGTCCTACTGGGGTTACCACTGTTACCAGGTAACTGCTCTGGTGGTAGGGATTGTTTCTGGGTAGGGCTGACTGTAGGCGCATGCAGCAGAAAGCTGGAGTGGCAAGCACGTGAGGATTTGGGCATCTGTGCAGCTGCATACACTGCTCTCTTCAGTCTTGAGGGTGTGTGACTCATCTCACACTGTATCAATGCAGCCTTGGACAGACAGCATCCAGTCTGCTGGTCCCCTTAGCCCTGCTCTTTCTGCTGTGGCCCTAAGATCAACTAACTGAAGTTTGTTAGGGGAATAGTGCTTTGTAGAAAGGTGTCAGTGGGAAGAATAATTGAGTGCACACACCCCTCCCCATGCAGCACTGTCTAGTGCAAGGTGAGAAGGAACTTGTTCCTAGCAAAGACGTGACATGTGCTGCTGTGGCTGATGTATAGTGTCATGCTGATACTTCACACATTAATGTAAGGTTTGTTTTTGTTTTCTCTCTGTCTCAGATTTTACAGCTTCCCATAGTAGTTCTGCTGTTCCAGTCAGTAAACTTATACTGCACCTCCATGCTTCCTCCTCAGTCTTTACCTTGCTTTGCTCCGGTTGGCTGCCCTAAATCTCTTTAAAGAGCTAACCTCACACCAGAATCACATTCAAAAGAATATTAAATGAATCCACAGTGGAGGAATTTATATATTTATGTACTTATTAGTACTGCTTAGGTCCAGTTTCACATATTGCAATTTATTTCATTTTTTAAATGATGAGCTCAGCAGTGGCTAATCCACTGCTGGGCTAATAATTAAAAAAAATTGATTTAGTTGTTTTTTGGGATGTTGGGGTGGAAAGCAAAATTGCATGGGGGGGGCCCAAGAAAATTTTTGCCCAGGGTCCAGTCAATATTAAAGACGGCCCTGCGGGCAGTTGCGTGTTTTTTATTTATTTCTTCTGGGTAGTTACGTGTTTTTTCGTTATTTCGTGCAGTTGCTTTTTTTTTTTTTTTAAAGCTTCGGGTTTGCCTATGCTGCATCCAGATGTATTCCGAAAATGGTAGGGTGGTGGAAGAATCCTTTTCGGAATCCACTGGAATACAGCTTCGCTGCATCCAGGTGGATTATTTTGGCTGCATGTGCAGCCAACATTCTTTTGGCTGCCTCGCGCAGCCAACATTCCTTTGAAGATGCATGTGCAACTGGCGACACTGACAGACGTGTTACAACGCGATTTAAGTAAAGATGAGGAACTCAGGTGGCACAGATGGAATGTCTCTTGTCTGACATTACTAATTCAATAACCATAAAGGGGTATGGTTATTGCTATTCCATCAAGGCTGTGGTGTTACTAGAACTTAAAAAAAATTGTTGTTTTTTAGTATAGCACAGACGGCATAAACAGTGACTAACACCTAGATTACGAGTTGTGCGCTCGTATTTTAACCCTGAAAAAATGGCAATTTCAGTGTTAAAACAGCACCGCAGCCATTACAAGTCTTGTCGGTATCGCTGTACCGCAAGCCTTTTAGCCTGTACCGCGACGTCAGTCCCGCAGACATAAAAATTAAGTTTTTTCATGGGACTTCCATAGCGCTGCCATTTTGAGTTTTGCGGTCAGGCTAAAATGCTTGTGTTGCAGCCTATACCGACAAGATCCATTCCGCAATCTAAAAGCAGGAGTTATGAGTTTTACGCTACAAAACTGTTACATAAAACTCATAACTAAAGTTTTACAAAGAACACTAAACACCCATAAACTACCTATTAACCCCTAAACCGAGGCCCTCCCGCATCGCAAACACTATATTAAAGATATTAACCCCTAATCTGCTGCTCCCAACATCGCCACCAAAAATAATTATTAACCCCTATTCCGCCGCTCCCGACATCGACACCACTATAATAAAGTTATTAATCCCTAAACCGCCATCCTCCTGCATCGAAAACACTATTTAAAAATGATTAACCCCTAATCTGCCGTCCGCCCACATCACCCCACTGTTCTAAAGTTATTAAGCCCTACACCGTCGCCACTATAATAAACCTATTAACCCCTAAACCGCAAGCCCCCCACAACAAAATATACTAAAGTAAACTATTAACCCATAAACTGAAAGCTCCCCACATCACAATAAACTAAATTAAACTAGGAACCCCTAAATCTAACGCCCCCCTAACTTTATAAAATAATTACAATTTCCCTATCTTAAATTAAATTAAAATTTACCTGTCAAATTAAAAGAACTAAGTTTAAACTAACAATTAAACTAATATAATTATTAAACTAAAATTAAACTAACTACCAATTAAATAAAACTAAACTACACATTAAAAAAATCCTAACACTACTATATCTAATTACAAAAAATAAAAAAGACTAAATTACAAAAAATAACAAACACTAAATTATGAAAAATAACAAACGAAATTATCAAAAAATAAAAAAGAATTACACCTAATCTAATAGCCCTATAAAAATAAAAAAGCACACCCAAAATAAAAAAAAACCCTACCCTACAATAAACTACCAATAACCCTTAAAAGGTCCTTTTGTTGGACATTGCCCCAAAGATATCAGCACTTTTCCATGAAAAAAAATACAAACACCTACCAACAGTAAAACCCACCACCCAACCAACGCCCCAAAATAAAAAACCTAATGCTAAAAAAACCTAATCTACCCATTGCCCTGAAAAGGGAATTTGTATGGGCATTGCCCTTAAAAGGGCATTTAGCTCTTTTGCTGCCCAAACCCTAATCTAAAAAAAAAATCCCAAAAATCCTTAAAAAAAAACTAACACTAACCCCAAAGAGCCACTTACAGTTTTTGAAGTCCTGCTTGAACGATCTTCATCCAGGCGGCGAGAAGTCCCGCTTGAACGATCTTCATCCAGGCGGCATGGAGCGGACCCATCCTGAAGACATGAGGCGTGGAGCATCCTCTTCATACGGTCACCACCGTACACTGAACCTTCAATGCAAGGGAGCCGTTTCAAAATGGCGTCCCTTGCATCCCTATTGGCTGAAAAATTTGAATCAGCCAATAGGAATTAGAGCTGCTAAAATCCTATTGGCTGTTCAAATCAGCTCTAATTCTATTGGATGATTCCCTTGGCTCCCTTACATTGAAGATTCAGTGTATAGCGGCGACCGTATGAAGAGGATGCTCCGTGCCGGATGTCTTCAGGATGGACCTGCTCCGCACCGCCGGGATCAAGATAGAAGATGCCGCCTGGATGAAGATAGAAGAGTCCACCTGGATGAAGACTTCTCACCATCTGGATGAGGACTTTGCCGCCTGGATGAAGATAGAAGAGGCTGTCTGGATGAAGACTTCTCGCCACCTGGATGAAGATCGTTCAAGCGGGACTTCAAAAACTGTAAGTGGATCATAGGGGGGTTAGTGTTTTTTTAAGGGTTTTTTGGGTGGTTGTTTTTTCTAGATTAGGGTTTGGGCAGCAAAAGAGCTAAATGCACTTTTAAGGGCAATGCCCATACAAAAGCCCTTTTCAGGCTAATGGGTAAAATAGGTTTTTTAGATCGTTTTTTTTATTTTGTGGGTTTGGGGGGTAGGGCTTTTTAATGTTAGTGGGTCTTTGTAATTTTTTTTTCAGGTAAAAGAGCTGTTTAACTTAGGGCAATGCCTTACAAAAGGCCTTTTTAAGGGCTATTGGTAGTTTATTCTAGATTAGGTTTTTTTAGTTTGGGGTGTTTTTTTTTTTTTTTAAGGGTATTAGAATAGGAATAATTTTTTTTTAATGTATTTGTTATTTCGTGTAATATTTTTTTTTCGTTTTGGGGTAGGTATTTATTTTTAGATTAGGGCTTGGGCAACAAAAGAGCTAAATGCCCCAAAAGGCACTTTTAAGGGCCCTTGGTAGTTTATTATAGATTAGGGTTTGTTTGTTTTTGGGGTTGTTGTTTTTTTTTTAAAGGGTATTAGAATAGGAATAATTTTTATTGTTTTGCATAATTTTGTTTGTTATTTTTTGTAATTTTAGTGTTTTTTATTTTTTGTAATATTAGGTTTTAGTATAAGGTAGCTTAGGTTTTATTTTACGGGTAAGTTTATATTTATTTTAACTAGGTAGTTAGTAAATAGTTAATAACTATTTACTAACTAGTCTACCTTGTTAAAATAAATACAAACTTACCTGTGAAATAAAAATAAAACCTAAGCTAGGTACAATATAATTATTAGCTATATTGTAGCTAGCTTAGGTTTTATTTCACAGGTAAGTATGTATTTAGTTTTAAATATGTATTATTTAGTTAATAATTGTAACTTTAGTTTAGCTCTATTTTAATTATGTTAAAGTTAGGGGGTTTTAGGGTTAGGTTTAGGGTTATGTTAGGGTTAGGTTAAGGGGTTAATATAGTTTAATTTAGGCTGTTGCAATGTGGGGGGCTGGCGATTTAGGGGTTAATCGGTTTATTTAGTTGTAGTGATGGAGGCCAGAAGTTTAGGGGTTAATACCTTTATTTAGTTGCGGCGATGTTGGGGTGCAGCGGAATAGGGGTTAATAACTTTAATATATTGGCAGCGATGTTGGGGTGCGGCAGAATAGGGGTTAATAACTTTAATATAGTGGCGGCGATATCGGGAGCGGCAGATTAGGGGTTAATAACTGTATTTAGGTGGCAGCGATGTTGGGGGCGGCAGATTAGGAGTGTTTAGACTAGTGGTTTATGTTAGGGTGTTAGGTTTAAACGTAAATTTTATTTTCCCCATAGACATCAATGGGGCTGCGTTAAGGAGCTTTTCATTCTGCAATTGCAGATGTTAAGCTTTTTTCTGACCCGCTCTCCCCATTGATGTCTATGGGGGAAGCGTGCACGAGCACGTCAAAACAGCGCTTGTATTTTGTGCGGTATGGAGCTCAATGCAACCATATCGCATGCACAAGCCGGCTGTTTGAAAACTGTGCTATAGGGGGTTAAATAACACAACTTTTGTTGCGTTTGTTAATTTCCCTATAGCGCATAACTCGTAATCTAGCTGTAACTGTTTTATTCATTTTAGCCACAAATCTAAATATGAAGCTGTCCAGGTTTGAATTGGATGGGGCATCATTTTATACTACATGTTCCTGTCTCTCTTTTGGATATGTAGCATAGGGACTGCAGCACAACAAAAAAGTACTTAGCACTTTTACTACCACTGACTATAGTATAGTTTAGTATAGTACAGAATAGTATAGTGTAATATAGTATAGTATAGTATAGTATAGTATAGCATATTACAATATAGAATACACACAGAAATATAGAATGTCTGCTTCTGTTTTTTTAGCTTACTGTCTTGGTAGCATACATTCTGCATTTTAGGAACAAAAGAATATTTAAAATACAGTCTGTTTTCATTCTCTAGTTTAATGTCAATAAAATACCCAAAAAGAAATAACTATATTTTTCTGCTAAATACAAAAACGATGGATAGACTTAATTATGAACAATCCTAAATGCATTCTTTACCATCTTTTATATATTTGAGTTTGTATCAAATTAAATATTTGGCAAATCATTTCTTTTTATTTGGCTGTGTTACTTTTAAGTGTATTTCAAAGCATTTTTGTGCATTGTTTAGATTATTTCATAATCTACTCTTGGTACCTTGCATTTTTTTGGCTGTGTGCTCTGTCTTTTACATTCAAGCCAAGTTATCTTCTGTGTGCAGAATGTTCTTGTTTTCTGTTCTCAATGTAGATATGTTTTCATAGTCAATTAAAAAGTATAGAGCAGATACAAATTAAGACAGATGCTTAGGCAGTAGACTCTTACACCACATTCAGCTATCTAACATAAAATAATAGATATGGTTTGAGAAAAAAAAATGGCTACTTCATAAATATCTTTAACGCGTTTTTATTTTTTTTAATTTTCTAGTTTTCAGATTTCTAGAAAATTAGATTGTTTGTTCAATAATTCAATGATTTAAAGAGTTTAACAGATTTATGTATATTTTTATCTAAATAACTGCTATCAGGGGACATGTAGTTAAGAATTTACTCTAATTACCGGTATATCATCTTTTCTATCATCTTTCTTTTGTAAGATGAGGAGAATCCATAGGTGTTCATAACATGTGGGATATATTTCCTGCCACTAGGAGGAGGTCAGGAACCCTCACAAGAGCTTTAATCCCTCCCACCTACTGTACTCTCCCCACACAGAGAAGAGAGATAGAAAAGGTAGGAAATACAGAAAGCAGGGTTAAGAGGTGCAAATAACAACTATCGCTCATCTAGTAAAAATGTGGTCATGTCTTATTGATTCTCCTCAATCTCGAAATAAAGAAATTTATCAGTAAGCATAAATTCTGTTTCCTTTGTAAGATGAGGAGAGTCCATAGGTGTCTATAACATGTTGGATACAAAACCAAAGCTGAGAGTCCATGTTGAGGATGGGTGGTATAAATTAATGGCAGTTCCTATTTGACATACCCTGTGGCTTGAAGGACTTTGCTGCCAAAAGCAGCTTCTAAAGAAGCATAAATATCAAAATGATAAAATTTAGAAAAGGCATGAAGAGAAGACCAAGTTGCTTTCTTACAAATTTGTTCCATTTTTGAAGGCCCAAGTAGTAGATACAAATTTAGTAGAATGAACAGCTATTCTTTTTGGAGGCGGTTGTCCCGCAATCAAGTTAGCCTTATGAATAGTCTGTTTTAACCATGATGTCAAGGCCACCATTGTAGCCTTTAGACCCTTTATGGGACCTGAAAAGTGGACAAACAAGCTAAAAGTCTAGAATTTTAAGGCTCTGACTACATCCAAATTGTGAAGTGGGCATTCCTTTGGGTTAGAATGATTTGGAGACAGTGAAGGAACAACAATTTCATGACTAATATTTTCTAAAGACACTACCTTCAGTAGAAAATCATATTTAGTCCAGAGAACCTCTTTATCTTGATGAAAAAATAAAGAAGGGGTGATCAGAAGACTGTGCAGATAATTCAGAAACTCTTCAATTGGAAGAAATGGCTAGAATAAAGAGAACCTTCAATGACAATAACTTTAGGTCCAAGGAGTGCATAGGTTCAAAGGGGGGGGGGGGGGCTTTCAGAAAAGAACCAGATTCAGTTTTAACATCAGGTAATTTGGCCAGTTTTTTGTGAAACAAAATGGATAATATAGAAATCTGCCCCTTTAAAGCCAATAATTCCTTATGTAGTCCATCTTGAAGGAACTGAAGAATTTTAGGTATTCTAAAAGATTTCCAAGAGAAACCTCTAGAAAAACACCAAAGTAAGTAAGATTTCCAAATCTTATGATACATTTTCTGTGTCACTAGCTTGCAGTAAAGTAGCGATAACAGAATCTGAGAAACCTCTGATTTTGAGAACCCGTCATTCAACCTCCATGCCATTAAATTCAGAGATTTGAGATCCAGATGATACAAGGGTCCTTAAGACAGCAGATCTTTCCTTAGGGGTAGAGCCCATGGGGGAAGAGATGACATCTGTATAATGTCCACATACCAAGTTCTGCGGGGCCATGCCAGAGCTATGAGAATTACGGAAGGCAATTAATGTTAGATTCTTCCAATGACTCTTGGAAGAAGAACAAACAGAGGAAATGGATAGGCCAGATGAAAGTTCAAAGGACAGACTAGAGCATCTATCATGTGAGCCCTTGGATTTCATGACATGGTGCAATAAACCGGAACTTTCCGGTTCAATTTGGGGCACCATGAAATCTATTTCTGGAAGCCCCTGCCACAGGACTAATTGATTGAACATGTCCTGATGAAGAGACCATTCCCCTGAATAATGGACTGATGACTTAGGTAATCTGCTTCCCAATTGTTCCCTCCCGGAATGTGAATGACTGATAAGGACCAGAGGGGACCATACTCCCTGTGCTCTTAAAGATTCCCAAACAGCATGCTAACCCATCAGACTTGTGTCTGTAGTGATTACAGTCCAGTTAGGCTGAAGAAAAGAACCTCTAGGGGTAAAATAGGGACTTTCCCTCCAACATGAGAGAGATTGTTTGACTAAAGAACTGAGCTCTATCTGCTTTCCAGATGGAAACAATCATTTGACCACTGCTGAAGCATGGACAATTGGAGAGGACAAAGATGTTAGCGAGTAAGAGATCTGACACTGCTACCATAAGACTCATTACCTCCATGCATTGTGCTACAGATGGAGAAAGAGCCATCTGTAGGGAAAGACAGGCATTCTGAAGTTTGGTTCTGTGAAGATCCATGAGAAATTAGTGCATTTGAACCAAGTCTATTATTACACCTAGAAAAAACACCCTTGTGGCTGGTGATAATGAACTTTTGGGGACATTTCTTTCCTATCTATGTTCCTGAAAGAAAGATACCATTCTGTGGGTATGATCACAAGCCAGAGAAAGAGAGTAAGCTTGGACCAAATAAGGAGCAACAGAGATTCATTGAGCTCTGATCACTGTTAAGAGAGCCCCTAATACCTTTGTGAAGATGCTAGGGGCAGTGGCCAGTCTGTTTTTAGACAACAACAAAATCCTGGCTTCCAGGAAGGTTTGGACTTCTGGTTGGAGGGGGACTTTTAATTTCTATGGGAGTGAAATGAACAAAAATGATTTGTTTGTTCTTCTTCTTAGATTTCTCTTTCTGAGGTAGAAAAGCTCCATTTCCCCCAATGACAGTTTTGATAATAGAATCCAATTCTGATCCAAAAAGCATCTTCCCTTCAAAAGGGACTAATAATATCCTATTCTTAGAAACCATCTTAGCTGACCAAGACTTAAGCCATAAAGCTCTCTTAAAGAAAACAGCGGTGGACATATTTTTTACATCAATTTTGCTGATCACAAATGAAATCATTAGCCATTTTAAGGACTTTAATGCAGTTGATATATCCTAAGAAGATTGATCAGATACCATCTGAGAAAATCATACCAGAAGGACATCACAGCAGGCATGCAGGTGTTTGGTACTGCAGGTCTACGTTGAGGAGCCAATTGGGAGAATAATTGCCTAAGTAAGGACTCAGATTTGTGATCCATTTGATCCCTAAAATAAGAACTATCCTCCATAGGAATAGTAGTACGTCTAGCTAAGGGGGAAATAGCTCCATCAACCTTAGGAACTAGTTCCCAGGCTTTCTTCTCTAAAAGTGGATACATTCTTTTGAACCTGTTGGAAGGTGCAAAAGGAATGCCTGGTTTCTTCCATTCTTAGGCAATATGGTCTGTAACCAAGTCTGGTGCTTCAAAAGTCTTAAGCACTTTAGGCAGAGCTTTAAAAACTTGATTCAACTTATTTACAGGTTTGGAATACTCTGGATTTGTTTCTGATAGTTGCAAGGTATTCAAAACTTCCTGAAATAGGAAGCGGATATAGTCCACTTTAAATCTAAACGTGCAATCAGCCTCAGGCTTAGGGTATAGGATAAAGGTCATCTGTCATGGATCGTACCACCTTACTTACTTATATGCTTATATTCCTATTCCACCTTAACAGCTAATTATATTTCATGACTCTATAAAATCTTCCACCCTCCTTTTTACCTTTGCTGGTTTATTGAAGTGATTACTACTATTCGCCTCACAAGCTCTTATGGTACATCCAGTCTATAGAATTCTAAAGTTTGTGCCTTTTTACCTAACCGCTAAAGAAATCCAAATGATCTGCCTTCCTTCTCCTGCTCTACGTCATCACTCTGTGACAAGTGCTCCAGGACCGCAACTGCCACGCAGATTCCCAGACCAACCGCACTCCTTCATCGACAGATCAGCAGACACCCGTTCCATCCGGATCTCCGCATCCTGATTCCTCTCATAAGAAGGTTGTGAGTATTCCGTTACTCATTGCAGACTCAAACTGTCTCCTGTGAACGTATGTGCTTACCTGTTTTGGAAGATTGTCAGTATCCATTCTAAGTTATCTTTGAGTGTGTTTAGTAGAAGACAAAACATAACTGTTGCACTATTTACTTGCTGTCTGGCCCAGTTCACTGATTGACTGTAACTACCCAAACTTTTGGGAACACTTGAAGGGTCTGAGTAAAAGATCCTTTTGTTTTTTTCACTGTGATATCATAGTTTTTCAGTATCCATTTGACATTATTAATTGTGTTTACCAGTAATCAATTCTCTCTACATTACTACATACCTTGTCTTCTAATTAGTTTCTCGTATATATTTGACTAAGATCATCAAGGCTAAAATATTGCATCTATGTTAGATTGATTTACTTACTAGCAAATCTCCTACCATTGATTGATTTACTTACTAGCAAATCTCCTACCATAGTCGTCACATTCTAAACTTGCTCATTAGAGGGTAGTTTTCTGGTAAATATTCTTACCAAAGTTTTGCACAAGCTGATCTTGACATAATAAACCAGCTATATATATATATATATATATATATATATATATATATATATAATAGAACATGCTGATGTAGCCCCACAGTTGCACAGCCTAAACCAGCAACCAGCGTATGGACAAGCTCACTCAGGCTTTTAGAGACCTACAGGTCAAAAATCAAAGCCTCAAGGCCTGCCTAAGGGAAGTGCTAACTACTAAATCTACAGCATCAGAACATCAGGCTGAGCCTCAGGTCTTTTAGACAATTCAGAAACGCTTGCCTTCTTCTTTTCAAGTTAAAACCCAGGACATACCCTACTGACGGGTCTAAAGTTCTCACTGTATTATCATATCTGAGGGATGAGCCCTGGGTCTAGGCAGACTGTTTCTATGAATCGCAGGATCCCATCCAGAAGTCTTTGGACGCCTTCCTTAAAGGGACTGTTTACTCAAAAATGTTCTCTCCTTTAATTTGTTCCCAATGCTTCACTTTACCTGCTGGAGTGTATTAAATTGTTTACAAGTATTTCCATTAACCTTATATTGGCATTTTAAATAGTTTATTTAGCCTGTGGTATCCCCACCCATCCTGAAAGTTTTTGGCCTCGATGCCAAGCTGTGTTAACACAGCCAGCAGAAGAAATTATACTCCCAGTGGGTTATAGAAGAGATAAGGTAATAAAATGTTAATTTTCCATTGTTCTCTCCAAGTATTGGTGATTGGTTTATGGACAGATAAAGAAGCAGGTATATGAACACAATGTTATAAAGTAATTAGATCTGATTATACCTACAAGCTCAACCCATTTTATTAGGTTGTGGCTTCAAAACATAAAATCAGCTCATTCATATACACAAACAAGCCTTAAAAAAGCAAATCTCCTACATTTTATACTCTGCAGCTGGTAAAAAAAGTAATTGGAAACACATTAAGGGAAAAACAATTTTACAGTATACTGTCCCTTTAAGGCATTGTCCTGTCAAATTACAGCAGAAACTAAGCTCAGAAGCTTAAAACAGTCAAAATATCCTGTGGAGGAATAAATTACCCAATTCAAAATTTGGGCCAGAGATTCCCCCTGGAACGAGGTCTCTCTAAAAAAAATAGTTCAGGTTGGGCCTTTCCAAAGACGTTAAAGATGAGTTGTCTAGATAGAACTGGTATCCCAGATCATTTAGAGGATCTTTACTCATTATCCATTACCATAGATAGGAGGTTAAGAGAGAGAAAAAACATCTTCCAGTTTTCTCACTCATAGGCAACTTCCTACACCACCCACAACTAATCCAAGTGTTGAACAACCAATGGAAATTAGTTTCTTAAGGGGTCCTCTCACACCCCAAGAAAAGAATAGAAACCCTTAATTTGTGCATGTATTGTGCCGCCACGGGCCATAATGTTAAGGACTGTCCTCTTCTCTTGAAACAGAAACTCGGTAAGATATCTTATAATACTCAATGTCTTTGTACCAAAACAAAACCTTCCTCCTATCTCATTTTACCATTGTCCTTACAGTGGGATTGCCACATTCTCAACAGTGATGCCATTATCGACATTGGGGCATGCCACAACTTTATAGATGTTGATTTGGTCAAAAACAATAAAATTACTTTTCTGTTCAAAAGCAATCCCCTGCCTCTTAAAGTTATTGATGGTTCTCATTTATCATCCGGTCTGGTCTCCCAACAAACTATTCCTCTACTTTTCACAACTTCCTCTGGTCACACTGAATCTATTACTTTTGACATTATATCCTCACCCATTTATCCAATAGTTCTTGGCATCACCTGGCTTCAATTGAATCAACCTACTTTTCACTGGGATAATTTAACACTTTTATTCTGTTCACAGTACTGCATTACTACTTGTTTCCCTAATACCAACATTTTGTCTTTAACCACTCCTTCTATTCCCTCAGATTATCTTGATTTTGCAGATGTATTTAATAAACAAAACTGATACTTTAGCCCCACACAGACCCTATGATTGCCCCATTGACCTTCTCCCTGGTGCAACATATCTGTATGTTCATATATATCCCCTTTCCAAGCCAGAACTTGATCATCTAAAAGATTACATTACCGAAAATTTTAAAAAAAGGGCTAGTGCAGGCATGTTCTTCATTAAAAACAAGGATGGGTGTTCAATACCATGACCAGAACCAACCTTACTGGCCCCTTCCTTACTCTTACTCTTATTAAGAACCTATACAGCTCCCCATTAGCTAATATTCTAGTTAACAACATCTTTTCACCCAACTTCCAACTACATAGAGGTACCAGACAAGGGTGCCCGTTTTCACCCTTACTCTTCAATATTGCTCTGGAACCGCTAGCTATAAGACTACATGCCAATGATATGCTCCTATTCGTACAAGACCCGCAAACACATCTCCCATGTATCATTAATAACCTTACTGATTTTGGATCGTTTTCAGGGTATAGGGTAAACGTGCAGAAATCGGAGATTCTGTGGCTGCATAGAAAATCACATTCTAAAGAAAAATACCCTTTTACCATAGCAAAACATGATATTACATACCTAGGCATCAAAATATCAGCCAATCCCAACAAATTATATGCTAATAACCTAACCACCATATGCGCTAAGTTACAAGCCCAGATGAACGGTTGGCGGGCCTTACCCCTCTCCTTATCAGGTAGAATTGGTCTACTTAAAATGGTAATTTTGCCGCGGTTATTATATCCACTCCTTATGCTTCCCCTACTCCTGACCAAATCAGATATTAAACTCCTGAACACAGCAACATCAGGTTTTATCTGGAGAGGGAAAAAGCCACGTATCTTGTGAGATAAGTTAAGTATGGGCTTTCTCAATGGGGGCCTGGCCTTACCAGATTTCAAGCTCTATAATTGGGCGGCACTGATTCACTTGGTGGTGGATTGGCAGCTGGGTACCCATCACTTCTGTAGACCCACTCTTGAACAGGCGATACTGAGACATACAGCGCTGGCTTATCTGCCACATATTACGGGCTTAAGGACGGTGAATGCCCTAGGCCTCAGTATACTATTCAAAGACCCTCTAAAGGCTTGGCAACAGGTGCACAAGTTTTTGGGAAAGTCATGTCATGCCTCGCATTATTTGCCGCTGGTTAACAATCCGGATTTCCCAACGGGATCCGAAACTCAACCCTTCCTAGTTTGGGAGCAAAAAGGGATAACTTTGCTGAAACATCTGATAGACCCTCTTCTGAAAACAGTTAAGACTTTTGGCACTTTAGAAAGAGAGTATGACTTGCCCAGGACTCATTTCTACGCTTACCTCCAGGCGCGCCATTATGTGTAGTCACTGGTCAGAGACAAACCTGAATTTTGGCAGGGATCCCCATTTCGTCTCACTCAATCCCTATACCAGATGGGTAAATTCCCCCTCTCAAAAATCTATCAGACACTTCTACACCACCGCTCACAGGGACTACAACACAACTTACTGACAGGCTAGGTTGGAGAGGGACTGGGAGAGGTTACTTGGGAACAGATTAGAACCGGTATGGAAAAAACAAGGAAAACCACCCTGTCGGCTATGTACAGAGAATCACAGGTGTGCTTTCTACACAGGGCATATTTTACACCTAGCTTGATGGCTAAATGGATCCCTATGTGGTCCAATAGGTGCACCAAATGTGCAATGGAGAATCCAAATCTTTTGCACTGTATTTGGGAATGTCCACCTATTAAGCAGTTCTGGGGCAAAATACAATTCTGGATTAATAGGAAGCTACAGATTCAGTTCTCTATACAACCTGAGGCCATAGTATTTCTGCACTGGGATACACAGCACAAACAAAATGATGCGGTACTGAGTTTAGTACTTCTAGTGGCCAGAAAATGTATTCTAAAACACTGGATAACAAATGCAGGTCCCTCCTTTAAGAGCTTTAAGAACCTGTTGCAATCCCAAATGGATGTGCAATTTGACGTCCAGGACAGACTGGGATCATTTTTGCGCAAGTGTCGTAGACTTATACTAACTTTTGAACTTGAAATCCAGAGGCTGATCCTAATACAATTTAAAGACTCTGTGATCCTCATGGAGGACTCACTGAGGGGGGACATTTGTGGGGGGACCAACACTAGTTAACGAAATCACATACAAAGAAGGGCGACAGACGTCTGCCCACACCTAAGAGTGTCGTCTCATCTTGACCCATTGGCCCCCTCTCCTCTCCCCTAGTTCCATACTCCTTACCTTCTTCTCCTACTCCCCTCATACCCTCCCCCTTTCTTGAATTTTTTTTTTTTTTTCTTCCCTCCTTGTAGGGCCCCACGACCAACTGAATAGTAATGTTAACAAGCCCCAAGAAGTTAGGGCTGATTATTAACATAGGTTGATAGGTAGAAGTTTAAACTGGTCGTGTTAGGGACCAGATGTTTATTTGAAAATTTGAAAATAAGAGAGAGGAGGATGTGTACACATGGGATGCAATTTTATATAGTGATGCTCATAATACAGTTAGACAAATTGATACCACAAGCTCTCTATGTAACTCTGTCAACAGCGAGAACTGTTACTGTGTATTATAAACTTTGTATGACGATATGTTTCATTCTTGATACTTGCTTTTTGTGTGTATATGTCTTATCCTCTATAATAAAAATGATATTTAAAAAATAAAAACAAGGATGGGTCGCTACGCCCTATTATAGATTATAGGGAATTAAACAAGCGAACTAAGAAGAATAGGTACCCATTACATCTAATTCCAGAAATGATTGAGAGGTTACATGGAGCCAAATTCTTTAGCAAGCTAGATCTCAGGGGTGCCTACAACCTTTAGAATAAGGGCCGGTGACAAATGGCTGACTGCATTTAGGATCCGTTATGGCCTATACGAGTATACAGTTATGCCATTCGGACTGTGCAATGCACCGGCAACATTCCAAAATCTGATCAACGACATATTCCGTGACATACTACGGATACATTCTTAGGGGTATACTTAGATGATGTTCTCATTTACTCCAGTAACATCTCTCATCACATAACCCACGTTAGGGTAGTCTTATCCAGATTACGAACCCACAGACTATATGTCAAACTCGAAAAATGTATATTCAATGCCTTAGAAATGTCCTTTTTAGGATATCGTATAAACGAAACCCAAATCAAAATGGAAGATAATAAAATCTTGGCAATAACCAACTGGCCCAAACCCAATTCCAGAAAAGACGTCCAATGTTTTTTGGGCTTTGCAAATTTTTACAGGAGATTTATACACAATTTTGCTGCCATAACTAAACCTCTCACTAATCTGACAAAATCCCAAACCTGTTTTGTTTGGAACTCCCACTGTCAACAGGCTTTTGAACATCTCAAATCTAAGTTTGTCATATCTCTGGTTCTGCAAATACCAGACACAAAATGTCAATTTGTTTAGAAGTTGATGCTCCATATATGCCACTGGCTCTGTCCTTTCTCAGATGATATCTGTGAAGCATCATCTACACCCAATTTCTTATTTCTCCAGACTTATGACCCCACCAGAGTAAAATTACCATGTTGGGGAAAAGGAATTACTCGCCATTAATTGTTCCTTTGATCAATGGAGACACCTTTTAGAAGGAGCTGAACACCCCCTCATCATTTACACCGACCACAAAAATTTACAATTTCTTCAAACCAATCGTTCTCTCTCTGCCAGCCAAATTTGTTGGAGTTTATAGTTTTGCCGTTTCTCCTTCATCATTACTTATCGTCCTGGCACAAAAAATGGAAAAGCGGATGCTCTTTCAAGGAAGGATCAGAAACCGCTCACCAATTTGCAACCTTCTACCATCATCCCAAAATCCAGTATCCCAGGGTTTATCTCAGATGTTCTACTTGATCTAAAAATTAATCAATAAAATGATAAAACAAAACCTACTAACCTGCTTCACCGAACAAAGATGGTGTACTTCCCTATGGCACCAGTATATACATACCTCCAACTTTACGCAATGCTGTCTTGCATGCTACACATGATTCTCCGTTGGCAGGGCACTTGGGTACTCACAAAACATTCAATCTTCTTCAAAGGTCTTTTTGGTGGCCTTCTATGAGAGCTTTTGTTAAAAATACATTATCTCTTGTACTACCTGTGCCACCTCTAAACCTTAACACCAAATGCCAGTAGGTTTGTTACAACCCTTACCTGTTCCTGATAGACCATGGGCCACAGTGTCCATGGATTTTATTGCTGAACTCCCAAAATCTTTCGGATATACTGTCATCTTTGTTATTGTGGATCTCTTCTCTAAGATGGCCCATTTTATTCCTACAAAATCTCTCCTCACAGCCCAGATAACAGCAGAACTGTTCCTCAAGGAGGTAATCTGTCTACATGGTCTCCCAACAACTGTTTTGAGCGATAGGGGTAGCCAATTCACTTCAAACTTTTGGAAGTTACTTTGTAAAGCTCTTGAAATCCATCAACAACTAACTAACTCTCATCATCCCCAAACAAACGGCCAGTGTGAGAGAATGAATCAGTGGTTAGAGCAATTCTTAAAATGTTTCTGTTCTAATAAACAAGAGACTTGGGCTACTTACCTTCCCTACGCAGAGTTTGCCTATAATAATACTACCAACTCAACCACTGGTTATTCACCCTTTATATCAACTCAGGCACTCATCCAAGATTCCTTCTCTACCTTCAACCAGTACTCCTTGCCGACAGGTTAATAACTTGGTTAACTCAATCAACCATACTTTTGCTATAGTCTGAGATAATATTAAAAGCGCTCAAGCCACACAAAAGAAATAATACGACCACCGTCACCAACCACAACTATTATTTAAGGTAGGTCAGTTGGTATGGTTGGCTACTAAAAATCTTAGACTACATAATCCCTGCAGGAAACTTAATACATTTTACATTGGTCATTTCCCAATCACTGCCATACTTAACCCTATGACTGTGTTGCCACCAACTTATCTTATTCATCCTACTTTTCACATATCTCTGATCAAACCCTGCAATGCCTCCACTACTCCTCTACTTAACCCAGCAGATTCTCCACTTTCGGATCAAGAATACGAGGTGCAGGCTATTTTAGAATCCAGATGTTATCATGGTTAACTCCAGTACCTTGTACATTGGGCTGGATATGACTCATCGGAGGATTCCTGGGAGACTGCTTCTAACCTCTGTGCAGAAAGGTTCCACCGCCGACATCCGGACAGACATGCACCTTGAAACCTCGTAGAGCTTTCCTTTTTGGGGGGAGTGTGTCATGGATCATACCACCTTACTTACTTATGTGCTTATATTCATATTCCACCTTAACAGCTCATTATGATTCATGGCTCTATAAAATCTTCCACCCTCCTTTTAACCTTTGCTGGTTTATTGAAGTAATTACTACTATTTGCCTCACCAGCTCTTCTGGTACGTCCAGTCTATAGAATTCTAAAGTTTGTGTCTTTTTACCTAACCACTAAAGAAATCCAAGTGTTCTGCCGTTCCATCTCCTGCTCTACGTCATCACTCTGTGACAAGTGCTCCAGGACCACAACTTCCTTGCAGATTCACAGACCAACCGCACTCCTTCATCGGCAGTTCAGCAGACACCCGTTCCATCTGGATCTCCGCATCCTGATTCCTCTCAGAAGGAGGTGGTGAGTATTCCGTTACTCATTGCAGACTAGAACTGTCTCCTGTGAATGTATGTGCTTACCTGTTTTGGAAGATTGTCAGCATCCGCTCTAAGTCATCTTCGAGTGTGTTTAGTAGAAGACAAACCATAACTGTTGTACTATTTACCTGCTGTCTGGTGCAGTTCACTAATTGACTGTGCTACTCAAACTTTTGGGAACACTTGAAGGGTCTGAGTAAAAGATGCTCTCTGTTTTTTCACTGTGATATCAGAGGTTTCCAGTATCCATTTGACATTATTAATTGTGTTTACCAGTAATCAATTCTCTCTACATTACTACATACCTTGCCTTCTAATTAGTCATATATATTTCCCGTATATCTTTGACTAAGATCATCAAGGCCAAAATATTACATCTATGTTAGATTGATTTACTTACTAGCAAATCTCCTACCATAGTTGACACATTCTAAACGTGCTCATTAGAGGGTAGTTTTCTGGTAAATATTCTTACCAAAGTTTTGCACAAGCTGATTTTGACATCATCAGGGGAGAGTTTAACCTCAGAACCATCAGACAGAGATTCAGCTGAGTCAGAACTTTGTAAGGTTGGAGGTAACTGAGCCTGGGGGATAGTACCCTGCGTATTACAGGTAGTGTGAGGTAAATCTCCTGATTTTTGCTTACCCTGACTTGGTTTGGGGATAAAATATCTGTCATAGTCTTTTGAAGACTAGATTTAAACTCTGGAGAAAAGTCAGTGGATCCCGCTGGGCCACAAAAACAGACATGGGCACTAATTGTCTACCAGGTGTCATACTGACAGGATTATGGCTAACAAAGTGGAGATGTGGGACACAATTAGTAAATAACTGGTTAATTTGGTCCACTGGAACAGTTTTGCATAATAAACAGGGAAAATGACCTGCAGAAAGTTTCTTAAAATTGTATGTTCTATCTGAATCATTAAATAAAAATTTGGGTTTGGTATCCCTTTAAAAGCAAAGGATACATATTCATAACAATGTATTATTAGCAATGTGAAGGGGGGTACTGAGGGCTCATTTTCAGCACTAGGGATCATTAAAGGACCATTAAACTTGATGTTTAAAAAACAACATATAAAATGTTTCATTGTTGCAAGTGAAACATTATTGAAATATACATTCATTATTGAGTTTGGTGCCTTTTGCTGTAAAATACATCCAAAAAATGTGCTTATTTTACTTTTTCCCAGGGAGGTTTGGGCTAATACTTTTAGGCAATTTATGCAAGGTTTTGTTTAATTCACCCTCCCCCATAAGATTCTCAACAGTCACAATTTTTATAAAAGGTGGATTATCAGTTTTGCATCAACAATTATGAAAGGAGAAGCATTCTTTGCAATAGTAACTAAGTTGAATCAGTGCTAAACCACCTTAAAGGGACACTTAACCCAAAAAAAATTATTTCATGATTCAGATAGAGCATGAAATTTTAGGCAACTTTCTAATTTACTCCTATTATCAATTTGTATTTGTTCTCTTGCTATCTTTACTTTAAAAGCAGGAATGTAAATATTAGCAGCCAGCCCATTTTAGGTTCAGCACCATGGATAGTGCTTGCTTATTAGATGCTTATATTTAGCCATCAATAAGCAAGCATAACCCTGGTTCTCAACCAAAAATGGGCCGGCTCCTATGCATCACATTCCTGCTTTTTAAATAAAGATAGCAAGAGAACGAAGAAAAATGAATAATAGGAGCAAATAAGAAAGTTGCTTAAAATTGCCCGCTCTATCTGAATCATAAAAGAAAAAATTTGGGTTTATTGTCCCTTTAAGGGAAGAGATAAGGGCAGGCTTCCCCAGTCTCTCTCAACTGCACATGTGCAAACAGAGTTCATGCTATGGGGCATATGTATCAATGGAGCTTGATGCCCCGTGTTTCTGGTGAGCCTGCAGGCTCCCCAGAAACAGCAGTTATGAATCAGCGGTCACAAAGACCGCTGCTCCATAACCTGTCCGCCTGCTCTGAGCAGGCTGACACACATCGCCGGAGATCAACCCGATCGAGTACGATCAGGTTGATTGACACCCCCCTGCTGGCGGCCCATTGGCAGCGAGTCTGAAGGGGGCGGCGTTGCACCAGCTGCTCTTGTGAGCTGCTTGTGCAATGCTGAATACGGCGAGTGTATTGCTCGCCGTATTCAGCGAGGTCTGGCGGACCTGATCCGCAATGTCGTATCAGGTCCGCCAGACCATGATAACTAGAGACCTATTCAAAAGATGAGGCAGCAGTCGTTCTTGAATGCATAAAAAATCCAATCTTTATTTTCCAAAGTTTAAAACATCTCAACACAAGGTAAAAACATGCAGGCTGGTCTGATTAGTTTCGGAAGTGCCGTAATCATAAACCTGGTTTATGATTATGGCACTGCCGAAACTAGTCAGACCAGCCTGCATTTTTTTACCTTGTGCTGAGATGTTTTAAACTTTGGAAAATAAAGATTGGATTTTTTATGCATTCAAGAACGACTGCTGCCTCATCTTTTGAATCTACTATTTATCCGAGACTACAAGGAGTCCTTCTTTTGGCAGTTATTCTTGTGGATCCTCACACTCTAACTATTACACAGTGGCTGAGACGGGTATAAGGAGTGAGCACCGTGTTTCCACTACAAGGATTGGCTAACCGCAACACACCCCCTTCTCTATACGCCCCCGATGACGTCACACGTTGCACTACAGGAATCCGGAAGACAAACAGCATACAGGAACGGAGAGGAGACAGCGTGTACAAGGGAACTGGCGGTTCAGCCAGAGTTTGTCCCCATGCTGGGAGTTTAGCCTCTGAGGAGTTCCGACGGCTGCTTACCGGGTACACCAGTGTAAACTTATCGGCAGAAGGGTGAGTTCAGGATATCCCCTATTCCGCATAGTGGATGCCGTTGAAGAATTGGGGCTAAAGTCTTTGCTATTATGGGGTGTGTTTTGCGTATACATTTGCAGCTGGGCTCTACATATTCCTTATTACCCACCACTGTATTTACATGATTTAGAGTGTTCTAACTCCAAGTGAATGTGGTCAAGTACCTGGGAACTGTTCTCTGTGTCAACTAGAGACCTATATCTGAATATTAGTTTGTGATTGGTTAACAGGGATTCTTTTGTTCAGGGGACAGGGAAATCAATTAAATGAACAAACATAAAACAAAATACTCATTTGACAAAATAAAGCTGTAGTTTTCATTGCAAAATTATTCTCATATATGAAGGTTCAAAATCATGTAGTTTATCATTTTTAGTTTAGTGGTCCTTTAAGCTGTATATGCAAGAATAGAAGCTTATATTTTGTGAGGTCTGCCCGGCTGTCCCTCCTTCCTCTAGCTATGTCCTGTTTTCTGTCAATAAAAATAAAGATCACCAAAACCCCACACAGGAATCGTGAAACCTTACCACAGATAACAGTCTTGCTTAGTGGTTTGTGTAGAATCATTTCATTGCACAAGGGAGGTGGTCACTTCAGTGGTCTCTGCAAAAAAAAATGATAACTAAAAATAAATTTTCTTGCTTTAAATAAAATGTCAGCATCATGAAAGGATCACCGGTCAGATGCAGCATGTATCATCCATATGTGTAGTTCTTGAAGCAGAGATGAAAGAAAAGAGATGTTTAAAATCCTGATTTGGGGGCTGAAAGCAATTTTAAGAGATATTAAGGTCTTATTTTCTTAGATTTGGCATCCAACCTAAAATATATATATATTTTTGCCTTTTGAAAAACAGATGTTCCTGTGCTAAAGGAAATACATTTTGCTTATTTGCTTGTAGCATGTGACACTATTCACCTATAAATTGACCTCCACCCTTTTCTATCCTGGTAAGGGAATTTATATTTGGGCTATTGGTGTGGCGATATTACTCATTTTGCTTCCCTATCAGTTCCACAGACATCATGGTATAGACTTCAGCACTGTGAAAGTTGGAGTATATGGGGTCGAATTATCAAGCCCAGAATGGAGCTTGATGCCCCTGTTTCCACGCGAGCCTTCAGGCTCACCGGAAACAGCAGTTATGAAGCAGCAGTCTTAAGACTGCTGCTGCATAACTGGTCCGCTGCCTCTGAGGCTGCGGTCTGCAATCTGCCTAATCCTATACAACCGGGCTGATTGGCACCCCCTGTTAGCAGCCGATTGGCCTGCAAACCTGCAGGGGGCGGCATTGCACAAGTAGTTCTGGTGAACTGCATGTGCAATGTTAAATGCAGACAGTTGTATGGTATCGGCATTCAGTGATGTCTGTCGGACATGATATGCTACAGCCCCTATGTCTTTACCTGTTGACTCTTTTTTTAAATTCTTGAAAGCTGTTTCGAAGCATCCATTTCTCATTATGGCAAATAAGCTGTTAGATTTGATGGAAAATAATGTTTCCGACTCTGTCCACAAGTTAAAAGATATCGGAGTGTGGTGTTATATTACCTTCCTCATTTCCATTTTTTTCTTGAGGATAAGATTGTTCTCAGGGTAACTAATTTTCTGAAGTTGTTCAGTATCTAGACAGTTATTTTGTCCTTCTGTAGAATTACAAGGAAGCTATTTTACAAAGGCTTGTTGTAGTTACAATCAAAGAAACATTACTTACCCATGCTGTTTTGAAGACTGGAGATGGCAGGTGCACTAAATGTGAAGAGGCTGCTGCAGTAAGAGCCAGATGCCACGCTAAGTAAGTGATGGCTTAGAACACACCTGGATGTGTTTCGGGCTTCTGGATGTCATTATTGGAAGTGAGTGTGCTAATTTTAGTGCTTTTTGTACCTTTCCCATCGTAAGTGTCGACGACTTAAGCATTCCTGTTCCCGACCTGTCTCCCTCTCCCTACAAATTTTCTGTCCTATGTAACCTACCTGACCCCTTTACTAAGATATACTTTTCACAGACTGATTTACTGGCTAAAGACCACTGAAACTGTCTTCTGGTTAAAGTAAAAGTAAATCCTAGGGTTGTTCAAATGCTAGGATTTACTATTGAAACAAATAAAGGGCAGATACTTCATGTAGAAAGCTCCTTTATTTGATTCAATTGATCGCTCTTCTTAGCTCCTACAGCAGCGCACGGCTAAAAAACATTTTGGCTAAGAGGTGACGTTTTCACCTCTTAGCCAATAACCGTGTGGTAAATCCGGCTCCCATGGGCTCCAAGCCGGATTTACCGCACGGCTATTGACTAAGAGGTGAAAATGTCACCTTGTAGCCAAAAAATTTTTTAGCCGTGGGCTGCTGTAGGAGCTAAAAATGGCGACCGATTGAATCAAATATAGGAGCTTTCTACATGAAGTATCTTATACTTCATGAATGAAAGTGCCCTTTATTTGTTTCAAAAGTAAATCCTAGCGTTTGTACAACCCTAAGATTTACTTTTACTTTAAAGATCCTGCGTTATCCTGCTGTTCTAATGCCTGGTTCTGGATGGCTCTTTTGGCCTGGCTGTCTACGGACTAATCTGCAGTCTCACTAATCAGTTACTGCACTGCATTCTCTGCTTAGTTGGTTCCAGGAGCTGCATCAGGTAATTACCTAATTACCTTACACTGAGACAGGATAAAGCAGCTCTTAAAGGGATGGTAAAGTCAAAATTAAACTTGCCTGATTCAAATAGAGCAGGTAATTTTAAGACACTTTTAATTTCCCTTCTATTTTCAAATGTGCTTCATTCTCTTAGTATCCCTTGTTAAAAAAATAATTTATTTATTGCCCTATAACTTGCAAAAAAAGCAAAGAACATGTAAACATTGGGTATTTCCAAACTCAGGACAAAATTTAGAAACTATTTGGCTTGGGTGATTTTTGGTGGTTGTAGATGTGTAACAGATTTTGGGGGTCAAATTTAGAAAAAGTGTGTTTTTTTTCCATTTTTTATGGCAAATTATAAAATATGATGAAAATAATGGTATCTTTAGAAAGTACATTTAATGGCGAGAAAAACTGTATATAATATGTGTGGGTACAGTAAATGAGTAAGAGGAACATTAAGGCTAAACACAAACACTGCAGAAATGTACAAATAGCCCTGGTCCTTAAGGGAAAAAAATAGAAAAATGGCCTTGTCCTTAAGGGGTTAAAGGACAATTAAATACCATATAAAACATACGGCTAGATTATGAGTTTTTCGTTTTGAGCTATGCGGTGCTAACGAGCAGTTTTCTCTCACCACTCACTTACCTACAGCGCTGGTATTACGGGTTTTTATAAACCCGGCGTTAAAAGACAAGAAGTGAGCATTGAGCAAAATTTGGCTCATTACCGCACTCCAATACCAGCGCTGCTTAAGTCAGCAGTGAGCTGGTCGTACGTGCTCGTGCACGATTTCCCCATAGGAATCAAAGGGGAGAGCCGGCTGAGAAAAAGTCTAACACCTGCAAAAAAGCAGCGTAAAACTCAGTAATGCAGCCCCATTGATTCCTATGGGAAACTAAATTTATGTCTACACCTAACACTCTAACATGAACCCTGAGTCTAAACTCCCCTAATCTTACACTTATTAAACCTAATCTGCCGCCCCCAACATCAAAGACACCGACATTATATTTATTAACCTCTAATCTGCCACTCCGGACACCTCCGCCACCTACATTATACTTATGAACCCCTAATCTGCTGCCCCCAACATCGCCGACACCTACATAAAATTTATTAACCCTTAATCTGCCGCCCCCGACGTCGCTGACACCTACCTACATTTATTAACCCCTAATCTGCTGCCCCCAACGTCGCCACCACTATAATAAACATATTAACCCCTAAACCGCCGCACTCCCGCCTCGCAAACATTAGTTAAATATTATTAACCCCTAATCTGCCATCCCTAACATCGACGCCACCTACCTACATTTATTAACCCCTAATCTGCCGTCCCCAACGTCGCTGCCACTATACTAAATGTATTAACCCCTAAACCTAAGTCTAACCCTAACCCTAACACCCCCTAATTTAAATATAATTTAAATAAATCTAACTAAATATTCCTATCATTAACTAAATTATTCCTATTTAAAACTAAATACTTATCTATAAAATAAACCCTAAGCTAGCTACAATATAACTAATAGTTACATTGTAGCTATCTTAGGGTTTATTTTTATTTTACAGGAAAGTTTGTATTTATTTTAACTAGGTAGAATAGTTATTAAAAAGTTATTAACTATTTAATAACTACCTAGCTAAACTAAATAAAAAAGAACATGTAAAATAAAACCTAACCTAAGTTACAATAACACCTAACACTACACTATAATTAGATAAAGTTACTAAATTAACAACAATGAAATAAATTAAATTAAATTAGCTAAAGTAAAAAAAGAAACAAACACTAAATTACAGAAAATAATAAACAAATTACAAGATATTTAAACTAATTACACCTAATCTAATAGCCCTATCAAAATAAAAAAAGCCCCCCCAAAATAAAAAAAAAACCCTAGCCTAAACTAAACTACCAATAGCCCTTAAAAGGGCCTTTTGTGGGGCATCAGCTCTTTTACCTGTAAAAAAAATACAAACAACCCCCCCAACAGTAAAACCCACCACCCACACAACCAACCCCCCCAAATAAAATACTATCTAAAAAAACCTAAGCTCCCCATTACCCTGAAAAGGGCATTTGGATGGGCATTGCCCTTAAAAGGGCAATTAGCTCTTTTGCGGCCTAAACCCTAACCTAAAAATAAAACCCACCCAATACACTCTTAAAAAAACCTAACACTAACCCCCTGAAGATCGACTTACAGTTCTGAAGACCGGACATCCATCCTCAAGGAAGCGGCAGAAGTCTTCATCCAACCGGGCCAAAGTCCTCAATGAAGCCGGGAGGAATCTTCATCCAAGCCGGGCGAAGTGGTCCTCCAGACGGGCAGAAGTCTTCATCCAGACGGCATCTTCTATCTTCATCCAGCCGACGCGGAGCGGGTCCATCTTCAAGACATCCGATGCAGAGAATCCTCTTCATCCGACGACTACCAGATGAATGAAGGTTCCTTTAAGTGACGTCATCCAAGATGGCGTCCCTTAGATTTCGATTGGCTGATAGAATTCTATCAGCCAATCGGAATTAAGGTAGAAAAAATCCTATTGGCTGATGCAATCAGCCAAAAGGATTGAAGTTCAATCGTATTGGCTGATCCAATCAGCCAATAGGATTGAGCTTGCATTCTATTGGCTGATTGGAACAGCCAATAGAATGCAAGCTCAATCCTATTGGCCGATTGCATCAGCCAATAGGATTTTTTCTACCTTAATTCAGATTGGCTGATAGAATTCTATCAGCCAATCAGAATCTAAGGGACGCCATCTTGGATGACGTCACTTAAAGGAACCTTCATTCATCGGGTAGTCGTCGGATGAAGAAGATGCTCCACCTCGGATGTCTTGAAGATGGACCCGCTCCGCTTTGGATGGATGAAGATAGAAGATGCCGTCTGGATGAAGACTTCTGCCCATCCAGAGGACCACTTCGCCCGGCTTTGATGAAGACTTCTCCCGACTTCATTGAGGACTTCAGGCCGGTTGGATGAAGATTTCTGCCGCATCCTTGAGGATGGATGTCCGGTCTTTAGAACTGTAAGTCGATCTTCAGGGGGTTAGTGTTAGGTTTTTTTTAAGGGTTTATTGGGTGGGTTTTATTTTTAGGTTAGGGTTTGGGCCGCAAAAGAGCTAACTGCCTTTTTAAGGGCAATGCCCATCCAAATGCCCTTTTCAGGGCAATGGGGAGCTTAGTTTTTTTAGATAGTATTTTATTTGGGGGGTTTGTTGTGTGGGTGGTGGGTTTTCCTGTTGGGGGGGATGTTTGTATTTTTTTTTACAGGTAAAAGAGCTGATTACTTTGGGGCAATGTTTAACTAATGTTTGCGAGGCAGGAGTGCAGCGTTTTAGGGGTTAATATGTTTATTATAGTGGCGGCGACGTTGGGGGTGGCAGATTAGGGGTTAATAAGTGTAGGTAGGTTGCGGCGACATTGGGGGCAGCAGATTAGGGGTTAATAAATATAATGTAGGTATCGGCGATGTTGGGGTCAGCAGATTAGGGGTTCATAAATATAATGTTGGTGGCGGCAGTGTCCAGAGCGGCAGATTAAACAGGGTTAAACATTTTATTTTAGTATTTGCGATGCGGCAGGGCCTCGGTTTAGGGGTTAACAGGTAGTTTATGGGTGTTAGTGAACTTTTTAGCACTTTAGTTATGAGTTTTATGTTTTGCGTTGTACCATAAAACTCATAACTACTGACTTTTAAATGCGTTAGGACTCTTGACGGGGTAGGGTGCCGCTCACTTTTTGGCCTCCCAGGACAGACTCGTAATAAGGCGCTATGGAAGTCCCATAGAAAAAACACTTTACGAAGTTTACGTAAGTCGTTTTGCGGTAAGGCCAAAGAAGTGTGCGGTACACCTATACCTGCAAGACTCGTAATACCAGCGGGCGTAAAAAAGCAGCTTTAGGACCTGTTAACGCTGCTTTTTTACCCTAACGCACAACTCGTAATCTAGCCGATAATTAACAAATGTATAACAACAGGATAATGCAATAACATTTACTTTGAATTTAAAATGAGCAGTAGATTTTTTTTTCTGACAAATTTCAAAATTGTGTTCCATTTGCCAGCCCCTGGTATCATGTGACAGCCATCAGCCAATCACAAAATCATATACAGCATGTGCATATTGTGAACATTTGCACAGTATGAGCTTATGTCTCAGAAAGTGTGCACATAAAAAGACCGAACACAATTTGAAAATATGAAAGTAAACTGGCAAGCTTTTTTTTTTAATTGCATGTTATTTTTTAATCATGAAAGTTGAATTTTGATTTTAGAGTCCATTTAAGTTTTATCTAGTTACTTACGGCTAGATTTAGAGTTCTGCGGCCAAAGGGGTGCGTTAGCTACGCGTGTATTTTTTCCCCCGCACCTTTTAAATACCGCGGATATTTAGAGTTCACAGAAGGGCTACGTTAGACTCCAAAACTGGAGCGTATAGCATAATTTACCGCCACTGCAACTCTCAATACCAGCGGTGCTTACAGACGCGGCCAGCTTCAAAAACGTGCTCGTGCACGATTCCCCCATAGGAAACAATGGGATCGTTTGAGTTGAAAAAAAACCTAACACCTGCAAAAAAGCAGCGTTCAGCTCCTAACGCAGCCCCATTGTTTCCTATGGGGAAACACTTCCTAAGTCTGCACCTAACACCCTAACATGTACCCCGAGTCTAAACACCCCTAACCTTACACTTATTAACCCCTAATCTGCTGCCCCGCTATTGCTGACCCCTGCATATTATTTTTAACCCCTAATCTGCCGCTCCGTACACCGCCGCAACCTACGTTATCCCTATGAACCCCTAATCTGCTGCCCCTAACCCCCGCCGACCCCTATATTTATATTTATTACCCCCTAATCTGCCCCCCCCAACGTCAACGCTACCTACCTACAATTATTAACCCCTAATCTGCCGACCGGACCTCACCGCTACTCTAATAAATGTATTAACCCCTAAAGCTAAGTCTAACCCTAACACCCCCCTAAGTTAAATATAATTTTTATCTAACGAAATAAAATAAATCTTATTAAATAAATTATTCCTATTTAAAGCTAAATACTTACCTGTAAAATAAACCCTAATATAGCTACAATATAAATAATAATTATATTGTAGCTATTTTAGGATTAATATTTATTTTACAGGCAACTTTGTATTTATTTTAACTAGGTACAATAGTTATTAAATAGTTAATAACTATTTAATAGCTACCTAGTTAAAATAATTACCAAATTACCAGTAAAATAAATCCTAACCTAAGTTACAATTAAACCTAACACTACACTATCATTAAATAAATTAAATACAAATACCTACAAATAAATACAAATAAATACACTAACTAAAGTACAAATAATAAAAAAAGAACTAAGTTACAAAAAATAAAAAAATTATTTACAAACATTAAAAAATATTACAACAATTTTAAGCTAATTACACCTACTCTTAGCCCCCAAATAAAATAACAAAGCCCCCAAAATAAAAAAATGCCATACCCTATTCTACAATAAGAATTGTAAAGCTCTTTTACCTTACCAGCCCTTAAAAACATAATTTATGTAAGAACTTACCTGATAAATTCATTTCTTTCATATTAACAAGAGTCCATGAGCTAGTGACGTATGGGATATACATTCCTACCAGGAGGGGCAAAGTTTCCCAAACCTTAAAATGCCTATAAATACACCCCTCACCACACCCACAAATCAGTTTAACGAATAGCCAAGAAGTGGGGTGATAAGAAAAAAAGTGCGAAGCATATAAAATAAGGAATTGGAATAATTGTGCTTTATACAAAAAAATCATAACCACCACAAAAAAGGGTGGGCCTCATGGACTCTTGTTAATATGAAAGAAATGAATTTATCAGGTAAGTTCTTACATAAATTATGTTTTCTTTCATGTAATTAACAAGAGTCCATGAGCTAGTGACGTATGGGATAATGACTACCCAAGATGTGGATCTTTCCACACAAGAGTCACTAGAGAGGGAGGGATAAAATAAAGACAGCCAATTCCTGCTGAAAATAATCCACACCCAAAATAAAGTTTAACAAAAAACATAAGCAGAAGATTCAAACTGAAACCGCTGCCTGAAGAACTTTTCTACCAAAAACTGCTTCAGAAGAAGAAAATACATCAAAATGGTAGAATTTAGTAAAAGTATGCAAAGAGGACCAAGTTGCTGCTTTGCAGATCTGGTCAACCGAAGCTTCATTCCTAAACGCCCAGGAAGTAGAAACTGACCTAGTAGAATGAGCTGTAATTCTTTGAGGCGGAATTTTACCCGACTCAACATAGGCAAGATGAATTAAAGATTTCAACCAAGATGCCAAAGAAATGGCAGAAGCTTTCTGGCCTTTCCTAGAACCGGAAAAGATAACAAATAGACTAGAAGTCTTACGGAAAGATTTCGTAGCTTCAACATAATATTTCAAAGCTCTAACAACATCCAAAGAATGCAATGATTTCTCCTTAGAATTCTTAGGATTAGGACATAATGAAGGAACCACAATTTCTCTACTAATGTTGTTGGAATTCACAACTTTAGGTAAAAATTCAAAAGAAGTTCGCAACACCGCCTTATCCTGATGAAAAATCAGAAAAGGAGACTCACACGAAAGAGCAGATAATTCAGAAACTCTTCTAGCAGAAGAGATAGCCAAAAGGAACAAAACTTTCCAAGAAAGTAATTTAATGTCCAATGAATGCATAGGTTCAAACGGAGGAGCTTGAAGAGCTCCCAAAACCAAATTCAAACTCCATGGAGGAGAAATTGACTTAATGACAGGTTTTATACGAACCAAAGCTTGTACAAAACAATGAATATCAGGAAGAATAGCAATCTTTCTGTGAAAAAGAACAGAAAGAGCGGAGATTTGTCCTTTCAAAGAACTCGCGGACAAACCCTTATCTAAACCATCCTGAAGAAACTGTAAAATTCTCGGTATTCTAAAAGAATGCCAAGAAAAATGATGAGAAAGACACCAAGAAATATAAGTCTTCCAGACTCTATAATATATCTCTCGAGATACAGATTTACGAGCCTGTAACATAGTATTAATCACGGAGTCAGAGAAACCTCTATGACCAAGAATCAAGCGTTCAATCTCCATACCTTTAAATTTAAGGATTTCAGATCCGGATGGAAAAAAGGACCTTGAGACAGAAGGTCTGGTCTTAACGGAAGAGTCCATGGTTGGCAAGATGCCATCCGGACAAGATCCGCATACCAAAACCTGTGAGGCCATGCCGGAGCTATTAGCAGAACAAACGAGCATTCCCTCAGAATCTTGGAGATTACTCTTGGAAGAAGAACTAGAGGCGGAAAGATATAGGCAGGATGATACTTCCAAGGAAGTGATAATGCATCCACTGCCTCCGCCTGAGGATCCCGGGATCTGGACAGATACCTGGGAAGTTTCTTGTTTAGATGAGAGGCCATCAGATCTATCTCTGGGAGCCCCCACATTTGAACAATCTGAAGAAATACCTCTGGGTGAAGAGACCATTCGCCCGGATGCAACGTTTGGCGACTGAGATAATCCGCTTCCCAATTGTCTACACCTGGGATATGAACCGCAGAGATTAGACAGGAGCTGGATTCCGCCCAAACCAAAATTCGAGATACTTCTTTCATAGCCAGAGGACTGTGAGTCCCTCCTTGATGATTGATGTATGCCACAGTTGTGACATTGTCTGTCTGAAAACAAATGAACGATTCTCTCTTCAGAAGAGGCCAAAACTGAAGAGCTCTGAAAACTGCACGGAGTTCCAAGATATTGATCGGTAACCTCACCTCCTGAGATTCCCAAACTCCTTGTGCCGTCAGAGATCCCCACACAGCTCCCCAACCTGTGAGACTTGCATCTGTTGAAATTACAGTCCAGGTCGGAAGAACAAAAGAAGCCCCCTGAATTAAACGATGGTGATCTGACCACCACGTTAGAGAGTGCCGAACAATCGGTTTTAAAGATATTAATTGATATATCTTCGTGTAATCCCTGCACCATTGGTTCAGCATACAGAGCTGAAGAGGTCGCATGTGAAAACGAGCAAAGGGGATCGCGTCCGATGCAGCAGTCATAAGACCTAGAATTTCCATGCATAAGGCTACCGAAGGGAATGATTGAGACTGAAGGTTTCGACAGGCTGTAATCAATTTTAGACGTCTCTTGTCTGTTAAAGACAAAGTCATGGACACTGAATCTATCTGGAAACCCAGAAAGGTTACCCTTGTTTGAGGAATCAAAGAACTTTTTGGTAAATTGATCCTCCAACCATGATCTTGAAGAAACAACACAAGTCGATTCGTATGAGACTCTGCTAAATGTAAAGACGGAGCAAGTACCAAGATATCGTCCAAATAAGGAAATACCACAATACCCTGTTCTCTGATTACAGACAGAAGGGCACCGAGAATCTTTGTGAAAATTCTTGGAGCTGTAGCAAGGCCAAACGGTAGAGCCACAAATTGGTAATGCTTGTCTAGAAAAGAGAATCTCAGGAACTGATAATGATCTGGATGAATCGGAATATGCAGATATGCATCCTGTAAATCTATTGTGGACATATAATTCCCTTGCTGAACAAAAGGCAATATAGTCCTTACAGTTACCATCTTGAACGTTGGTATCCTTACATAACGATTCAATAATTTTAGATCCAGAACTGGTCTGAAGGAATTCTCCTTCTTTGGTACAATGAAGAGATTTGAATAAAACCCCATCCCCTGTTCCGGAACTGGAACTGGCATAATTACTCCAGCCAACTCTAGATCTGAAACACAATTCAGAAATGCTTGAGCTTTCACTGGATTTACTGGGACATGGGAAAGAAAAAATCTCTTTGCAGGAGGTCTCATCTTGAAACCAATTCTGTACCCTTCTGAAACAATGTTCTGAATCCAAAGATTGTGAACAGAACTGATCCAAATTTCTTTGAAAAAACGTAACCTGCCCCCTACCAGCTGAACTGGAATGAGGGCCGTACCTTCATGTGAACTTAGAAGCAGGCTTTGCCTTTCTAGCAGGCTTGGATTTATTCCAGACTGGAGATGGTTTCCAAACTGAAACTGCTCCTGAGGACGAAGGATCAGGCTTTTGTTCTTTGTTGAAACGAAAGGAACGAAAACGATTGTTAGCCCTGTTTTTACCTTTAGACTTTTTATCCTGTGGTAAAAAAGTTCCTTTCCCACCAGTAACAGTTGAAATAATAGAATCCAACTGAGAACCAAATAATTTGTTTCCCTGGAAAGAAATGGAAAGTAGAGTTGATTTAGAAGCCATATCAGCATTCCAAGTCTTAAGCCATAAAGCTCTTCTGGCTAAGATAGCCAGAGACATAAATCTAACATCAACTCTAATAATATCAAAAATGGCATCACAGATGAAATTATTAGCATGCTGGAGAAGAATAATAATATCATGAGAATCACGATTTGTTACTTGTTGCGCTAGAGTTTCCAACCAAAAAGTTGAAGCTGCAGCAACATCAGCCAATGATATAGCAGGTCTAAGAAGATTACCTGAACATAGATAAGCTTTTCTTAGAAAAGATTCAATTTTTCTATCTAAAGGATCCTTAAACGAGGTACCATCTGATGTAGGAATGGTAGTACGTTTAGCAAGGGTAGAAATAGCCCCATCAACTTTAGGGATTTTGTCCCAAAATTCTAATCTGTCAGGCGGAACAGGATATAATTGCTTAAAACGTTTAGAAGGAGTAAATGAATTACCCAATCTATCCCATTCCTTAGCAATTACTGCAGAAATAGCATTAGGAACAGGAAAGACTTCTGGAATAACCGCAGGAGCTTTAAAAACCTTATCCAAACGTATAGAATTAGTATCAAGAGGACTAGAATCCTCTATTTCTAAAGCAATTAGTACTTCTTTAAGTAAAGAGCGAATAAATTCCATCTTAAATAAATATGAAGATTTATCAGCATCAATCTCTGAGACAGAATCCTCTGAACCAGAAGAGTCCAAAGAATCAGAATGATGGTGTTCATTTAAAAATTCATCTGTAGAGAGAGAAGATTTAAAAGACTTTTTACGTTTACTAGAAGGAGAAATAACAGACAAAGCCTTCTTTATGGATTCAGAAACAAAATCTCTTATGTTATCAGGAACATTCTGCACCTTAGATGTTGAGGGAACTGCAACAGGCAATGGTACATCACTAAAGGAAATATTATCTGCATTAACAAGTTTGTCATGACATTTAATACAAACAACAGCTGGAGGAATAGCTACCAAAAGTTTACAGCAGATACACTTAGCTTTGGTAGATCCAGCAGGCAGAGGTTTTCCTGTAGTATCTTCTGGCTCAGATGCAACGTGAGACATCTTGCAATATGTAAGAGAAAAAACAACATATAAAGCAAAATAGATCAAATTCCTTATAAGACAGTTTCAGGAATGGGAAAAAAATGCCAAACATCAAGCTTCTAGCAACCAGAAGCAAATGAAAAATGAGACTGAAATAATGTGGAGACAAAAGCGACGCCCATATTTTTTGGCGCCAAAAAAGACGCCCACATTATTTGGCGCCTAAATGCTTTTGGCGCCAAAAATGACGCCACATCCGGAACGCCGACATTTTTGGCGCAAAATAACGTCAAAAAAATGACGCAACTTCCGGCGACACGTATGACGCCGGAAACGGAAATGAATTTTTGCGCCAAAAAAGTCCGCGCCAAGAATGACGCAATAAAATGAAGCATTTTCAGCCCCCGCGAGCCTAACAGCCCACAGGGAAAAAAGTCAAATTTTTGAGGTAAGAAAAATATGATAATTAAAGCATAATCCCAAATATGAAACTGACTGTCTGGAAATAAGGAAAGTTGAACATTCTGAGTCAAGGCAAATAAATGTTTGAATACATATATTTAGAACTTTATAAATAAAGTGCCCAACCATAGCTTAGAGTGTCACAGAAAATAAGACTTACTTACCCCAGGACACTCATCTACATGTTTGTAGAAAGCCAAACCAGTACTGAAACGAGAATCAGTAGAGGAAATGGTAAATATAAGAGTATATCGTCGATCTGAAAAGGGAGGTAAGAGATGAATCTCTACGACCGATAACAGAGAACCTTATGAAATAGACCCCGTAGAAGGAGATCACTGCATTCAATAGGCAATACTCTCCTCACATCCCTCTGACATTCACTGCACGCTGAGAGGAAAACCGGGCTCCAACTTGCTGCGGAGCGCATATCAACGTAGAATCTAGCACAAACTTACTTCACCACCTCCCTTGGAGGCAAAGTTTGTAAAACTGATTTGTGGGTGTGGTGAGGGGTGTATTTATAGGCATTTTAAGGTTTGGGAAACTTTGCCCCTCCTGGTAGGAATGTATATCCCATACGTCACTAGCTCATGGACTCTTGTTAATTACATGAAAGAAAGGGCCTTTTGCGGGGCATGCCCCAAAGAATTCTGCTCTTTTGCCTGTAAAAAAAAACCATACAATACCCCCCCAACATTACAACCCACCACCCACATACCCCTACTCTAACCCAAACCCCCCTTAAATAAACCTAGCACTACCCCCCTGAAGATCTTCCTACCTTGAGTCGTCTTCACTCAGCCGAGCCGAAATCTTCATCCAATCCGGGCGATGTCTTCATCCAAGCGGGGGCTGAAGAGGTCCATCATCCGGCTGAAGTCTTCATCCAAGCGGGGGCTGAAGAGGTCCATCATCCGGCTGAAGTCTTCTATCAAGCGGCATCTTCAATCTTCTTTCTTCCGGCTCCATCTTCATCCCGCCGACATGGAATATCCTTCCTCCACGACGAACTCCCGACGAATGAAGGTTCCTTTAAGGGACAACATCCAAGATGGCGTCCCTCGAATTCCGATTGGCTGATAGGATTTTATCAGCCAATTAGAATTAAGATAGGAAAATTCTGATTGGCTGATTGAATCAGCCAATCAGATTCAAGTTCAATCCGATTGGCTGATTGGATCAGCCAATCAGATTGAGCTCGCATTGTATTGGCTGATCGGAACAGCCAATAGAATGCAAGCTAAATCTGTTGTAATGTTGGGGGGGGGGGTATTGTATGGTTTTTTTTACAGGCAAAAGAGCAGAATTCTTTGGGGCATGCCCCGCAAAAGGCCCTTTTAAGGGCTGGTAAGGTAAAAGAGCTTTACAATTTTTATTGTAGAATAGGGTAGGGCATTTTTTTATTTTGGGGGGCTTTGTTATTTTATTAGGGGGCTTAGAGTAGGTGTAATTAGCTTAAAATTTTTGTAATATTTTTATAATGTTTGTAAATTATTTTTTTTATTTTTTGTAACTTAGTTCTTTTTTTATTTTTTGTACTTTAGTTAGTGTATTTATTTGTATTTAATTGAAGGTATTTGTATTTAATTTATTTAATGATAGTGTAGTGTTAGGTTTAATTGTAACTTAGGTTAGGATTTATTTTACTGGTAATTTTGTATTTCTTTTAGCTAGGTAGTTATTAAATAGTTAATAACTATTTAATAGCTATTGTACCTAGTTAAAATAAATACAAAGTTGCCTGTAAAATAAATATAAATCCTAAAATAGCTACAATATAATTATTCATTATATTGTAGCTATATTAGGGTTTATTTTACAGGTAAGTATTTAGCTTTAAATAGAATTAATTTATTTAATAAGATTTATTTTATTTTGTTAGATTTAAATTATATTTAACTTAGGGGGGTGTTAGGGTTAGACTTAGCTTTAGGGGTTAATACATTTATTAGAGTAGCGGTGAGGTCCGGTCGGCAGATTAGGGGTTAATAATTGTAGGTAGGTAGCGGCGACATTGGGGGGGGCAGATTAGGGGTTAATAAATATTATGTAGGTGTCGGCGGTGTTAGGGGCAGCAGATTAGAGGTACATAGGGATAATGTAGGTGGCGGCGGTGTGCGGTCGGCAGATTAGGGGTTAAAAAAATGTAATAGAGTGGCGGCGATGTGGGGGGCCTCGGTTTAGGGGTACATAGGTAGTTTATGGGTGTTAGTGTACTTTAGAGCACAGTAGTTAAGAGCTTTATGAACCGGCGTTAGCCCAGAAAGCTCTTAACTCCTGGCTTTTCTCTGCAGCTGGAGTCTTGTCGTTAGATTTCTAACGCTCACTTCAGCCAAGACTCTAAATACCGGCGCTAGAAAGATCCCATTGAAAAGATAGGATATGCAATTGGCGTAGGGGGATCTGCGGTATGGAAAAGTCACAGCTGGAAAGTCAGCGTTAGACCCTTTGGCCAAAACCAGTGTTAGGACCCCCTAACGCTGGTTTTGACGGCTAACGCAGAACTCTAAATCTAGGCGTTAGAAAGTAAAAATCCTTTTGCAAGAAAATAATAAAAATTATGTACAGATGATAATTGGCTATTAGTGAATACAACTGCAAGCTTTTAGGACACTGAGGTCCTTTCGTCAGGCTTCTGGTTAGTAAGAATCAGCTTTTTTTGCCCTATATTGGGCTAGATTACGAGTAGAGCGCAATATTGTTCTTACGCAAGCGCGATATTTGCACTCCACTCAGTAATACCAGCGCACGTAAATGTGCACTGGTATTACAAGTGAGGCCCAATGAAAATTTGCTTCCATAAGCTGAAATGGGAGCCTGGTTTTCATGCCAATAGACACGGCAAACTACCTAGCCCATCGCAATGGGCACATTGGCTATTAGTGAATACAACTGCAAGCTTTTAGGACACTGAGGTCCTTTCGTCAGGCTTCTGGTTAGTAAGAATCAGCTTTTTTTGCCCTATATTGGGCTAGATTACGAGTAGAGAGCAATATTGTTCTTACGCAAGCGCGATATTTAAACTCCACTCAGTAATACCAGCGCACGTAAATGTGCACTGGTATTACAAGTGAGGCCCAATGAAAATGTGCTTCCATAAGCTCCAATGGGAGCCTGGTTCTCATGCCAATAGACACACATTGGGTAACATTGGGCAGCAATAAATAAATATATATGTGTCTGACAGATATTTCAAGATATGTGCTTAAAGGTTAGTGAGTAATAAACCCGCTACTGATGTTATAAACTACTCACAGATGTCCGTTGCTAAAGATTCGGAGAGGAGCTGTTACCCGGAGTGGTGCACAAAACTACTTGCAAGCAGCTTGAGTGTGGCGAGTCTGTGCTGTGATGGCGGATGCTGATGACGTCAGCAATATTCCGTGTGGTACGGTTCATGGAGAGTCCTGTAAAAGTTAGAGATCAATACTTTAGGTTAGTAATGCTTCAGAGCTGGAGTCAATAGTAGTCTGAAAACTTCAATAATCCAGCATTGAAGCATAGTAGGCAGATCTCTTTTATCCATGTTAGGATCATTGAGGCCATTGTTAAGGTGGATCTGGGAGTTGCGTGGAATAGTTTTTTTGGACAAGCTGTTTCACTTCAGACAGCGCACCCTACAGTTCCCAAAGTGCGCCTCCCAGTCCCATACACACAGCACAGCTCTCAGTGTGCGAGTGTCACATGACAGCTGGCTCTCACTCGCACACTGAAAGTTGTGCGATTAGCAAGGCTATGGACTGGGTTGTGGGCGGCGCTGCAGGCACTGCAGACAGAAAGGGGAAAGTGCTTTTCCCTATACTTCTATCTATCGCACATGGGATGCTGTGCGATAGATAGCAGTTAACATGGAAGTTAACATGGAATTTTATTTATTTTTAGAACAAAACTGCAGTGGAGGTGTGGAGCCTGGATGAATTATTATTATTATTATTAAATAAATAAATCTTTTTATTATGCCAAAAAGATTTATTTATTTCATTTGTTAAATTTTTATTTATTATTTCTTTTGGGCGGTTCTTTTCACTGGGGGTTCACTGGGGTTCACGTGCGGCTGTGAACATATAGAGGAGCCTCCACTGCATTGACCTCAAAGGTGCTGTTTTTTTTTTCCTAACACCCCACATCCCCTCACTTTAACCATTTATATTCTTTGTGCAGTTTTTTTTTTTTTAAATAAAAATGCACATCTTTATTTTACATTTAAATGCACAGTACTCTTTAATTTGGGGGCAACAGGGGCATATTTTAACTTTTAACCAGAGGTCTGACCTCTGGTTATTGTGCTAAGTGCTAAGTAAAACCACAAGCTCGCAGGAGCATTAACCAGCCACTTGTAATAACTGGTTATTTAATGTGCACCCGTAAAGGGGCAAATTTGACACTTTACGGGCGCACGGTAAGATATCGTTCCACTCATTGTCTAGCTAATTATATTTAAAATGGTGCATCTTAGGTTTTGTAGGTCAATTGGATTCTTCTCAAAATGTGTTGTTTATAATATAAGGAAGAAGTCCCTATTATTTTAGTTTTTTTGGGGCTCAGTCTCCATACCTAGTATTATATCATGGGCAAGGTATAAAGAAGCCTTTCTTGAACAGCTGTTCAAGGCTGTCATCTAGTAACAATAAATCCATTTCTTTTTTTTTTTTAAGTAGATTTTTATTGATGAATATAGTACAAAAACCACATAACAAAACATTTATCTCTTGACATAGTTGACAGCGGAAATACACCCGATTATTTAATAGGGAAATGACATTCAATGGGATCAGTGAACCTGGCATGGAGGGCATAAATAACATTCAATCATTCTTTGGTGTGTTCTTGCTCGTTTCAATTGTTATGTATTGGTTATTCTAAGGAGATAATTAAGATTTTGTGTTTTAAGCGGTGTATGGCAATATATGCCAAACCCAGGAGGCCTGACAGTTTAGAGGGGTGAAATAGAGAGTATATGTGGTATGTGTAAATGGAAATAGTGTTGTAAGGTTCGTTCACCCATACCCCTTAGAGAAGTAGGGGGTGTAGGGGGAGGAGGGGAAGGTATCTTCGGGGGAGGGGAAATTATAATCAGGGGCACCTCGGGGTAGTCACAGTGAGGTGCATCCTCTGGGATAAGGAAGGGTTATGGTCGGAGGTAGGTCACCAGCGTTCAGGAGAAAGGGCAATTATGGAGTCAGTTTCAGGTAAGTCTCCCAAGGTCCCCAGATTAGGCTAAAGGTATCTGACTGGTTTTTCATCCGAAAGACATAGTCTTCCATAGATTTAATATACTGTAGGTAATCAACCACTGCCTGCCATCTTGGGGGCTGTGGCTTCTTCCAGTTCCTGGCTATTAACATTTTGACTGATGTCAGCAGGTAGACTAGTAAGTATCTCTTATGCTTCGGGAGCTTTTTTTACCCCAATATGCAGGAGGGCTAGGCCCGGGGTATCTGGGGTCGGGAGTTCTAAGGCCATGCAGGTCATACAAATTTTAGACCAAATCGGTCGGAGTCTGTCACATGACCACCACATATGAAGCGGAGTGCCTATTTCTCCACACTTTCTCCAGCATAGGGGTGAGTGTCCAGGGTACAGTGTCCGAAGTTTGGTCGGCACTTAGTGCCATCTGGTAATGATCTTAAAATAAAGTTTGTACATAGTGACACAATGAAGCGCTGATTTAGTCATCTGTATCGCCTTAGTCCAGTCTAGAGTTGTGTAGGTAAGTCTCAATTCCGCTTCCCAGGAGGTGATATGTCTCGTTTTTACAAGGGTGGGAGGCCCCAAGAGGGATTTGTAATGGGCAGTAAGGGGCTTGTATAATTGCAAGCTCGCTTTCCATCTGATCTCCCAGATAGTGGGTGCCCTAATCTTATCGACAAGGAATCCCCACGCTTTCATAAGGGATCTAAGTCTCATAAAATCAAACTCCAGGTGACGGGGGATGTCAAACCTCGCTATCATATCTCGGGATGGGAGGAGATTCTCGTTTAGGTAGAAGTCACTTAAAGAGGTGACCTCCAGGGTCCTCCAGGGGGTAAGCCGGGTGTTAGGTAGCCCTTGCAAGAGTGACATGACCGGGTGAATAGGGGAAGGGTGCGGGGCTATCAACTGATTGTGCCTCAATTGGAACCAGGCTGATTGACAGTTTTTAATGAGATGGTTGGAGATAGGTATTCGCGAGGCTAAGTGCGGGGGAACCCACAATAGATCCGAAAGATCAACGTAAGCTGGGAGGGATGCCTGCTCTAGCTCTCTCCATCTTGTGGGGGTTAGGGCTGGTCCCCACGCTGAGACATGCAAAATCATCGCCGCTTGATGATATAGCTGAACATTGGGTAGACCCAACCCACCTCAGTCAATTGGGACCTGGAGCGTAGCTGCCGCGACTCTCGGCAGCTTATTGTCCCAGACATAAGAATTAAACGACGTTTGGAAGCCGCGCAGGATCTTCTCCGGCACTGGAATGGGGATACATCGCATAATGTAAGTTAACTTAGAGAGGATCATCATCTTTAGAGCAGCAATTCTGCCCATCCACGATATTTCCTCATATTTCTTGGATTTTAATCTGGCATCAACCCCCTTTAGCAAGACAGCATAGTTTTCTTGTATCACTGTGTCTTTGACATGTGACAGGTAGACACCCAGATGCCGAATCCCGTCCACCGACCACTTGAACGAGTACGTCTCTTAAGACATCTCTGTTCTGACTGTTCGATGTGGATCATGTAGGCCTCTGTTTTAGACACATTAATCTTATAATTCGATATTCTGCTAAAGGTGTCAATAGTCTCTAAGAGGGGGGGGAAGCAATTCTACCGGGTTTGTAAGGAAAAGAGTGAGATCGTCGGCGAAAAGCACTAACTTCTGAAGAGTGTCGTGGATCTGAAGACCCTGGACCCCGGTATTTTCCCTAATTGCCTCCGCGAGCGGTTCCATCACCAACGCGAAAAGGAGTGGGGACAGGGGACATCCCTGTCTGGTCCCATTCCTGATGGCTATTTTAGGGGAACAGAAGCCTAAACCTTTGACCATGGCCGTCGGAGAGGCGTAGAGAGCAGCAACAGCTGTACGAAATACTCTGGGGATCCCAAAATGCTCCAGGGCGCAGAACATATATTTCCCCCCCCCCCCCCCCACCCTGTCAAACGCTTTTTCCGTGTCCATAGACAGGGTGAGGAGGGGTAGCCCCATATCTGCCGCTTCCATAAATATATTTAGTAACCTGCGGGTGTTATCTGTGCCTTGCCTACCTTGTATAAATCCCACTTGGTCCAAATGGACCAGTGAGGGTAAGTGTTTTCCGAGCCTGGTCGCCAGGACCTTAGCATAGACTTTCACGTCCACATTAATAAGCGAGATAGGTCGATAGCTCTCGCAGAGCGTCGGATCCTTCCCCTCACGGGTACAGTCAGGATATTGGCCTCTAGAAATTCGGGGAGGAAGACCCCCATCTCCCTAACCTCATCGTAAAGGCGGAGCAATATAGGTGACAGGAGTTGGGCAAAGGTACGATAAAACAGGCTCGTAAAGCCGTCTGGGCCCAGAGCCTTGTGTGGCTTTAGGGCCAGAATGGCTGTTTTGACTTCCTCTAGGGTGAAAGGAGCAGCCAGGTCATCTACTGAATCTACTAAGGAGGGAAGGTTTAACTTCGCCAAGAACTGCTGGGTCGCTGTCTTACGAGCGTCAACTCCCAGAGAGTTGTTATTGAGGTTATATAGCGAGGCATAGTAGTCGGCAAACGCCTTTCCTATATCTCTTGGTGAGTGGACTTACGGGCAAGCAATCTATCGGCCTTATTTCCTTTATAGAAGTATAATTGCTTAAGCCTGAATAGATTTGCTTGAACCCGGAGCTGCTCTCTCTTATTAATTTCCTCCCTGATAGTGCCTACCAGATCGGCAAGGGTGGGAGTAGGGGTACTTTTGTTAGTCATTTCGATCTGTCTCAATTCCGCATATAGTTTAGCGAGGTGGATCCTGCTCTTAGTTTTTAACTGTGCACTTTTTTTAATAAAGTGTCCCCTGAGGTAGGCTTTAAGTGAGGCCCATAGGATTCCCTGGCTCGTGTCCCCCTTATCATTATGTCTCAGAAAATCTGAGATTGTCTCCACAAGTTGGGGGATCCCCCCTTCTGAGAGAAATTGGTCTGGCAGTCTCCAGGAGGGTCTGCAGTCAGGGGGACGCAATATAGAGCACCTAGCACTAACAAGGTCATGGTCCAACCAGGGGCATGGTCTTATGCGTGGGGCACAGAATTGGTCCAATGTCCAGGAGTCACACAGTAGGTAGTCAATCCTAGAGTAGGAGTTATGCGGCTTAGAATGATGGGTGTAATCTCTTTCAGTTGGGGCGAGGCAGCGCCAGATGTCATAAAGGCCATGTTGGTACATGAGTTTGCGCAGCGCGTTGGACTGGGTGTTGAGATTTCGGTCAGTGTGGCATGTTTTAGGGGTTTTTTTATCTAGGGTAGGGTCCCAGACCAAATTAAGATCCCCTCCTATCAATAGGTGGCCCCTCCTAACTTCGCCCAGTCTCCTCAAAAACTTTCTGTTTGGCATTTGGGGTGTAGATGGAGGCCAGGGTATATAGTATTCCATTTAATGTGCAGACTATAATCAGGTATCTGCCCTCGGGGTCATGGTCAGCATATTCTATGGCACAACAGACATCCCTATGGATCAGGATTGCTACCCCTCTCTTTTTCTCTGAGAAAGAACACATTTCACATATGGGGTAGTGTGTCGGATTACGGAACGGTCTAGTATTTTTATCCCAATGTGTCTCTTGGAGGAACACAATATGCAATTTGTGGGAGTGCAGATAGTTAGATAGAAGGCTTCGCTTAGTAGGGGAATTTAATCCCTGGACATTAAGAGTGGCCACAGTTATGGGTGCCATGGGGCCAGTAGACTTTATGTCTCCTGCGGGTCAAAGGGGGGGGGGTTACTAAGGAGATAGGGGAGGGGGAGTGAGCCTATTCACTCTCTATAATCTGTATGTGTTGTTTAGAAACTGTCAGGGTACTCAACGATGTGTATAATACACTATCTCAATGAGTGCTCTTACTAGAAGTTGTAAGAGAACACAACTTTTAAGGTGGGGGGGAGGTCGGCGTGTGAGGCCTAACCCCAGTCAGCCATTCTAGCTTATGCTTTGAGTCTCGACTAATATCAAGTTTCTACTATCTGTGCCATATACGTCACTCTACATGTAGTGTGCGGTGAGCCACGTGTGGCGAATACATAACTCAACAAAGGCAAAACATTACCAAATTTCAATAAAGTTGAACATATAATTCACAATTAAACAGTGCCATTATACATGGGATAGCAGTTGGAACACACACTAATACTCGTGACTATGCTAGCTAATCTACTCTTGACGTGTGGCTCTCTGCATAATAATCAACAAACAAACAGCTAGCAGTGATAACATGAAATTCACAGCTAAGCAGTGCCTTTATGCATGGGCTAGCGGTTAGAATTCACACTAATACTCGTGGTTGTGCCAGCTAATCTATTCCGTAAGTATGGCTCTCTACTTAATAAACAGCAAACAAACAAACAACAATCAATGGTAATAGTGATGCAGTGGCGCATTAACACTTATACATCTCTATATGTAGAGAAGAAAACCTGAAAAAGAAGAAACCATACAATAAAAGGTACTGAAATTATCCATGTTAGGTCATTTGAAAAACAATAAAGGAAAAGTGATAGCCCCAGAAGGAGATATCTAAAACGTCAAGGGGGAGTAAGGCAACTCCCTGCACAGTGGTTAGTGTGGAGTGCTGAACAAGGAGGTATTCATGTAGTGCAAGAATCAGTAGAAATACTGCATGCAGGTGGGTTCTTGGCTGAATACTGTGAGGATTTTCTCTGTGCATTGCCCACTCTTTGGGGGAGAGGTCGCCACTCTGGGGCCGAAGCTCTCAACCACCTGGTAGTGTCTTTGTGGTGCTGGGTATCAGGCGGATCTGGCGGTAACAAGTCCCACTTCTGCATGAGCTCTCTAGCCTGTTGTGGGGAGGAGGCTGTGAACTGGTGGCCATCCTTGGTTATATGAAGCTTAACAGGAAACCCCCATCTGTATTTTATGGCTTTATCTCTCATCAACTTGGTGTATGGTTGATAGTGGCGCCTTAGCTGGAGGGTGTGTGGAGAGAGATCTTGGTAGATTTGTGTGTCTGAATATTGACCCGGAAGGTTTCTGCCCCCTGCAAGTGCTCGGAGTAGTTTGTCTCTGAAGGTATAATAATGCAGTCAGGCTATGACATCTCTTGGTTTATCTCCTTCCACAGATCTGGGTCTCAATGCCCTATGCGCCCGGTCGACCAGCATCTCCTGACCTTCCTCTGGGCCCAAGATTGTAGTGAATAGCTCCCAGAGGTACTTCTCTAGGTCTTGAGGGGAGACGGTCTCAGGGATGCCCTTCACCCGAATATTATTGCACCGGGTGCGGTCTTCTAGGTCGGCCAGTTTGATTTTGAGGTCCGTAATTTGCTCGGCTAGGCATTGAGAGTAACCAAGTAGGTTGGAGTGGTCAATCATCAAATCTTCCTGTTTGCGCTCTATTATATCAGTGCGCTCGCCTATGGAAGCTATGTCGCGTTTCAGTTTCTGAGCTAGCTTGAGACCTAGAGAGGGGCTTGCTAAAGTGGTCCACCACTGTGCGTTTAGGGGTGTTAAGGGGTTTTTGCTTTCTTTTGAATGTTTGAGGCATTTTGTGTACCTGCATGGATATTCAGTAAGGTTTGCGGATACAAGACAGCACTATAGTGACCTGCTTTTGTCTGGCTGACTGGGGTCTTGGCATCAAAAAGTAACTTACATGTTTTCAGAATACATCACAACAAGACAGAATGGATAGAGACTGTGCTGCTATGGATTTTGAGTATCACACACAACCCAATGAGCAGCGTTGCTGGGTGGACTGCCCCTAAGGTAACGGAGCCCCCCTCTCAACTCAGGGAGGGGGGATATGACCCGAAGGAAGGGGAAAGGGGAAGCGGAAGTGACCAGCCTAGACTAGCTAGGCCGGAAAGAGAGAGTCTCGAGGGGTTACACCTTTAGGTTACACTTATCTAACTAATTGCAATAAGTATTACTGTGAAGGAGACAACCTGCAGGAGAGAAAGGTGGTTAGGCAGACATCAAAGTAGTGCAACACTCAACTTTGGGTTGGTAGACCAAAGGCACATATGTTAACGCTGGGCTTGCAGTGGATAAAAATTGTTAGACAGGCAGTAAAATTACATAACACTCCACTTTGAGCCAGGGCTCAAAGACACTCAAGCTGGCGCAGCAGCAATAAGCTTACAATATAGTAAGGCCCACTGATATAAAGAAGTCAAACTGTGCAGCATAGGGCCAAAGACATGCGTAGTGACACTGCAGCAATATTAGGTAACAGTCTAGAGAGTCTATCTAAACTATATGGGCTGCAGAGGTATCTGGTGGTGCCAACAATGGGGTTATGAGGAGCTAATCAAAAGTTCTCCAGTGGCATTTAATATGGCCGACGTAAACAGTTTCTGCAGGACAATATATCAATTTTATTGTGTACTATGCGACTGCACCATGTGTGTTCTGTCTTATAGCACCAACTTGAGTATAGTTAGAAACAGAGCTTAGCCTAGTGTGCTTAGTTAGAAACCATGCAGGGCATCAATAAGCTAACTATGACTGAGCTACCAAGCCTCTCTATGCAATAACAGTCAGCTTGTGTCCCAATTAATGTTTGCTGGTAGCAGGCACACTAGAGCTTGGAGCCGGCGCAGCAGTTGAATGCTGGTGCAGTGGGGGCAGGTGGACTCAATAAACTCCTATAAGGGTGCAGTTCTTGTGAATAATTAAAGCACTGTATGAGCGTCTGACTAGTATCACTTGTGGCTCTATAAAAGTAGTACAACGCTTAATTGGCAGAGCAAACAGTAAAACTTCCTGTGGAAAAAGTTCTCTCCTCCTCAATTGGGGTTACACAGTTTCTATTGTGATGCGAGCCTCAGCAAGTCTGTGTGTGCTGCGTGGGAATCATAGGTCTATGCTGGAGTCAAAGATGGCGGATTTTGGCGCCCTTTAAAAACCTCCCACTATCAACATACTTTTATTTTTCTGCAGTGCTGAATTGAGAGTGAGCTTTAGGAATACCACACCCCTCTGAAGCTAGTATGTGTTGGGGGTAATTTCATAAAGTCCAATATGACCCGTAGGTTTTGCCCCCTTCTTCACCACTCCTCAATCCTACCCAGCCCTCCGTGTGGAATAGGGATTAAAGTATATTGAGGCAGAGTAGATAGTGTAGGTATGCAGTGATCTTACCCCAATCCTGTAAGTGGCCGTGCAGCTGATAACCTCCCGGCTGAGAAAGCAGTATGCAGTCCTGAATCTAAGACCCGTGAGTTATATGCAGGAAACAGGGCCTATGCAGGAGCGTGAGGGCACTTCAAAGGAGGAGCTATCCCGGTATGTCTTGTGAGTACCGGACCAATACAAGGCCCCTCAATACAGTACAGTGGAGTAGAGATTAAGCCTTAACAGGCTAGAACATTATGGGCCTCACTAGACCGCTCGACCGCAGCTGCAGAGGGGAGGGTAGGGCCACCTTGTTACTCAGGTGATTGTACCACAAACAGCCTTGGCGTGAGCTGATCTCTGAGGGGGGGTTGTATCAAGATTTCTGTTTAGAACAAGTGGGAGTCAGCACCTATGTCCCTGTAATACCCCCCTTCTTGCCAAAAGGAGAAGTCCCCACAAGATTCAAGGTACTCAGCCCAGAACCCCCCAATGGATAAATCAATGAGCTATCAGCAGGGGATGAAGTATTAAACCCCTTTATGTCCCGGTGTGGTGAAGGGGGGGATATACCTAACTCCAGTGACGAGAGGGGAACTTCTCAGGGGACTGTGAGGTTGCTTATGTATAGGAATAGGCACAAGGAAAATGTTTGTGAGCACAGTATAGTAATAGGTCGGTACCTCAATTATCCACGTGGGTAGTGTCGTTCTGAGGACTTGTAGAAAGGGCCAAGGCTACTGACACCTCCAGACGCTCCCTCTCTGTCCGTTTTGCTGTATGGGACTAGAGAGATATGCAGGGGACTGCCAGCTGCCTGGATTGGATGATCGGAAGCAACACTCCGCAGCCGGGTTCTTCCCCCTGTACAGAGCTGCTTGTAGTGGAGCGCTTAGGCCCAATATGGCGGATGTTCCCGCCTTCACTGGTGGGCTGCGCGGCAGATCTAGATGTCCTGGCGAGTCAGAGGTCCGTTCAATCCAGCCGGGGCCAGGACCCCCAGATGGCAAGCAGGGTCGGCTGTATTCTGGAGCTTCCCACAGCAGGATGCGAGCGTGCAGGATCACTCAGGGTCTGCCCGGCGAACCGTTAGAGCCCTCGCCGTCTTCCCGGTAAGTGAGTGGGTAACTTGGTATGTGCTTCGGAGCGGATCCCCGACCCTCCGGAGCACTGCAGCAGCTAGGGAGTAAGGACCTGATGGAGACCGCAAGCTGAATCTCCGGAGCGGAGCCCCGACCCTCCGGAGATAGGGAGCCTCTGTAGAAAGGGTATCAGATGTCCCTCAATAGAATCAGTTGTCCTCTGTCTGTTACACAGGGCTGCCCGGTGTTCTTTAGCAGTAGTGCAAGGATGCCCATTGTTTCTGGAGTGGATCTCCAGCCCTCCAGGTTTGAACTAGCCGCAATTTTTAGGCGGGAAGTTAAGCTATCCCTTTTATAGTTTCAATCTAGCTGCTTAAAAGTTCAGGTGAGACCCAGTTTGTAGGAGTAGAGTAGTAGCCTACATTTGCCAGCAATTTGAACTTTATGGGTCAGCAAAAATCGTATTTTAATCCTTTAGGGAACGTTTTTAGCCCAGGAGCTCAGTGTCTACACGTCCGTTCAGTGTTATGGCCAGCTCCGCCCCCCCATAAATCAATTTCTTAATAAATAATAATCCTCTTTCTCCCTCCAACATGGTAACACTTTTATTTTTTGTGAACTAAAGATAGCAGAAAGGAGAATATATATGGGAATAGAAAATAATTTTGTGAAATTTTTACCAAACTTCCAATGGCTAAAAGTTATACCCTTGTGATAAATCTTATCTTATTTATTTAAGCATGAAGAAAGAACATTGTTGTAAGTATAGACCTTGCATTATTTTTACATTAAATATTGTTTCCTTTCACAGTAGTGAACAGAGTTCTGGGTTTGTATTGAACGAGCAGTCAAGCGTGTGTTTTTTTTCTACTGCAGATTAGAGGTGTGCATGTTCTGCCGTATATATGTAGCAATAACGAGAGACCTAAATTGTCTTTCTGTAAATGTTTTTGTTTTAGCTCTGCAGTTTTTAACTGTATAAAGATCAGGACTATGGGGCCTATGTATCAAAGGTTTTGCGGCCCTGATCCGACAGTGCGGATCAGGTCCGCAAGACCTCGCTGAATGCGGAGAGCAATACGCTCTCCGTATTCAGCATTGCACCAGCAGCTCATAAGAGCTGCTGGTGCAACGCCGCCCCCTGCAGACTCGCGGCCAATGGGCCACCTACAGGGAGGTGTCAATAAACCCGATTGTACTCGATCGGGTTGAATTGTGGCGATTCATGTCCGCCTGCTCAGAACAGGCAGACAGGGTTATGGAGCAGCGGTCTTTAGACCGCTGCTTCATAACTGCTATTTCTGGCAAGTCTGAATACTCGCCAGAAACACGGGCCTACAAGTTCCATACGGAGCTTGATAAATGGGCCTCTATGTGTGTTCCACAGTATTCTTATTGAGACCCATTTATCAAGCTCCATATGGAGCATGTGGGCCTGTGAAATAGTAGTTATGAAGCAGCGGTCTAAAGACCGCTGCTAAGACCACTGCTCCATAACGCTGTCCGCCTGCTCTGAGCAGGCGGACATGAATCGCCACAATTCAACCCGATCGAGTATGATCGGGTTGATTTACACCTCCCTGCTGGCGGCCCATTGGCTGTGAGTCTGCAGGGGGCGGCGTTGCACCAGCAGCTCTTGTGAGCTGCTGGTGCAATGCTGAATACGGAGAGCGTATTGCTCTGCGCATTCAGCGAGGTCTTGCGGACCTGATCCGCACTGTCGGATCAGGTGCGCAAGACCTTTGATACATAGGCCCCTTAGTCTGAGAGGTTGGCAGTGTCTGTTTCCGCTCAATTAATGAAGCTAGAGGAAAGCCAGGAGTGTGTTAATCCTTTGGTATATGTATGCTTAAAAGCTAGTAGTGCCTAGATGCATCTGTTTTGAATTCATACATGTATGGACAGAGGCCTGGTGTATGTCTGTTAATCAGTATACAGTATGCGTTTACAGAGAAGCAAGCACTTTTATGCATTTTAGGCAAAACTAATTTCAGTAGAAGGTTTTTTTTACAAAGTAATTGTATAGCATAAATGGTTGAAGTAAAAGCTATTTCTATTTCAGCTATGAAGCGTTTGTTGTGCACGTGAATTGTAAAGGTCACACTAACAACGTGCCCCTTCAGTTCATTTACATGTAAATCGTGGATAGGAAGCCAAAAAATTGTGTGTCCCATTTAGGCTCATTGAAATAACAGGACATATGATGTTTATTCTCAATTAGGTACATAAAGGTTTACATTTTGAAGATTTTACATTTTTGGAAGTTAACTGGAATAACAGAGTTAGTGATTTAACACTATGAGATCTATAGTAATGTATTAGAGCTGCAAAAAAAGGATAACAAAATATCTCTAAAACATATTACAATAAAATATTACACTAATATATTCATATTAAATAGAAAATAGCTTAGAGGAGAGAAGGGAAAGAGGTGATATGATAGCAACTTTCAAGTACATTAAAGGGTTTAGTAAAACTGAGGCTGTGGGTATTTTACATAAAATGGAAAATTCAAGAACAAGGGGTCATGAGCTCAAGCTAAAGGGTAGTAGATTCAGGAGTAATTTGAGGAAGCACTTCTTTACAGAAAGAGTGATTGATTTATGGAATAAACTTCCTCAAGAGGTAGTAGCAACAAACACTGTGGGGGACTTTAAAAATGCATGGGACAAGCATAGGGCTATCCTACGAACTAGATAAGTTTATACTGTTAGGTAAGGTGGGGCAGACTTGCTGGGCCTATGGCTCTTATCTGCCGTCAATATCTATGTTTCTATGTTTCTATGTTTCTATGTAAATGTATTATTGAAATAAATGTATAAAAAGGGTTTAAAAGGGATATGGTAACCAAAGGATTAAAAGGGGCGCCACATAGTGTACTTTTCCAACACTTCAAACAAGGTAAGTATAATATAACTCAATTATTGTTGGTACTGCAGAAGTGAACAGTGCTAAGTGAGCAGGCTCACAGCTAAGGTCGTTCTGCCTCCTCTGGAACACTTCCGATAATGGCTTACGTCTCAATCAACTCTTATATATATATAGTTTAACAGATGGAGAGCACTCTCACTTCAAAACCAACTTGCCAGGGTGCAAACAGGAAACAAATAACAATAAACAATGGCTTGCACTCGCTGGTCTTTTAAAAATATTGTGCCTTTAATGTAACGTTTCAGGGACCGTATCCCCTTCCTCAGACAGTGAAACACAGTGAAACACAAGCATTTATAGAACACACATCCAATAAACACAAACCCCACCCCTAATTAGAGAAAAACAAAATGCCAAGTGGTAGTACTAGCAACATCAATAAAAAAAAATATCATCAGATCCTCATATCATAGAAGAGGAAAATAAGTGAGCAAAAATATATATATATACACACAGGCCACTTTATTGGGTACACCTTGTTAGTACCGGGTTGGACCCCCTTTAGCCTTCAGAACTACTTTAATGCTTTGTGGCATAGATTCAACAAGGTGTTGGAAACATTTCTCAGACATTTTGGTCCATATTGACATGATATCATCACACAGTTGCTGCAGTTTTGTCGGCTGCACATCCATGATGCGAATCCCCCATTCCACCACATTTTAAAGGTGCTCTATCGGATTGAAATCTGGTGACTGTGGAGGCCATTGGAGTACAGTAAACTGTTTGTCATGTTCAAGAAACCAGTTTGAGATTATTTGAGTTTTGTGACATTGTGCGTTATCCTGCTGGAAGCAGCAATCAGATGATGGGCACACTGTATTCATAAAGGGATGGGCATGGTCAGCAACAATACTCAGGTAGGCTGTGGCATTTAAACGATGCTCAATTGGTATTAAGGGGCCCAAAGTGTGCCAAGAAAATATTCCCCACACCATTACACCACCACCAGCAGCCTGGACCGTTGACACAAGATGTACAATTTTGGTGAGCCTGTGCAAATTTTAGCCTCAGTTTTATGTTCTTAGCTGACATGAGGGGCACCCGGTGTGGTTTTCTGCTGTTTTAGCCCATCTGCTTCAAGGTTGGACGTGTTGTGCGTTCATAGATGGTATTCTGCATACCTTGGTTGTAACGAGTGGTTATTTGAGTTACTGTTCCCTTTCTATCATCTCGAACCAGTCTGCCCATTCTCCTCTGACCTCTGACATCAACAAGGCATTTTCATCCACACAACTGACCATTCTTTTTCTGACCATTCTCTGTAAACCCTAGAGATGGTTGTTAAAAATACCAGTAGATCAACAGTTTTTGAAATACTCAGACCAGCCCGTCTGGCACCAACAACCATGACACATTCAAAGTCACTTTCTGGATAGCACATTCTGATTGGTGTCTAAATGTAGCCACCAATCAGCAAGCACTACCCAGGTGCTGAACCAAAAATGGGCTAGCTCCTAAGCTTACATTCAATTAAAGATACCAAGAGAATGAAAAAAATTGATAATAGGAGTAAATTAGAAAGTTACTTAAAATTGCATGCTCTAGAAGGGGGTTCCGGTGGAGGAGGAGCTAGGCAGGTGTTGCTGAGCTCACAGCTCCAGTCCTACAGTCCTTGGCGGTGGATCCCTTCGCGCCTTGCCCCAATTGTGGGGCTGTTCTTTGGGATAAGTAGTGGAAGCGCTCTGGAACCTTACCAGTGGACTGCCAACTCACTGGTGCATGTCTTGCCAGTTAATCTGACCTATCTCACTTACTATAACTAATTTACCTGGCTCACCTGGCCCAAAACAGGTGTGGGGCACACCATTTTCTCCCAGCCCTAAGTTATTTGTTCTCCCCTGGTGGAGTCCTGCGTACCATTACCTGACACTAATTCTTTCCCCCCCCCCTGCCTGCCCGCTCCCGCCAGGCTAACTTCAGGACCTAAGACTGCACCGTAATCTCACAGCCTTACCTGTTGTCTTGCTGAGGATTTCTCACCCGTCGGTTGGGTGTTCCTGCCCCCGGCGTTCTCCCTGCCCCCTCCCCCACCGGTGCTGCGTGGGAGGGAGCCGGGCTTGGTCTTGTGTCGGAGACCGGGTGTGGAGGCTGATCTACCCATTACGCTGGTGCTTGGCGTGGCGCTCCTCTCTCCCCTCCCACCGCTGCTGCGTGAGGGGAGCTGAGGTTGGATTCTCGGACGGAGCAGTAAAACGGGAGGTCCGGAAGGCGACCTCTGCAGCTTGAGCTTCCCACAGGGAGTTGGAAGCTGTCGGCGATCTCGGCGGGCGGGCAGGCAGCGCAAGCTGGGGTGAGTGGTTCAATTTTTCTCCTTCTTGAAATCTTTTTGATAAAACGCCAAGTTACTTTCTCGGGAGGAGCCGCATAGCAGAAGTTTGGAATTAAAAATGTGACTGGGCTGTAGGTACGCGGAAAATTAACTCAGGACAGTGTTTTCATCTACTTGGGGATATTAAAAGAAAAAACCCTTGCTTGGTACTTCGACTGCATAAGTAAAGGCTAAAAGACTACACTGAATTAATAAACCTTGAAAAAGAGACATATATTACTTTGAAACTCTTAGCCGTAGTACTCTTTTCAAGAATATAGGAACTTGGCTATTTCTGCTTTCAAGGACTCTTTTCTGCTAAAATAGCTATAAAATGGCTATTCCTAACTGACCTACCTTATTTTTACTATATGCTTATCCTAATTAAGTAGTAACAAAACTGACATTCCCAGCTTTGTTCAAATTTATATATTTGTTACATTGTTACTTAGGCTACTGAGATTGTTTTTTCTTTTTTTTTCTTTAATTGTGTCTCTGTGCCATGTATATGCAAAAAGAAAATTTCACACTTGGTAATAGTTAATTAGCACTAAGCTAAACTTTAAAGTTTATATTTACTGCAGTAATTAACAGCTACAAAGGGGGTACGTTTCCTTATTGGTCATAACTACTGATCAACTCCCCTAAACACTGGTTGACTTAAACTGTCTTTAAACACTTTTAAGTGACTTTGAGGAGCCTGAACACATAGAACAAAGGTGTAGGGGGGAAGGGAGAAGGGGTACAAGCTGTGTTAAGCATATCTTCAGGTATCTGCTAATTCTGTGTTTCTATATATTTTTATTTTTCTCTCTGCACTATGACTACATAGTAAATCCCCCCCCCTCCCTGAAAACCTAAAATACAAGGATAATAGCAACTCTCCTTCTGAGTGCCTAAGACTAGCTCCACGGGGTTAAATGTATAAATATTAACGTCTACTTTTTCAGTGACTGGTAGTTTTAGGGTATGATACTTCACGTAGTAACCTAAGTAATAAGATTAATTCTAAGCCTAAATTTTGATAATTCTTCTGTATTAGCTTTCTTTGTAACAGTGCAATTTAACATATGAACATCTGAACAAATTAGTAACCTCTTAGGTTAACCAATGTATTATGTTCTTCCAGTCTCTTTGGTATTTTTGGTAAAATCAGGCGCATATATATATATTTTTTTATTTTTTTTTATTTTTTTTTAATAACCATGGGAAAATTGTATGTGTCTCCTTATAAAAAGGACAACTTTTTTTGGCAGGTAATTAATTAGGTTAATTTTCACCTTAGAATTCCATACCAGTTCTGGTAAATTCCCCTCACTTAAATATAATCTGACATCACAATACACAGCCCACCTCACTGAGATTAGGCACAACTCCTGCACCCCCTTGTCATAATCACAATTAATCGGGGCCACTACTCCCCCCTGTTCTCCTTTTTTTCTAATTTTTTTTTTTTTTTTCTCTCTAATTCTCTCCACACTCACTAGATAGACACTTGCACAGGCTCACATTAAGCGTTTTTTTTAATTATTTTGCTTCACTTCCACATAATCACTTCACCACAACTGGTTTATGGACAAGTACTTTGGTACCTCTGCCAAAACACCTTCCCCAGCTATGGCAGGCAGACAGAGGGATAGGAAGCTTAAAGGCACACAGGACCCTGCAGTCGACGCTCAACCAGCTTTTTCAAATACACCTATGCCTGAAGCATTATATATACAAAGCTTGGTTGCCAGCATTTCTGAGGCTCTCTCACCCAAGTTTGATGCCTTGAGGTTAGAAATTAAGCAAGATATATCCTCCTTAACGCAAGAAATCAGACAATTTTCAACTAGGCTGCAGGAGGTCGAGCAGAGAGTGTCAGATTTAGAAGATCTTACATTATCATATGGCCCTAAGCTAGATAATATGAATAGTAGTATCCAAAAAACTCTCTCCAGGCTGGAAGATCTAGAAAACCGCAGCAGAAGAAATAATATCAGAGTAATAGGTCTCCCAGAGGAGAAACAGTATGAGGATCTTAGCTTTTTTATTTCTGACACTCTGACAGCAGCTCTTAAATTGCCACCCTCATATCGTCATATCTTGGTAGAGAGAGCACATAGGATGGGGCCACCGCGTACATCCAATAAAAGCAATACCAGGCCTAGACCGGTTATTGCAAAGTTACTTAATTATCAAGACAAAATTATCCTTTTACAACATTTCCGTAAAATTCAACCGCTTTTTATTAATGGCGCCAAGATCCTCATTTTTCAGGATTTCTCGGCTGAAACCACTTCCAAGAGGAGAGAATTGGCACCCATCTGTACTAAATTTATAAGCAGCGGATTTAACGCTACTATAATTTACCCAGCCAAACTTAAAGTAACAGTGAATGAAGTAGTGCATTTTTTTTTGGAGGCGCATTCAGCCGAGAAATTCTTTTTATCCTTGGACTCACCAGCACCAGAAGGGGTAGCCCCAGTTTAGCTAAGATAGGTCCATTGGCTGGGAAGATCCCTCTTCTCGGGGACAATGGGGTTACTGGGTGAAATGTTAGTCTCCTCTTCTCTTCCCCTTTTTTTTTTTTTTTTTTTTTTTTTTTCTTTTTTTTTTTTTTTCTTCTCGTTGCTCATCTCCCCCTGCTCCATATTAGTTTTAAACCTATAGAAGAATAGAAAAACTTAGAATAAATTCGTGGAATGTGGGAGGGATTTCCACCCCTATCAAGCGTAAAGCTATTCTGACCCAATTAAGAAAACTCCAAACGGACATAGGATTTATCCAAGAAACGCATCTTAACCCAGAAGAATCCTGTAAACTTAAAGCTTCCTGGGTCAGAGACGTATTTTTTTCACCTAGCATCGGTAAAAAAAGGGGTGTGGCTATTTTAATTGGGAAAAGGACTCAGCTTGAGGTGGTGCACTGCGAGCCCGATCCGGAGGGAAGATATGTTCTGCTAAAAGTAAAAATTGCCCAGGAAACATACACGCTATGTAACATCTATGGTCCCAATATTTTCGATCTAGAATTTTGGAATAAAATCCAATCCAAAATTCTCTTGTACAGTCAAGGGCACTTAATTATGGGAGGCGACTTCAATATGGCGCCGCAGTGCCCGTTAGATAGACTTCGAGAAACTATGAAACAGAAAAAACAGAAAAAGGATAATCTAGAATATAACATGTTCAAAAAAATAAAACAAAATTTAGCACTACGTGACATTTGGAGAAGTCAGAATCCGGATACACAGGAATTTACCTGTCTTTCAAAAGCGCATAAGACCCTCTCCCGAATTGATCTATTTTTAGTAGATGAGCGATTGGGATCCTTAATGGTGCAAGCGGGAATCAATCCTATCTTAATATCAGACCACGCCCCGATTACTCTGGATATTCAGTTTAAACAACTAAAATCTAAATTCTTGCGGTTCTATTTTCCATGGTATCTAGCAACTGACATGAAGTTCAAAACTTGTCTTAGGTCCAAGTTTGAAGAATTTCTGCGGTTTAATTCTTGCTACATAGATCGCCCCGACCTGCTCTGGGAGACCGCTAAGGCGGTCCTCAGAGGCGAAATTTTGGCTTATAACATAGCTCTATCTAAGAAATTGAAGCTAAGAGAAAAGGAAATATATAAAACATTATCTAACTCATATAATAAATATCTGCTGCACAAAAGCCCCCTAAACTGGGCTAAATATGTGCAAGCAAAAGAAGCTAGGGATACATTTATTTTGGCTCAACAAGCGCAAAAAGATTCAAAAATCCAAGCCAAACTTTACAGATATGGGAATAAATCTGGAAAGATGTTGGCTAAAATGGTTAAGAACGAGAAAAAGCAATCTGACATTGAGGAACTCCATCACAAGGGTGAGCGAATTCGGAATCCTGACAAAATCGTATCTGCATTAGTGGAATACTATCAAGATATATATTCCTGTAAAGGAAGCGATAGTAGAGAATCTGCAGAGTTCTGGAATAAGATCACCAGTCCCTCAATTACAGACGATCTTATCAGCAACCTTAACTCCCCTATCTTGGTCCAGGAAGTAGCTGATGTGATCACTAGGCTTCCTAGTAACAAAGCGGCAGGTCCAGATGGACTACCCAATGAATTTTATAAGATATTATCCGCAGAAATTTCTCCTTATTTAACAAATTTATATAATGATATCTATATTAACGGCAAGCCAGTCACATCTTCATTTTCCTCTTCCTATACGACTTTAATACTTAAGGGAGGGAAGGACCCGACGCTAAAAGAATCTTATAGGCCGATAGCCTTACTCAATTCAGATTATAAGATTCTGACTTCTATTTTAGCCAACAGATTACAGTCAATTCTCCCAAAAGTAATACATACAGATCAAGCTGGATTCCTAAATAAACGAAACTCCTCGACTAAAATCAGGGAGGTATTAGTCGCGCTAGAATACTTTGGAAAAACCTCCTTGCCCAGAGGGGGGAGAGAGAAATCACTTGAAGCATCGGACATGGCTATTCTCTCCATTGACGCCGAAAAAGCGTTTGATTCTGTTACCTTTAAACACCTAAATACATCTCTGCTGAAGTTTGGAATCAAGGGTAAATTCCCTGAATTCATAGAGAACCTATACAATCACTCTGCTACAAGTCTGATAGTCAATGGAACTGTATCCTCTCCAATAATTTTGGAGAGAGGAACGCGTCAGGGTTGTCCTCTCTCCCCACTTCTGTTTGATGTTGCCATTGAGCCCCTAGCAATCATGATAAGACAAAGCTTGGAAGGTATAAAGATTAGGAATCATGAGTTGAAAATCGGTTTATATGCAGATGACGTTCTGTTGTATTTATCAAATACTAAAATTAATATCCCTAAACTCATGCAGATAATTGACCAATTTGGTACCTTCTCAGGATACAAAATTAATGCATCTAAATCAGAAATTTTATGGATTAGGAGGAACACTGATTCTTGTACAGATAACCCATTTAAAATAGTAACAGACTCATTTAAATATTTAGGGATAAACATCCCGGTGAATTCTAGTGATTTATATGAATTTAACATACCCCCAATTATAAAGCAAATTTGGGAAAAACTCAGACTATGGCAAAGTCTTCCACTATCACTCTCGGGGAGAGTAGCACTCTTTAAAATGGTCCTCCTCCCAAAACTTCTATACATACTTCAGAACGTTCCAGTAATTCTTTTTGAAAAAGATGTCCGGCTGATTAATAGTTTAATTAGACAATTCCTTTGGCAAGGGAAAAGAGCATGAATAGCCCTCAATAAACTTACTCTTGCACGTGAGTTCGGAGGCTTGGCGCTTCCAGACATTAGAGCGTACAATCTCAGTTTCCTGGCACGAATAGCATCTAGTTGGGTTCTGTCTAAAGACTACATTTTAAATAATGATCTTGAAATTAATATGTGTGACCCATATCTTCCTTTAGCACTTTTACACTCTCCCCCTAAAGAGTTACCATCAGAGATTAAGAGATTTAAAACAATCTCTAACCCTATCAAGGCTTGGTGGAAGATATCAAAGCTTCTTTCAATTAACACTAAGGTCTCGAACTATCTCCCCCTCATAGGCAACCCAAAATTTCAACCTGGGCTATATTCTGAGGTTTTCCGTAGATGGCACAAGAATGGCCTAAACAAATTATCCCTATTGAGAGATGGGGATAGAAAATCTATTAAAACATTTGAAGAGCTGAGAGAGGAATTCAATTTACTTAATAAGGATTTCTTCGCCTATCTGCAGATAAGGCATTTTCTCTCTGAAATAACCAGAGAAGTAGGATGGTGCTGGAAGCTGGGCAACTTGGAAAATTGGTTTAAACTTATGGGAACTGACCAGATGTCTATATCGTTGTGCTATTGTCTACTTGGTACTCACAGGGGAACTTTAACTTTGGCAAGGCTAGTGTCAACATGCGTCTCACTTTCAGATCCGAACATGGTGGATTCAAAAATTTTTCAACACTCTATAAGGAAAGTGGCAACAATAACTCTCTCAGCTACTTGGCGGGAAGCGCATATTAAATTGCTTCACAGGGCATACTTCACTCCGGATAAGGGCCGCAGGGTACACAACCTAGATTTTGACAAATGTCCTAAGTGCTCATTTCCAGCAGCTGACCTTGAACATATGTTCTGGTCCTGTCCAAAAATTAGAAACTTGTGGCGCAAGGTAGAATATTGGTTGAATAGGGTGTTAAAAATTCCCCCAGTGACCTTGTCTTTATATCAGATTATTTTATGCATTGACAACTTAAACAGACACCATCCTAATGATAAGCTGGTAGCTATGTCTATTTTAGCTACCAGATACTTAATATGCAAAAAATGGAAAATGCGTTCTGTACCCAGTGTCTCGGAAATTCAGAATTGTCTGAAAAAACAGTGCCTACTGGAACAAAAGGATACAAACATAGACAATGAAAATGACATAAGGAATTTTTTCAGTAAATGGTCTGTGTATATTAAAACACTGCCTGAAACTGAAATGGAATATATAATTTTTCCATTTCAAAATTCTGAATTAGTCCTTTTAGGCATATGGTAGATGGAGCAGGGAGAGAGATGGTTACTCCTTTCTTAAATAATTTTTTTTTTTTTTTTTTTTTTTCTTTTTCTTCTTATTTTTTTTTTTATTTTTTTTTTTTTATTATTATTTTATTGTACAAATCATAATTTAATTCTGTGGTGGGGATATTGGAGGGGGGAAAGGGGGGGAAAGGGGAAAAAAATGCCAATATAAGGCGAATCAAGATAATTATTTCTTCTTTAATTTAGACTATAATGATAGTAAACCTTCCTTGAGGATGATTTTGTGTTTAAAGTTATTTAATAAGTCTTGATTTGTTAAAATTGTCTGAAATATCAGAAGACAGCAATTCTTTTTGCTTTATCATTTTTGTAACTGTTATGACTTCTGCTTGTAGCATTGTACAATACTGCCTTTATTGGTTAATAAACAATATTTAAAAAAAAAAAAAAAAAAAAAATTGCATGCTCTATCTGAATTATGAAAGTTTAATTTTGACTACACTATTCCTTTAACTGTTTTATGAAACAAAAAAGTGTAACAAAGCACATCAAAAATACATTACAAAGTACAGTTGCACTCATAATAATGCTAAATTATAAAAAATATTTTTAAAAATAATTGCAAAAAAAGTTATAAGGGCTCAAAGATATGAGCAGGCAAAGAACTTTAACATAGAAATACACACATATACATGTCTAAATATGTATATGTATTTTTTTATATATATTTATATGTTTTTATGTGTTTACATATGTATTTAGGTATTTATATGTGTATATACAGTAAGTACATAAATACATATATATATATATATATATATATATATACTGTATATATAAATCCCCAAGGAAGGATAAGCACCGTCTTACAAATTCATGCAACTGCCAGGGTGCGCTTTATCCAAAATTCAAAGTCCCATCAAAAAAGGCACTCACTGGTCTTCGTAAAAAATAACTTTTAATTCAGGTCATCAGTAAAACGACATAACGTTTCAGTGTAGTCCAACACCTTTGTCAAATATCATGCAAAAAACAAGCCTCCAAAAACAGGAATCCCAGACAAACACACATACCCCACCATGTCATTACCTATCTTATATACACACAAATTAAGAGCCGTTAACGCCATCATGCTGTAGCGTCATTACATCATTATGCTACATATCAGCGTGATGCATCACAGCCAATCACTTGGCCTCTTGTAGCCATGGTAATATATACACGGAAGTGTGTTACCACGTATGCATCATCTTGAGAGATGTAGCACTGTATATTTCATAGCATAAAAACGCATCATACTTGGCTATTATATAATAGCAGTCAGGGAGCATAAGGCATTAGCAGATATCACTTACTATTGAGCCATTATATAAAACCATCGCTGTCATACCATATGATGCGCTAGCTATGATCAACTAACAAGATGATGCCAATTAGCATATATATCATATATATTATCTAAAAAAATCTATCACTTTAAAAACAATTCTAGATATATATAAAATTCAATTACTTGTACCTATACAGAACAACCACAAGAAAAATATATAGAAAACAATGACCTAGGTAAATGCATCACATATTACTACTCCCTTCATGTCACTTGGAGTAAAGGTAAAAACCAGTGGGTACCCACTAGAATGAACATTCATGTAGATCCACTCGGGGTAATATCCTTCCGGAATATGGTGCCTCAGTCCAGGTCTCAGTCATTTATTGTAAAATAGTCCAAAATCAAGAAAAGTGTTCAGTCCCCTTGGTATCAGGGTATTCAATGCGTGGATCCATTTTGTTTCCATCTGTAACAACTTCTTGGCTCTATTACCACCCCTTACTAGAGGAGGTACATGGTCCATCAGCATTGATCTTAAACTTGATACGCATACACCATGATTGCATTTGGCGAAGTGGCATGCCACTGGCTGTTTCGAATCTCCTTTATTAAGAGCTTCCCGAATTGCACAACGGTGGTTAGCCATCCTGTCTCTAAAGCTCGTCACCGTCTTGCCAATGTAGACCAAGGAACATGGACAGATTATATATATAACATATGTGCTTGTGCATGTTAACCTGTGTCTGATTGTATACCGTCTGTTGGTATGAGGGTGCTGGAACGTCGAGACTCTCATCATGCTGTTGCATGTAATGCAACTTCCACATGTAAAACATCCTTTTTTCGAGTTCTTCAGCCACTTATCTTTCTGGTAACAATCAGTTGGATTAGTTTTGACCAATATATACCTCAAGTTCTCTACACTTCGGTAGACCATCCGAGGTGGCTTCATCCTATGGAAGGGAAGTGATGGATCTGTTTCCAAAAGCGACCAATGCTGTTGTACAGACCTCCTCAGCATATCGCATGTAGTGGTATAGGTGGTCACAAAATTTAGTTGCTGTATTAGGCTTCATCTGTTTATCTCCCATGGGAGCATCAAGTAACCTTTCCTTGATAGTTCGGACCATCACACCATCATATCCCCTCATCACTAACTTGTTCTCCATTTCCATAAGCTGCTCCATCATAGTGGGTACCTCACTGTTGTTTCAGATGACTCGCGTGAGCTGAGAAGTGACAATCCCTGTCTTTTGGTGCCTGGGATGGAAGCTCCTGGCTTCCAATAAGGAATTTTGATTTGTTCGATATGTTCAGGTCTAAGAAGTGTATCATAACTTCACTATATTCCATTTTAAACCATATTGGACAGTCCATGGAGTTCAAACATGACACCCATTGTTCCAATTCATCTACTCTGCCCCCCCCCCCCAAACACCAAAACCACATCATCAATGTACCGTACATAAGATCTGATGTGGGGGTGAGTGAATGGTTTCATGGCCATTTGTTCGTACCATGCCTTTAAAGATTGGCATAAAGATTGGCATAAGTGGGTGCCATGTTTGAACCACTGGCCATCCCCGAGGTCTGTAAATAATAGTCCTTCTCAAATCTAAAAAAAAAATATTTTCCAGGCATAGTGTTAACAAATCACACAAAAACTCAATAGGTGGTCCCTCATACAGAGGATTCCCAGCCACCATGGACCTGACAGCAGCAACCCCCCCCCCATGGGGAATGGAGGTGTACAGGCTGTCCATGTCCATGGTGATGAGAATGTCACAGGTTTGCAGTACCTCATAATCCCTTAATGTATTAATCAGACTCGGGGAGTCCTGTAAATACGCCGGGATACCCTTAACTACTGGTTGGAGATGTAAATCTATATAGATAGCTAGACTAGACAATAAGGAATCCCTGGCAGACAATGGCTAAAGGTCTTATGCACCTTAGGTAAAAGGTATAATATGGGGGTTTTCGGGTGGTCAGTGGTTAGAAAGTCAACCTCCTGTTCAGATAGCAGCCCGGATTCAAGTCCTCTATTCAGATGTTCATCAATAATTCTCTTAAAGGTCATAGTGGGTTTTTTAGTTTCATATACACTGTGGTGTCAGATAGTTGCCTTAAGGCCTCAGCTCTATAATCTACATAATCTTGTATGACAATGGACCCCCTTTATCTGCTGGGCGGATGATTATGCTTTTATCATTGCTCAAGCCTTTAATAGCCAATCTCTCTTGTTGGTTCAAATTAGGGTAGGTTGGATAGGGTGGTGTGTTTTTTACATCATGACATAGCATGCTAGTGAAGTTTTTAATTGATGGATGTGTATTCATGGGCTCAAAAGCTGATAGTTTTTTAAATATTATTGGGGTTGTCAATGTACTGTCCCTAAAATGTTCCTTCAATTTAAGCTGTCTTTGTAGCTTATGAATATCAACGATATATATATATATATATATATATATATATATATATATATATGTGTGTGTATAGATATATATTGTGCCAAAAACAATTATCTGTACAAATATGCATTTATGAACAAATAAAACATATTCTGCTATGTGAAGAGAACATTGGAATGTTAAATATTAATATTTTCAGGTCAGGTTAGTGCACTTGAGAATATGCCTTCAGGTTTGCATGTGAGTAGGGTGTTTTTTTCCACTTTTTTTGCTTCTTTGACTTCTATGGGGGAATACATTTTCATGCACACAATATTCTAAGCTTGGCTGTTTACGCACATCACGTAAGAGGCAAGCGAGAACAGTTTACCGCTCCACTTGTAATTCACTGGAAAGAAAAAGATTAATGATGATGATGTGTCTATTATGCTTGCATCTAAATACTGTATGTATGATCAGTAATATATGCTACTTAAAATTGTTGCATTTATAATTTTACAAATTGCTTGATAAATTTGTTTATAGAAGAGTTTTGTAAAATAATTTGTTGTCATTCAGTAAAGAGATAAAGTCAGAGATATTAAATGAGAGCAAACACTTCTGCAGAGTTCTGTCAGAATGACTTGACATGTAAGACAGTTATTATCTGTAATTGCTAGCTGTATAACATACATCCTTGTCCTTCTGTTATACTTTGATATTGAAAACACTGTAAATTTCAATACAATTACCATGATGGATTGCTGTATATTGAACAAAGCTATTCAAAGTGACTCATATTAATCTCCTTATTTTATTGTTTCAGTGATTTTTGGATGTGGCTGAGATGGCTATGAATAAGGGTCAGATGACTCATAGGGGTGTTGATGTTAAATTTGGGTTTGACCTGTTTATCATGTGCTCATGGACATCTCTTATATATTCTACTTTATGCCTAAAATGTGCACTAAATTGACCTAGATTATGACTAGATAAAAAATGATAGTTTTAGAAAATAACTTGCTGTATTTTAACAGAAATAACAATCTGTTAGTATTTACACTTACAAAAAAGGTGACATAAGACATAATTAGGTTGCCACCATTAAGTAGCACTGTTTTTGACTTTGAAGTTCTGCTGCCTACATCGCAATCTCAGACCATACATCCAAACAAACCTTAGCGTGGACCTGTTTATAAAGAAAGTAATAACATTACATATTCCTTTATTGCAACATACCATGGGCCGATTTATCAAATGTCTGTCAGACATGATCTGCTCAGCGGATCATGTCCGACAGACATCGCTGAATGCCAACAGCATACGGTGTTGGCATTTAACATTGCACAAGCAGTTCTGGTGAACTGCTTGTGCAATGCTGCCCCTGCATATTTGTGGCCAAGCAGGGGGTGTCAATCCACCCGATCATATGAGATCGGGCGAATTGATGTCCGCAGCCTCAGAGGCGGAAGACCAGTTAAGTAGCACTGGTCTTAAGACAAGGGCATCAAGGGCCATTCGGCCCTTGATTAATCAGCCCCCATGTATCTAGTGCTAACCTCCCTGTCTCAGCCCTGTGGGTCTGATTTCTTAAAAAGGACACAACAGCATAATTTCCCCTCATCATCTGTTAAATACAGCTACAGAGATGTTGTGTGCTTAACGCTTCTTTATAAGGTCTAGATTATAAGTGGAGCGCTATTTATTGCTCCAGTTCATACGTTAGCTGTCCTCGACTTTGGCTTTTTGCACGCGTATTACAAGTAAAAAGTAAAAAGCTTTAGCTTGTGTGCTAACTGACACAAAATTAGAATATCATGACTGTGTTAACATATTCCCCCATAGACTTGCGAAAAGTGGGGAATAAACCTGATCGCATTTTCTCAAGTGCACTAAGTTGACATGAAAATAATAATATTTCACTTTCCAGTGTTCTTCACATAGAAGTATATTTCTATTTATTCATAAATATATATATATATATATATATATATATATATATATATATAAATATATATTATATATATATATATATATATATATATATATATATATATATATATAATCAAAGAAAGGTCCAGACAAGAAAAAGCTCAAAGTTAAGTGGTCTTTAATTAAAAGCTTCAGTATAACAAATAGGCATAAAAAATGGCTATGAATGAGGGTCGTGAGGAGGGCTCACGTGATGGCTGTGATGGTTGTTTGGTAAAATATATATCTGGATCTATATCTATATGCAAAAAAACCCAGAAAGATGCTAAGTGAGTATGTCCCTTTATATTAGAAGGGTGACTTGCTACGGGACTTCTTTAGTGTCACAATTTTCCTTATATGCAGAATATAGGCAATGATCCAACCTTATCTGTGGACATACTTGTTTACTGTTAGGGAATTAAATAATGTATTGCGCTAGACTATGGCCTCTAGTTATCAAGCCATCAACCTCAAATACGCTGGAATTCCACAGCGTATTTGTGGCAAGGCTGATTTGCCTAAGTTATCAAGCCCTACACACCGGCAAAAGTAGAATATAGTGACGTAAGCTTCGATCCGCCGGACTCAGTCCGACACAGATCGATTCTTACGTCACCTCAGATGTTCCGACCGCAAGTTCGGCACAATCTGACTACTTTTGCTAGTTATCAAATAACTAGCAGGTACGCTTGGCACTTTTCCGGCCCAGCGTACCTGGTTTTCAATCCGCAGCCCTGGAGGTGGCGGATCCCATAGGAATCAATGGGAGTCTGACCATAGTGAAAGTTCATGTTTGCTGCTGCCCGACATCCCATTGACATCCCATTGATTCCTATGGGAAGTGTGTACACCTAACACCCTAACATGTACCCCGAGTCTAAACACCCCTAATCTGCCCCCCTACACCGCCGTCACCTATATTAAACATGCTAACCCCTAAACCGCCGCTCCCGGAGCCCACCGCCACTCTAATAAACTTATTAACCCCTAAACCGCCGCTCCCGGACCCCGCCGCCACCTACATAATATCTATTAACCCCTATCCTGCCCCCCCCTATACCGCCGCCACCTATAATAAATTTATTAACCCCTATCCTGCGGATCCCAGACCCCGTCGCAACTAAATAAATTGTTTAACCCCTAAACCGCCGCTCCCGGACCCCGCCGCCACCTATATTAAACTTATTAACCCCTAATCTGCCCCCCCTACACCGCCACAACCTATAATAAAATTATCAACCCCTATCCTGCCCCCCCTACACAGCCGCAACCTATAATACATTTATTAACCCCTATCCTGCCCCCCTACACCGCCGCAACCTATAATAAAATTATTAACCCCTAAACCTAAGTCTAACACTAACCCTAACACTCCCCTATCTTAAATATTAATTAAACAAATATAAATAAATATTACTTTATATTTATTTTACAAGCAACTTTGTATTTATTTTAACTAGGTACAATAGTTATTAAATAGTTATTAACTATTTAATAACTACCTAGCTAAAAGAAATACAAAATTACCTGTAAAATAAATCCTAACCTAAGTTACAATTAAACCTAACACTACACTATCATTAAAATAATTAAATTAATTAACTACAAATACCTACAATTAAATACAATTAAATAAACTAACTAAAGTATAAAAAATAAAAAAAACTAAGTTACAAAAAATAAAAAAATATTACAAGATTTTTAATCTAATTACACCTAATCTAAGACCCCTAATAAAATAACAAAGCCCCCCAAAATAAAAAAATGCCCTACCCTATTCTAAATTACAAAAGTTAACAGCTCTATTACCTTACCAGCCCTTAAAAGGGCCTTTTGCGGGGCATACCCCAAAGTAATCAGCTCTTTTGCATGTAAAAAAAATACAACCCCCCCAACATTAAAACCCACCTCCCACATACCCCTTCTCTAACCCACCCAAACCCCCCTTTAAAAAAAAAAAACACTAACCCCCTGAAGATCTCCCTACCTTGAGTCGTCTTCAGACAGCCGACCAATGATGGAACAGAAGAGGACATCCGCAGTGGCCGAAGTCATCATCCAAGGGGCGCTGAAGAGGTTTTCCATCCAATAGAAGTCTTCATCCATGCGGCGTCTTCAATCTTCATCCATCCAGAGCGGAGCCTTCTTCAAACGAGCCGACGCGGAGCCATCCTCTTCCAACGACACCTACCCGACGAATGGATATTCCTTTAAGTGACGTCATCCAAGATGGCGCCCCTCGAATTCTGATTGGCTGATAGGATTCTATCAGCCAATCAGAATTAAGGTAGGAAAATTCTGATTGGCTGATGCAATCAGCCAATCAGATTCAAGTTCAATCCGATTGGCTGATCCAATCAGCCAATCAGATTGAGCTTGCATTCTATTGGCTGTTCCGATCAGCCAATAGAATGCAAGCTCAATCTGATTGGCTGATTGCATCAGCCAATCAGATTTTTCCTACCTTAATTCCGATTGGCTGATAGAATCCTATCAGCCAATTGGAATTCGAAGGACGCCATCTTGGATGATGTCACTTAAAGGAATATCCATTCATCAGGTAGGCGTCATTGGAAGAGGATGGCTCCGCGTCGGCTCGTTTGAAGAAGGCTCCGCTCCGCTCCGGATGGATGAAGATTGAAGACGCTGCATGGATGAAGACTTCTATCGAATGGAAGACCTCTTCAGCGCCCCTTGGATGATGACTTCGGCCACTGCGGATGTCCTCTTCTGTTTCATCGGTGGTCGGCTGGCTGAAGACGACTCAAGGATAAGGAGATCATCAGGGGGTTAGTGTTAGGTTTTTTTAACGGGGGTTTGGGTGGGTTAGAGTAGGGGTATGTGGGTGGTGGGTTTTAATGTTGGGGGGTTGTATTTTTTTTTACATGCAAAAGAGCTGATTACTTTGGGGCATGCCCCGCAAAAGGCCCTTTTAAGGGCTGGTAAGGTAATAGAACTGTTAACTTTTGTAATTTAGAATAGGGTAGGGCATTTTTTTATTTTGGGGGGCTTTGTTATTTTATTAGGGGGCTTAGATTAGATGTAATTAGATTAAAAATCTTGTAATATCTTTTTATTTTTTGTAACTTAGTTTTTTTTATTTTTTGTACTTTAGTTAGTTTATTTAATTGTAGGTATTTGTAGTTAATTAATTTAATTTATTTAATGATAGTGTAGTGTTAGGTTTAATTGTAACTTAGGTTAGGATTTATTTTACAGGTAATTTTGTAATTATTTTAACTAGGTAGTTATTAAATAGTAAATAACTATTTAATAGCTATTGTACCTAGTTAAAATAAATACAAAGTTATCTGTAAAATAAATATAAATCCTAAAATAGCTACAATGTAATTATTAATTACATTGTAGCTATCTTAGGGTTTATTTTACAGATAAGTATTTATTTTTAAATAGGAATAATTTATTTAATGATAGTTTAGTGTTGGGTGTAATTGTAACTTAGGTTAGTTTTTATTTTACAGGTAAATTTGAATTTATTTTATCTAGGTAGCTATTAAATAGTTAATAACTATTTAATAGCTTTTGTACCTAGTTAAAATAAATTGAAATTTGCCTGTAAAATAAAAATAAATCCTAAAATAGCTACAATGTAATTATTTTAACTAGGTATAATGTAGGTTGTGGCGGGGTCCGGGAGCGGCGGTTTAGGGGTTAATACATTTGTTATAGTTGCGGTGGGGTCTAGGAGTGGCGGTTTAGGGGTTAATAACTTTATTTAGTTGTGGGGGGCTCCGGGGGCGCCGGTATAGGGGGTAGAACAGTGTAGTTTAGTGTGGGTGCTTAGTGACAGCTTATCAATAAAGCTGTAAAAAAGCCGAAGAGCAGCGAGATCGGATGAGTGATAACTATCACAGTCCGCTGCTCATCGCCCCGTACTTGGTGCACGGCTTTTTGACAGCATTTTTTATAACTTTGGCGAACGTATTCAGGTCCGCGGCGGCGATGTGAGGCGAGCTTAGGCGAGCGTATTGGGGCCGTTGAAGGCAGGTAAGTAGACACGTTGATAACTAGAGGCCTATGCATCATCCCACACATATAAATCAAACCTGCTACTTCTTTAATATCACTCCTAGCAGTTTATACACTATACACAGGGTGCCCCAGGAAACACTTCTATAGCTGTATCGTTGGATGAAAGCTTGCTTTCCAGGCGCTTCTGAACATATCCATGTTGTTAACGTGCTTTTAAGTTTGGATTATTAAAGCATTTGAATTTTGCCTAAAAACCTGTTTTTTGCTCAAGATTCTTTACCCTATAAACTATCTATATCTATATGTTTATATATTGGTATATATATTTACAGTTATATAAAGGAATATCTATTTAAAGGGCCATAATACCCAAATGTTTAAACACTTGAAAGTGATGCAGCATAGCTGTAAAAAGCTGATTAGAAAATATCACTTGAACATCTCTATGTAAAAAAGAAAGATATTTTACCTCAAAAGTTCCTCAGTAGCCACCTCCCATTGTAAAGGATTTCTAAGCAGCATTTTAGTGTGTTTGTCCTGGGACATCTGAAGGGACTAGCATCGTGCACTCTCATATTATTTCACCAATCAGGTAAAGGAAGCTTACTATGAAATCTCATGAGAGTTAAGTCAAATCTCATGAGATCACAGTAAGAGTTCATGACCTCAGCACTGCTGATGCTGATTGGCTGCTGTTCATTTCTTCATTTTTTTTTTATTTTTTTACCTGCAGCTGGGAGCAGCTGAGTATAACTTTTTACACAGAACTTACTCTGCTGAGCTGAGGAAATTGTGAGGTAAAATATCTTCCTTTTTTACATAGAGATGCTCAGGTGATATTTTCCTGTCAGCTTTTTACAGTGATTTAGCATATGAGTATTATGTCCCTTTAAAAACACTTAGAACATGTTCCCTTATGTGAAAAACATTGGAATGTGAAATATTTACAGTGAATACACAGTTAAACACTTTATTAAAAGCTACTTGACTGCAAAGGGCTCCAATGCACTTATCTATATGTCTATATATGTATACATATGTATTTATGTGTTTATATAGGTATATATGTCTGTAAATACATATATACACAAATAAATACATATGTACACACACATATAAACATATATACATATATAAACATACATACTGTATATAATGAACATACATATACATCTTTAGATGTGTAATAAGTATGTATCTCTATATTAAAGCACTTTGCAGCTTTTTTTCTGACACTTAAAGTCAAAGTAAATCCTAGTGCTTTACAAACGCTAGGATTTACTATTGAAACAAATAAAGGGCACTTTCATTCATGAAGTATAAGATACTTCATGTTGAAATCTCCTTTATTTGATTCAATCGATCGCCGCTCTTAGCTCCTATAGCAGAGCAGGGCTAAAAAAAATTTTGGCTAAGAGGTGACATTTTCACCTCTTAGCCAATAGCTGTGCGGTAAATTCGGCTCCCATGGGCGCCAAGCCAGATTTACCGCACGGCTATTGGCTAAGAGGTGAAAACGTCACCTCTTAGCCAAAAAATTTTTTAGCCGTGGGCTGCCGAAGCAGCTAAAAATGGCGATCGATTGAATCAAATAAAGGAGCTTTCTACATGAAGTATGTTATACTTCATGAATGAAAGTGCCCTTTATTTGTTTCAATAGTAAATACTAGCGTTTGTAAAACGCTAGGATTTACTTTCACTTTAAGACCTCATATCTTTGAGCCCTTTAACTTTTTATTTCAATTTTTTATTTAATACTTTTATTGAATGGTGTTATTATGAGTGTAACTGCACTTTTAAATGTAATTTGAGCATTACAGTTAACCAGAGCTCTGAAGTCACGCTATCCTGACGTGAGTTAAGTTTAATTGTGCTCGAGCATTTAATTTCAACTTGTAATATGTGCGCTACTTCTGACATGTGCAAACACCTGTGATAAACCCGTGTTAAAAATTGGTTGATTTTTTTACCACAAGATGTAAAAGATAAACAAGCAAGATTACACTATATTGGATAACAATTTAGACATATGATAAATGTCAGTAAAAAGGATTCACACTTCTAAGTCTGAAGAAGGGGAGCTTGGTCTATGAAACGTCACTTTTCTACACAATAATGTGCAAAGTTTATTAAAAATCCAGCCAGTAGCTGATCATCTACTGTATATATAAAGTGCTTAATGCAATTATTATATTATAGGTATATAATTGTTATAAATAGGTATCTCCAGCTGCACAAACTTGCAATAACTATTGTTTAATGTTTAACTATATTATTACCATATCCATTTATTAACTTGGTTTCCAACCTGTCCCACATTAATACTATGCATAGAAGGCACAGAAAACATTTGATGCTTGTTTGTCCATGGGATTGAGACTAGGCAAAATGAAACCCAAATCCATAATAAGCCATGTCCTCCACAGCATTTACCTGGGGACAGACCTGGCTTCTGTATAAACACAAACAATCAGTATGTGGACTAATACCCCTAGAGAGAGATATCAAGATGTGTAAAAAGTGAAGTGTATTCAAAGGCAGTGCTGCAGAAGACACCTGCACCTGCTTTTGTGCTCTAGCATAACATGAATATCCATAGAGCTACTGGTTTTCTCCCCTGTGTGTATATACACTCACCGGCCACTTTATTAGGTACACCTTGCTAGTACCAGGTTGGATCCCCTTATGCCTTCAGAACTCCCTTAATTCTTCATGGCATAGATCCAACAAGGTGTTGGAAACATTACTCAGAGATTTTGGTCTATATTGACATGATAGCATCACGCAGTTGCTGCAGATTTGTTGGCTGCACATCCATATTGCAAATCTCCCGTTCCACCACATCCCAAACGTGCTCTATTGGATTGAGATCTGGTGACTGTGGAGGCCATTGGAGTACAGTGAACTCATTGTCATGTTCAAGAAACCAGTTTGAAATAATTTGAGCTTTGTGACAAGGTGCATTATCCTGTTGGAAGTAACAATCAGAACTGTAGTCATAAAGGGATGAACATAGTCAGCAACAATAGGTAGGCCCAATTTTGGTGAGCCTGTGTGAATCGTAGCCTCAGTTTCCTGTTCTTAGCTAACAGTAGTGGCACCCAGTGTGGTCTTCTGCTCCTGTAACCCATCTGTTTCAAGGTTCTGATGCCCGGTTTGAACTTCAGCAAGTTGTCCTCACCATGCCTAAATGCATTAAGTTGCTGCCATGTGATTGGCTGATTAGCAATTTATGTTACCAAGCTATTGAACAGGTGTAGCTAATAAAGTGACCGGTGAGTGTATGTTACATGTATGACATCAGCATGTGCATTCTCTGATATCTGTGGGTATATAAAGTGTTATTCAGTTATGTGGATTCTATCAGACAATCGGGATTAAGGTAGGAAAATTCTGATTGGCTGATGGAATGAGCCAATCAGAATCAAGTTCAATCCTATTGGCTGATCCGATCAGCCAATCAGATTGAGCTCACATTCTATTGGCTGTTCCGATCAGCCAATAGAATGCGAGCTCAATCTGATTGGCTGATCGGATCAGCCAATCGCATTGAACTTGAATCTGATTGGCTGATTCCATCAGCCAATCAGAATTTTCTTACCTTAATTCCGATTGGCTGATAGAATCCTATCAGCCAATCGTAATTCGAGGGACGCCATCTTGGATGACGTCCCTTAAAGGAACCGTCATTCCTCGGGAAGTCGTCGGTGAAGATGGATGTTCCGCATCGGCGGGATGAACATGGATCCGGAAGAAAGAAGATTGAAGATGCCGCTTGATAGAAGACTTCAGCCCGATCATGGACCTCTTCAGCTCCCGCTTAAATGAAGACTTCAGTCGCATCATGGACATCTTCAGCCCCCCGCTTGGGCTTGGATCAAGCATCGGAGGAGCTCTTCTGGATCAATCGGTGAACCCAGCGTGGTGAAGACAAGGTAGGGAGATCTTCAGGGGCTTAGTGTTAGGTTTATTTAAGGGGGTTTGGGTTAGATTAGGGGTATGTGGGTGGTGGGTTGTAATGTTGGGGGGGGTATTGTATGTTTTTTTTTTACAGGCAAAGGGCCCTTTTCAGGGCTGGTAAGGTAAAAGAGCTTTTCTATTTTAATTTTAGAATATGGTAGGGCATTTTTTTTATTTTGGGGGTCTTTGTTATTTTATTAGGGGGCTTAGAGTAGGTGTAATTAGTTTAAAATTGTTGTAATATTTTTCTAATGTTTGTAAATATTTTTTTATTTTTTGTAACTTAGTTCTTTTTTATTTTTGTATTTTAGTTAGTTTATTTAATTGTATTTATTTGTAGGTATTGTATTTAATTAAGTTATTGATAGTGTAGTGTTAGGTTTAATTGTAGATAATTGTAGGCATTTTATTTAATTAATTTATTGATAGTGTAGTGTTAGGTTTAATTGTAACTTAGGTTAGGATTTATTTTACAGGTAATTTTGTAATTATTTTAACTAGGTAGCTATTAAATAGTTATTAACTATTTAATAGCTGTTGTACCTGGTTAAAATAAATACAAAGTTGCCTGTAAAATAAATATTAATCCTAAAATAGCTACAATATAATTATTATTTATATTGTAGCTATATTAGGGTTTATTTTACAGGTAAGTATTTAGCTTTAAATAGGAATAATTTATTTAATAAGAGTTAATTTATTTCGTTAGATAAAAATTATATTTAACTTAGGGGGGTGTTAGGGTTAGGGTTAGAATTAGCTTTAGGGGTTAAAAAATTTATTAGAGTAGCGGTGAGCTCCGGTCGGCAGATTAGGGGTTAATGCTTGAAGTTAGGTGTCGGCGATGTTAGGGAGGGCAGATTAGGGGTTAATACTATTTATTATAGGGTTATTGAGGCGGGAGTGAGGCGGATTAGGGCTTAATACTATTTATTATAGGGTTATTGAGGCTGGAGTGAGGCGGATTAGGGGTTAATACATTTATTATAGTACCGGTGCGGTCCGGTCGGCAGATTAGGGGTTAATAAGTGTAGGTAGGTGGCGGCAACGTTGGGTGCGACAGATTAGGGGTTAATAAATATTATGTAGGTGTCGTGGTATTAGGGGCAGCAGATTAGGGGTACATAGGGATAACGTAGGTGGCGGCGGTGTACGGAGCGGCAGATTAGGGGTTAAAAAAATTTAATAGAGTGGTGGCGATGTGGGGGGGCCTCGGTTTAGGGGTACATAGGTAGTTTATGGGTGTTAGTGTACTTTAGAGCACAGTAGTTAAGAGCTTTATAAACCGGCGTTAGCCCAGAAAGCTCTTAACTCCTGACTTTTTTTCTGCGGCTGGAGTCTTGTCAGCCAAGACTCTAAATACCGGCGTTAGAAAGATCCCATTGAAAAGATAGGATACGCAAATGGCGTAGGGGGATCTGCGGTATGGAAAAGTGGCGGCTGCAAAGTGAGCGTTAGACCCTTTCCTGACTGACTCCAAATACCAGCGGGCGGTAAAAACCAGCGTTAGGAGCCTCTAACGCTGGTTTTGACGGCTACCGCCAAACTCTAAATCTAGGCCATAGAAAATATCCTGCTATGTGAAGAACATTGGAATGTGAAATATTCATATTTTTATGTCAGGTTAGAATTCTTGAGAATATGCGTTCGGGTTTTCATGAGTAGGGTATTCTAAGTTTGGCTTTTTATGCTTATCAGATTAGCGAGCGAGCAATCTCCCAAAAAGCAGGGTTTGGTCTCGTGGACTCTCACCACCATGAAATAAATTAATTTATTAGGTATGCATAAATTATGTTTTCTTTCATACATGTGGTGAGAGTCCACGATCCATTATTCATGGGAACTAATACCCAAGTTGTGGAGTCCAAGAGTAATAACATAATGGGAGGGATTTAATAACATTTTCACTGAGAAAATAAATCCACAACCCCAAAGAATTTGTTTGTATTTAATTTTTTTATAATGTACTTAAAAACAGGCATAACCATCAAACTGAGACAACTGCCTAAAGAACCTTTCTCTACAAAAGGCTGCTTCAGAGGAAGCAAAAACATAAAATGGTAGAATTTAGTAAAAGTAAGACCAAGTAGCTGCCTTGCAAATTTGATCAACTGAAGCCTCATTCTTAAAAGCCCATGAAGTCTCAACTGACCTAGTAGAATGTGCAGTAATCCGCTGCGGTGGAGGCTGACCTGTCTCCAAATAAGCTCAGTGAATCGAAAGTTTTAACCAAGAGGCTAAAGAAATAGCAGATGACTTCTGACCTTTCCTAGGGCCAGAAATAAAGAACAAACAAACTAGAAGTTTGTCTAAAATCCTTAATATCATCAACAAAATAGTAGAATGTCCTAACAACATTCAGAAAATGCAAAGATCTTTTAGAAGCATTCTTAGGATTAGGACACAAAGAAGGAACACCAATCGATCTACCAATGTTTTCTGAAGAAACAACCTTAAAGGGCCATAATACCCAAATGTTTAAACACTTGAAAGTGATGCTGCATCACTGTAAAAAGCTGACTAGAAAATATCACCTGAACATCTCTATGTAAAAAAGAAAGATATTTTACCTCAAAAGTTTTTCAGTAGCCACATCCCATTGTAAAGGACTTCTAAGCAGCATATCAGCATGTCTGTCCCGGGACAGCGGAAGGAGCGAGCTTATGTGCACACTCATCTTATTTCCCTATTCAGTGTAAGGAAGTTTACAATGAAATCTCATGAGAGTTAAGTGAAATCTCATGAGATCACAGTAAAACATAGAAACATAGAAACTTACGTCTAGATTACGAGTTTTGTCGGTAAAAACTTGCGGGGCTAACGCTCCTTTTTTTTCCCTTTAAACAACGCTGGTATTATGAGTTTTCGGAATGGCTGTGTTAGCCTCAGAAAAGTGAGCGTTGAGCAAAATTTAGCTCCACTTCTCACCTCAATACCAGCGTTGCTTATGGTAGCAGTAAGCTGGAAAAAAGTGCTCGTGAACGATTTCCCCATAGGAAACAATAGAGCTGAGCTGGCTAAAAAAAAAACTAACACCTGCAAAAAAGCAGCGTTCAGCTCCTAACGCAGCCCCATTGTTTCCTATGGGGAAACACTTTCTATGTCTACACCTAACACCCTAACATGAACCCTGAGTCTAAACACCCCTAACCTTACACTTATTAACTCCTAATCTGCCTCCCCCAACATCGCCGCCACCTGCATAATATTATTAACCCCTAATCTGCTGCTCCGGACACCGCCGCCACCTACATTATCCCTATGAACCCCTAATCTGCTGCCCCTAACATCGCCAACACCTATATTATATTTATTAACCCCTAATCTGCCCCCCCTGACGTCACCGCCACCTACCTACAATTATTAACCCCTAATCTGCCGACCAGACATCGTCGCCACTATAATAAATGTATTAACCCCTAAACCGCCGCACTCCCACCTTGCAAACACTATAATAAATTGTATTAACCCTTACTCTGCCCTCCCTAACATCGCCGCCACCTACCTACAATTATTAACCCCTAATCTGCCGCCCCAATGTCGCTGCTACTATAATAAAGGTATTAACCCCTAAACCTAAGTCTAACCCTAACACCCCCCTAAGTTAAATATAATTTAAAGAAATCTAAATAAATTTACTATAATTAAATAAATTATTCCTATTTAAAAATAAATACTTACCTATAAAATAAACCATAAGATAGCTACAATATAACTAATAGTTACATTGTAGCTATTTTAGGATTTGTATTTATTTTACAGGCAACTTTGTATTTATTTTAACTAGGTACAATAGCTATTAAATAGTTAATAACTATTTAATAGCTACCTAGTTAAAATAATTACAAAATTTCCTGTAAAATAAATCCTAACCTAAGTTACAAATACACCTAACACTACACTATCAATAAATTAATTAAATAAATTAACTACAATTATCTAAACTCAAATACAATTAAATAAACTAAACTATAGTACAAAAAAAAACACTAAATTACAAAAATTAAAAAAATATTAAAAGAAGTTTAATCTAATTACACCTAATCTAAGACCCCTAATAAAATAAAAAAGCCCCCCAAAATAATAAAATTCCCTACCCTATACTAAATTACAAAAGTAATCAGCTCTTTTACCAGCCCTTAAAAGGGCTTTTTGCGGGGCATTGCCCCAAAGTAATCAGCTTTTTTACCTGTAAAAAAAAATACAAGACCCCCCAACATTAAAACCCACCACCCACACACCCCTACTCCAAAACCCACCCGATTCCCCCTTAAAAAAACCTAACACTACCCCCCTGAAGATCACCCTAACTTGAGCCGTGTTCACCCAGCCGGGCACCAATGGGCCAGAAGAGGACATCCGGACCGGCAGAAGTCTTCATCCTATCCGGGCAGAAGAGAACATCTGGACCGGCAGACATCTTCATCCAGGCGGCATCTTCTATATTCATCCTTCCGGAGCGGAGCGGAGCCATCTTCTATCCAGCCGACGTGGAGCCATCCTCTTCTTCCAATGTCCTAAGGCAGAATGAAGGCTCCTTTAAATGACGTCATCCAAGATGGCGTCCCTCGAATTCAGATTGGCTGATAGGATTCTATCAGCCAATCGGAATTAAAGTAGGAAAAATCCGATTGGTTGATTTAATCAGCCAATCGGATTGAAGTTTAATCCGATTTGCTGATTGGATGAGCCAATAGAATGCAAGGTCAATTCTATTGGCTCATCCAATCAGCCAATTGGATTGAACTTCAATCCGATTGGCTGATTAAATCAACCAATCAGATTTTTCCTACCTTAATTCCGATTGGCTGATAGAATCCTATCAGCCAATTGGAATTCGAGGAACGCCATCTTGGATGACATCATTTAAAGGAACATTCATTCTGCTTTAGGACATCGGAAGAAGAGGATAGAAGATGGCGTTGGCTGGATAGAAGATGGCTCCGCTCCGGAAGGATGAAGATAGAAGATGCCGCCTGGATGAAGATGTCTGCCGGTCCGGATGTCCTTTTCTGCCCGGATAGGATGAAGACTTCTGCCGGTCCGGATGTCCTCTTTTGGCCCATCGGTGCCTGGCTGGGTGAACACGGCTCAAGATAGGGTGATCTTCAGGGGGTAGTGTTAGGTTTTTTAAGGGGGGATCGGTTGGGTTTTAGAGTAGGGGTGTGTGGGTGCTTGGTTGTAATGTTGGGGGGGGTATTGTATTTCTTTTTTTTTACAGGTAAAAGAGCTGATTACTTTGGGACAATGCCCCGCAAAAAGCCTTTTTAAGGGCTGGTAAAAGAGCTGATTACTTTTGTAATTTAGTATAGGGTAGGGATTTTTTTATTTTGGGGGCTTTTTTATTTTATTAGGGGGCTTAGATTAGGTGTAATTAGATTAAAATTCTTGTATTTTTTTATTTTTTGTAAGTTAGTGTTTGTTTTTTTTGTACTATAGTTTAGTTTATTTAATTGTATTTGAGTTTAGATAATTGTAGTTAATTTATTTAATTAATTTATTGATAGTGTAGTGTTAGGTGTATTTGAAACTTAGGTTTGGATTTATTTTACAGATAATTTTGTAATTATTTTAACTAGGTAGCTATTAAACAGTTATTAACTATTTAATAGCTATTGTACCTAGCTAAAATAAATACAAAGTTGCCTGTAAAATAAATATAAATCCTAAAATAGCTACCATGTAACTATTAGTTATATTGTAGCTATCTTATGGTTTATTTTATAGGTAAGTATTTAGTTTTAAATAGGATTAATTTATTTAATTTTAGAAATTTTATTTAGATGTATTAAAAATAGATTTAACTTAGGGGGGTGTTAGGGTTAGGGTTAGACTTAGGTTTAGGGGTTAATAACTTTATTATAGTAGCGGCCACGTTGGGGGCAGGAGATTAGGGGTTAATAATTGTAGGTAGGTGGCGGCGACTTGGGGGGGGCAGATTAGGGGTTAATACAATTTATTATAGTGTTTGCGAGGCGGGAGTGCGGCGGTTTAGGGGTTAATACATTGATTATAGTGGTGGCGATGTTCGGTCGGCAGATTAGGGGTTAATAAGTGTAGGTAGGTGGCGGTGACGTTGGGGGGGGCAGATTAGGGGTTAAAAAATATAATGTAGGTGTCGGCGATGTTAGGGGCAGCAGATTAGGGGTTCATAGGTATAATGTAGGTGGCGGCGATGTCCGGTCGGCAGATTAGGGGTTAAATAATTTTATTATAGTGTTTGTGATGTGGGGGGGCCTCAGTTTAGGGGTTCATAGGTAGTTTATGGGTAGTTTATGGGTGTTAGTGTACTTTGTAGCACTGTAGTTAAGAGCTTTATGTTCCAGCATTAGCCCATAAAACTCTTAACTACTGACTTTTTTATGTGGTAGGAGTCTTGGAGGTAGAGTCTGTACCGCTCACTTCTTCCAAGACTTGTAATACCAGCATTAGGAAAATCCCATTAAAAAGATAGGATACGCAATTGACGTAAGGGGATTTGCGGTAGACAAAAGTTGGGGAAGAAAAGTGAGCAGTACACCTGTACCTGCCATACTCATAATACCAGCGGGCGTTAAAAAGCAGCGTTAGGACCCCTTAACGCTGTTTTTTAAGGCTAACGCAGAACTCATAATCTAGGGGATAGATATTGACGACAGATAAGAGCCATAGGCCCAGCAAGTCTGCCCAATATTACCTAATAGTACAAACTTATCTAGTTTGTAGGATAGCCTTATGCTTGTCCCATGCATTTTTAAAGTCCCCACACAGTGTTTGTCGCTACTACCTCTTTCTGTAAAGTAGTGCTTCCTCAAATTACTCCTGAATCTACTACCCTTTAGCTTGAGCTCATGACCCCTTGTTCTTGAATGTTCCATTTTATGTAAAATACCCACAGCCTCAGTTTAACTAAGCCCTTTAACGTACTTGAAAGTTGCTATAATATAACCTCTTTCCCTTCTCTCCTCTAAGCTATACATATTTAGGTCATTGAGCCTATCCTGGTAATTTTTATTTTTTAGACCATGTACCATTTTTGTAGCCCTCCTTTGCACAGATTCAAGTTTGTTAATATCCTTCTGAAGATATGGCCTCCAGTACTGCTCACAATACTCAAGAAGAGGCCTAACTAATGATCTATAAAGTGGCATAAGAACCATACTATTTCTGCTGCAAATCATTGTTAATTTCGTCGACTAAAACTAGACTAAAATGACTATAAAACTAAAGAAATTCTGATGACTAAAATATGACTAAAACTAAAATGACATTTTAGTCAAAAAACTATGACTAAAACTAAATCAAAATGACATTTTAGTCAAAAGACTATGACTAAAACTAAATCAAAATTTGCTGACAAAAACATTTTATGCAAGTTGTTGTAATCAATCCATATCCAAGTACTGCTCTTTTGTAAAATTTACGAAACTTAATTTTATTAAATTTTAAGATATATAAAGAGATGTTATATACCACAACAGTTAAATCTGTTAAATCTGTATTGCATGTGCAAACCTTAATACCATAAATAAAAACAGGTTAATAAACCTTTACTCCAGGAGTATATAATTAGTTTTGAAGTTTTTGAGCAGTGCTAATATCGTTGCCGAACCTTTTTCGAATCTGTGAACAATCAATTGATTCTTCCTATAGAAATAAGAATAACCCACAAATATGGGTTTAAGTTATGCTGTGCCTGTGCTAGCTGCAGAAACTTTTTGTTGTGTTGAGTTACTTGATACTTGTTTTAGTTATTAACAGAGAACTGTTATAGTTTTTATATTGGGCAATATGTTCAATACAGCCAATACAGTTTTGTTTTTTTTATATTTTAAAGTTGCACTTCTGTTTGCTTATGAAACTTGGTTTTATTTAATTTATGTTTAAAAAAGATGTTACATATCAAAACGGTTAAATCTGTGTCTGTATTGCATGTTTAAACCTTAATACCATAAATATTAACAGGTGTTATGTTTACTCCTGCAGTATGTAATCAGTTTGCAAATGATAGGGAAATGCTAAAATAATGCATTACACTTTAACTAAACCCCTTAGATTTTAGTTGACTAAAATCTACTGGAGATTTAGTCGACTAAAATCTACTGGAGATTCAATCGACTAAATCTAGACTAAAACTAAATTAATTCAGATGACTAAAATACGACTAAAACTAAAATGGCATTTTAGTCAAAAGACTAAAACTAAGACTAAATTGAAATTTGCTGTCAAAATGAACACTGCTGCAAATACCTCTACCAATACATCCAAGCATTCTGCTAGCCTTACTCGCTGCATTACTACATTGTTTACTAACGGCTAGATTTAGAGTTTTGTCGGTAACGACCCGCGTAGCTAACGCTGACTTTTTTTTCCCCGCACCTTTTAAATACCGCTGGTATTTAGAGTTCACAGAATGGCTGCGTTAGGCTCCAAAAAAGGAGCGTAGAGCATAATTTACCGCCACTGCAACTCTCAATACCAGTGGTGCTTACAGACGCGGCCAGCTTCAAAAACGTGCTCGTGCACGATTCCCCCATAGGAAACAATGGGGCCGTTTGAGCTGAAAAAAAACCTAACACCTGCAAAAAAGCAGCGTTCAGCTCCAAATGCAGCCCCATTGTTTCCTATGGGGAAACAGTTTCTAAGTCTGCACCTAACACCCTAACATGTACCCCGAGTCTAAACACCCCTAACCTTACACTTATTAACCCCTAATCTGCCGCCCCCACTATCGCTGACACCTGCATATTTTTTTAACCCCTAATCTGCCGCTCCGTACACCACCGCAACCTACGTTACCCCTATGTACCCATAATCTGCTGCCCCTAACACCGCTGACCCCTATATTATATTTATTAACCCCTAAACTGCCCCCCCAACGTCGCCGCTACCTACCTACTATTATTAACCCCTAATCTGCCGACCGGACCTCACCGCTACTCTAATAAAGTTATTAACCCCTAAAGCTAAGTCTAACCCTAACACTAACACCCCCATAAGTTAAATATATTTTAAATCTAACTAAATAAATTAACTCTTATTAAATAAATTAATCCTATTTAAAGCTAAATACTTACCTGTAAAATAAACCCTAATATAGCTACAATATCAATTATAATTATATTGTAGCTATTTTAGGATTAATATTTATTTTACAGGCAACTTTGTATTTATTTTAACTAGGTACAATAGCTATTAAATAGTTAATAACTATTTAATAGCTACCTAGTTAAAATAATTACAAAATTACCTGTAAAATAAATCCTAACCTAAGTTACAAATAAACCTAACACTACACTATCAATAAATTAATTAACTAAAATACCTGCAATTATCTACAATTAAACCTAACACTACACTATCAATAAATTAATTACATACAAATACCTACAAATAAATACAATTACATAAACTAACTAAAGTACAAAAAATAACAAAAGAACTAAGTTACAAAAAATAAAAAAAGAAATAAGTTACAAAAAATAAAAAAATAATTTACAAACATAATAAAAATATTACAACAATTTTAAGCTAATTATACCTACTCTAAGCCCCCTAATAAAATAACAAAGCCCCCCAAAATAAAAAAATACCCTACCCTATTCTAAAATACAAATAGAAAAGCTCTTTTACCTTACCAGCCCTTAAAAGGGCCTTTTGCGGGGCATGCCCCAAAGAATTCAGCTCTTTGCATGTAAAAAAAAACATACAATACCCCCCCAACATTACAACCCACCACCCACATACCCCTAATCTAACCCAAACCCCCCTTAAATAAACCTAACACTAAGCCCCTGAAGATCTTCCTACCTTATCTTCACCACGCCGGGTATCACCGATCGGTCCAGGCTCCGAAGTCTTCATCCAAGCCCAAGCGGGGGCTGAAGATGTCCATGATCCGGCTAAAGTCTTGGCCCAAGCGGAGGCTGAAGAGGTCCATCATCGAGCAGAAGAGGAGATCCGGACCGGTAGACATCTTCATCCAAGCAACATCTTCTATCTTCTTCCATCAGACGACGAGCGGCTCTATCTTCAAGACCTCCGGCGCGGATCCATCCTCTTCTTCCGACGTCCTAACACAGAATGAAGGTTCCTTTAAGGGCCGTCATCCAAGATGGCGTCCCTCGAATTCCGATTGGCTGATAGGATTCTATCAGCCAATCGGAATTAAGGTAGGAAAATTCTGATTGGCTGATGGAATCAGCCAATCAGATTCAAGTTCAATCTGATCGGAACAGCCAATAGAATGCAAGCTCAATCTGATTGGCTGATTGGATCAGCCAATCGGATTGAACTTGAATCTGATTGGCTGATTCCATCAGCCAATCAGAATTTTCCTACCTTAATTCCAATTGGCTGATAGAATCCTATCAGCCAATCGGAATTCAAGGGACGCCATCTTGGATGACGTCCCTTAAAGGAACCTTCATTCTGTGTTAGGACGTCGGAAGAAGAGGATGGATCCGCGCCGGAGGTCTTGAAGATGGAGCCGCTCGTCGTCGGATGGAGGAAGATAGAAGATGCCGCTTGGATGAAGATGTCTACCGGTCCGGATCTCCTCTTCTGCTCGATGAAGGACCTCTTCAGCCACCGCTTGGGCAAAGACTTCAGCCGGATCATGGACATCTTCAGCTCCCGCTTGGGCTTGGATGAAGACTTCGGAGCCTGGACCGATCGGTGATACCCGGCGTGGTGAAGATAAAGTAGGAAGATCTTCAGGGGCTTAGTGTTAGGTTTATTTAAGGGGGGTTTGGGTTAGATTAGGGGTATGTGGGTGGTGGGTTGTAATGTTGGGGGGGTATTGTATGTTTTTTTTACAGGCAAAAGAGCTGAATTATTTGGGGCATGCCCCGCAAAAGGCCCTTTTAAGGGCCCTTATTAGGGGGCTTAGAGTAGGTGTAATTAGCTTAAAATTGTTGTAATATTTTTATAATGTTTGTAAATATTTTTTTATTTTTTGTAACTTAGTTCTTTTGTTATTTTTTTTACTTTAGTTAGTTTATGAAATTGTATTTATTTGTAGGTATTTGTATGTAATTAATTTATTGATAGTGTAGTGTTAGGTTTAATTGTAGATAATTGTAGGTATTTTAGTTAATTAATTTATTGATAGTGTAGTGTTAGGTTTAATTGTAACTTAGGTTAGGATTTATTTTACAGGTAATTTTGTAATTATTTTAACTAGGTAGCTATTAAATAGTTATTAACTATTTAATAGCTATTGTACCTGGTTAAAATAAATACAAAGTTGCCTGTAAAATAAATATTAATCCTAAAATAGCTACAATATAATTATAATTTATATTTTAGCTATATTAGGATTTATTTTACAGGTAAGTATTTTAAAGTATAGCTTTAAATAGGAATAATTTATTATTTAAATAGGAATAATTTATTTAATAAGAGTTCATTTATTTTGTTAGATTTAAATTATATTTAACTTAGGGGGTGTTAGTGTTTGGGTTAGACTTAGCTTTAGGGGTTAATACGTTTATTATAGTGTTGGTGAGGTCCGGTCGGCAGATTAGGGGTTAATACTTGAAGTTAGTTGTCGGTGATGTTAGGGAGGGCAGATTAGGGGTTAATACTATTTATTATAGGGTTTTTGAGGCGGGAGTGAGGCGGATTAGGGGTTAATAACTTTATTATAGTAGCGGTGAGGTCCGGTCGGCAGATTAGGGGTTAATAAGTGTAGGTAGGTGGCGGCGACGTTTGGGGTGGCAGATTAGGGGTTAATAAATATAATATAGGGGTCGGCGGTGTTAGGGGCAGCAGATTAGGGGTACATAGGGATAATGTAGGTGGCGGCGGTGTGCGGTCAGCAGATTAGGGGTTAAAAAAATTTAATAGAGTGGCGGCGATGTGGGGGACCTCGGTTTAGGGGTACATAGGTAGTTTATGGGTGTTAGTGTACTTCAGAGCACAGTAGTTAAGAGCTTTATGAACCGGCGTTAGCCCAGAAAGCTCTTAACTCCTGGCTTTTCTCTGCGGCTGGAGTTTTGTCGTTAGATTTCTAACGCTCACTTCTGCCACGACTCTAAATACCAGCGTTAGAAAGATCCCATTGAAAAGATAGGATACACAAATGACGTAAGGGGATCTGCGGTATGGAAAAGTCGCGGCTGGAAAGTGAGCGTTAGACCCTTACCTACACGACTCTAAATACCAGCGGTAGCCCAAAACCAGCGTTAGGAGCCTCTAACGCTGGTTTTGACGGCTAACGCCAAACTCTAAATCTAGGCGTAAATTTTAAATCATCTGAAATAAAAATCTGAAATAAAAATTCCCAAGTCCTGTTCCTCATCTGTAACAGTCAGTAAAGTGTCATTGAGTCTGTAATTAACATTTGGATTTTTCTTCCCTAGATGCATTATTTTACACTTTGCTGTGTTAAACTTTAGATCCCAGTCGTTTGTCCAATCCTTCAATCCTTCATGACCTCAGCACTGTTGATGCTGATTGACTGCTGTTCATTTCTTAATTTTATTTTTTTTTTACCAGAAGCTGGGCTGCAGCTGAGTATAACTTTTTACACAGAACTTACTCTGCTGAGCTGAGGAAATTGTGAGGTAAAATGTCTTCCTTTTTTACATAGAGATGCTCAGGTAATATTTTCCTGTAAGCTTTTTACAGTTATACTGCATCAGTTTCAAGTGATTTAGCATATGAGTATTATGTCCCTTTAAGGAAAAAATTAAATGATGTCCATAAACAGCCTAATCTTGATGAAAAAATCAAATAAGGAAAGAGCAGACAATTCAAAAACTCTTCTAATAGAGGATATAGCCAAAAGAACTAGCACTTTCCAAGAAAGTAGTTTAAGGTCCAATTTATGCATAGGTTCAAATGGAGTAGCCTGCAAAACCCTTAACACTAGGTTAAGATTTAACGAAGAAATAAGCTTGATAAGACATTTAATACGGGTCAAAACAAATTTGCATACAAAAGGGACAACCAGACGTGGACTCCTTGCTCAGTATCCTTAAAGGAATATAGCTACACCTCACTGACGAGGCCTAATGAAGGCCGAAATGATCATCTGGGGTTACTGTGTTCCTTGTTCAGAGAAGAATTTCCTAGTATTTCGGCGCTGGACTGACCATATTAGGCGGGATCAGACTGATATACTACAGGAAAGTTCTACTCTGTAAAAAGCATTACTGGGCTAATAAGAAGCTGCACCCAGGTGGTAAATCGCCATAGAACAGGCTAACAATGCTATTGAGATGGTTGTTCATTCCTGAGAGTACGCTTCTCTCTGTGTGTATATAGTCTCCATAACGAAAAAAGGGGCAAACAGACGTGGACTCCTTGCTCAGTGTGCTTAGAGGAATAGAGCTACACCTCACTGACGAGACCCAATGAAGGCCAAAACGATAATCTGGGGTTGCTGTGTTCCTTGTTCAGAGAGGAATTGCCTGGTATTTCGGCGCTGGACTGACTGTAATAGGCGGGATCAGACTGATATACTACAGGAAAGTTCTACTCTGTGAAAAGCATTACTGGGCTAAAAAGAAGCTAGACCCAGGTGATAAATCACCATAGAACAAGATAACAATGGTATTGAACTGGTTGTTTGTTCCTGAAAGAGTGCGCTTCTCTCTGTGTGTATATAGTCTCCCTAAGGAAAAAAGGGGCAACCAGACGTGGACTCCTTGGTCAGTGTGCTTAGAGGAAGATAGCTACACCTCACTGACGAGACCCAATGAAGGCCGAAACGATTGTCTGGGGTTGCTGTGTTCCTTGTTCAGAGAGGAATTGCCTGGTATTTCAGTACTGGACTGACCGTAATAGGGGGGATCAGACTGATATACTACAGAAAAGTTCTACTCTGTGAAAAGCATTACTGGGCTTAAAAGAAGCTGCACCCAGGTGGTAAATCACCATAGAACAGGATAACAATGGTATTGAGCTGGTTGTTCGTTCCTAAAAGAGTGTGCTTCTCTCTGTGTGTATATCGTCTCCCTAAGGAAAAAAGGTGCAACCAGACGTAGACTTCTTGCTCAGTGTGCTTAGAAGAATATAGCTACACCTCACTGATGAGGCCCAATGAAGGCCGAAACGATAATCTGGGGTTGCTGTGTTCTATGTTCAGAGAGGAATTGCCTGGTATTTTTCAGCGCTGGACTAACCGTAATAGGCGGGATCAGACTGATATACTACAGGAAAGTTCTACTATGTGAAAAGCATTACTGGGCTAAAAGGAAGCTGGACCCAGGTGATAAATTGCCATAGAACAAGCTAACAATGGTATTGAACTGGTTGTTCATTCCTGAAAGAGTGCGCTTCTCTCTGTGTGTATATAGTCTTCCTAAGGAAAAAAGGACAAAGAGACGGGGACTCCTTGCTCAGTGTGCTTAGAGGAATAAAGCTACATCTCACTGACAAGGCTAAATGAAGGCCGAAACGATCGTCTGGGGTTGCTGTGTTACTTGTTCAGAGAGGAGTTGCCTGGTATTTCAGTGCTGGACTGACTGTAGTAGGCGAGATCAGACTGATATACTACAGAAAAGTTCTACTCTGTGAAAAGCATTACTGGGCTAAAAAAGCTGCACCCAGGTGGTATATAACAGGTTAACAATGGTATTGAGCCGGTTGTTCTTTCCTGAGAGTGCACTTCTATCTGTGTGTATATAATACGGATCAAAGCCTAAACAAAACAATGATCTTCAGGAAGATTAGCAATATTTATGTGGAACAAAACTGAAAGAGCTGAAATCTGCCCTTTCAGAGAACTGGCAGATATCCCCTTATCTAGGCCATCCTGCAAAAACTGAAGAATCCTAGGAATTATAAAAGAATGCCAGGAAAAAACATGATTTAGACATCAGGAAATGAATGTTTTCCAAACCTTGTGATAAATCTTTCTAGAAAATTGTTTACAAGCCTGAATCAGAGTTTTAATCACAGAATCTGAGAAACCCCTATGTCTCAGAACTATGCGTACAATTTCCATGCCATCAAGTTTTGAGACTTGAGATCCAGATGGGAAAAAGGACCTGACTGCAGAGAAAGAAGCCAAGGATGACAACTAGACATTTGAACCAGATCCGCATGCCAAATCCCGTGAGGCCACACTGGGGCAATCAGGATTACAAATAACTTCTCTAGCCTTATCTTGGAAATAACTCTGGGAAGAAGAACCAGAGGAGGGAACAGATACGCAGGCTGAAATGACCAAGGAACTACTATAGGATTCACTACCTCTGCCTGAAGATCCCTGGACCTTGAAAAGTACCTGAGAAGTTTGTTGTTCAGATATATTTCTGGAAGACCCCAAAGATCCACAATCTGATTGAACACATCCTGGTGAAGAGACCACTCCCCTAGATGTAGAGACTGACAACTGAGAAAGTCTGCCTCCCAATTGTTCACTCCTGGTATGAGAATCGCAGAGACCAGACAAGAATTTCCTTCTGTCGAAGAGAAAATCTTAGACAACTCCATTATAGCCAGGGAACTGTAAGTTCTCTCATGATGGTTGACATATTCTACTGCTGTGACATTGTCTGTCTTGAAATGGAGATGACTCCCTTTTAAACAGAGGCCAAGCCTGAAGGGCCCTGAAAATTGCATGGAGTTTCAGAACATTAACTGGCAACCTCACCTCCCAGGATCCCAAACTCCCTGTGCTGTCAGAGACCCCCAACCTGAAAGACTTGCATCTGTAGTGATCACAGTACAAGTGTCAGGGTTTTTTCCTTGTTGTGTTTGCCATGTGCTGCTGGCAGCCATTTTACTCACCTCTCTTCCTGACTTTGGTGCATTGTGGGGGATGCTGCTCAATTCCTGCACTTCCTTTTATTGCCAGACTGGTGTGCATCATCCATGTGAGACAGGATGCAGTCTCAGAATTGTGATGCCATCACTTATTATTTAAAGGGCCTCTGTTCAGTATGCTTTGCCTTTGCGTTGTCTCAGACATGTTTGTGAGAGTTCCTGTGTATTACCTGGCTGCCTGACGTCCTTCCTGGTTCCTGATCCCTGGCTTGTTCCTGACTCTGCTGTTTTCCTTGTTCCTGATTCCGGCTCGTCTGACTATTCGCTTTGGCTCCTGACTCGGCTCGTCTGACTACCGGCTCTGGTTTTGATTCCTGGCTTGTTATTAGACTTGTGGAATTTTTATTATTTTTTGCTATTAATAAAGGTGTGATTATTTCTGCACTTCTTGTCTCAGTCAGATTCCTGGCACCCTGACAACAAGTAGGATGAACAAATGAAGCTCTCTGAATAATAAACTGATGATCCAGGCACCAAGTTAGAGACTGACTTGTACTGGGATCCAAAAATATCTTTTGAGACAGCTGAGTATAATCCCTGTACCACATCTCTGCTCTGTTAGAGAAAGACTCATTGACACTGAGTCTATTTGGAAACAACGGAAATTAACTCTTTGGAAAATCGATCCTCCAACCATGCTTTCCAAGAAACAACAAGAGTTGGTTGGTATTAAATTCTACAAAAGGAAAAGATGGAGCTTGAATCAAGATATCATCCAGGTAAGGAAATACTGCAATACCCTGAGCTCTGATTAAAGACAAAAGGGCACCCAGAACCTTAGTAAATATTCTTGGAGCTGTAGCCAGACCAAAACGGAAGAGCAACAAATTGAAAGTGCTTATCCAGAAAAGCCAAACCTCAGAAACTGGTAATGTTCCCTGTGAATTAGAACATGAAGGTAAGCATAGTTCTGATAGTTTCCATTCTGAAAGATGGAATCCTTACAAACTTTTTGAGAGTCTTTAGAACCTGATTAATTATTGCTGTCTCTGTGGAGTGATGGGGACGAAATCCAGATTAACATGGGTAGAGGAGGGAGAAGGCAAAATGACTCCACGACACTGGGATGAAGATTGAAGATGGAGCCGCCTGGAAGAAGACCTTCACCCCCGGACTTCAGGAATAGTTAGTACCTATTTCGGGGTTAGTGTTAGGTTTTTTTGAGGTTTCTTTTAGGTGTTTTTTTTCTAAATTAGGGCTTTTATTGTTTTTTAATGGGCACTAAAGAGCTGATTGCCCTTTTAAGGACAATGCCCATTCAAATGCCCCTTTAGGGGCAATGGGTAGCTTAGGTTTTTTATAGTTAGGTCTTTTTTTATTTTGGGGGATTGTACTGTTAGGGGGTAATTTGTATTTATTTAAGTTAAAGAGCTGTTAAACTTAAGGCAATATCCTACAAAAGGCCATTTTAAGGGCTATTGGTAGTTTAGTGTTAGATTAGGGGCTGTTTTATTTTGGGGTGGCTTTTTTGTTTTTATAGGGGTATTAGATTAGGTTTAATTTTTTTATTTTGGATAATTTTGTTTATTATTTTCTGTAATCTTAGATTTTTATAATTTTTTGTAATTTTAGAGTTTACTTTTTTTTGTAATGTTTTTTATTTATTTTTTCGTAGTGTTAGGATTTTTTAATTTTGTAATTTAATTTTTTTTATTTTTGGTATTTTTTTTTTTTAGATGTTTATTTATAGTTTAAGCTTAGGTTTTATTTATTTCCCAGGTAAGTTTTTATTTATTTTAAGGTAGTTAAACTTAAGTTTAATTTAAAGTTAGGGGGTGTTAAGTTAAGGGGTTAATAGTTTATTTTAGGTAGTTGCGATGTGGGTGTTTGGCGGTCCAGGGGTTAATAAATTTAGTGTTGGTCAAGCGGGGGGCGGCGGATTAGGGGTTAATAGTTTTATTTAGGTGTTAGTGATATGGGTGAACGGCGGATTAGGGGTTAATATGATTATTGTAGTGTTGGCGATGCGGGGGCGGCGGATTAGGGGTTAATATCTTTATTTAGTGTTGGAGATGTCAGGGTATTGAGACTAGGGGTTTATGTTAGGGTATTAGATTTAAACAAAACTTTCTTGTCTCCATAGACATCAATGGGGAATGCGTTATAGTGATCGCCATTCTGCAATCGCAGGTGTTAGATTTTTTTTCTAACACTTTTTCTCCATCAATGTCTATTTTGGGATGCGTGCACAAGCGCGTCAAGTAAGAACTTGGCTTTTGTGCGGTATGGAGCTTAACGCACCATACCGCACAACAAAAGAAAGTTTTAGAACTTGTAATGGCTGCGGTATAGAAATACTGGTACGGAGCCGTTTCGCACGGTGTGTATGCTATGACTATACCGCACAACTTGTAATCTCGCTCTTTATTAGATAAATAAATATGCATAAATATGATTTTTCAAGTTTTCAGCTACTTGACTGCAAAGGGCTCCAATGCACTTACATATATGTTGATGTGTGTGTACATATGTATTTATGTGTTTATATGTGTATATATGTATGTATCTCTATGTTAAAGCCCTTTGCAGCCTTTTTGTTTTCTAAAACCTGAGCCCTTATAACTTTTTAATGCAATTTTTTTTAAAATAATTTTTATCAGAATGTGTTATTTTACTACTAAAATACTATTAAATGTATTTTTGATGTGTTTGTGCAACTTTTTTGTTTCGCGCATTAAATGTGATTGCGCTCAAGCTATTTCTGTCACGCGCAAAGAGCCGACAAATATATCATATAGATTGCACACTACAGTAGGCTCGATACTCAGAATCTAGCCTTTAATGTGATATCTTTGTTTGGCTAGCAGTGCGCTTTTTCAAGCCTGCTATGATCTCTTAGGTACAGGTAGCCCTCAGTTTACGCCGGGGTTAGGTTCCAGAAGGAATGGTTGTAAATCGAAACCGTTGTAAATTGAAACCCAGTTTATAATGTAAGTCAATGGGAAGTCAGGGAGTTAGGTTCCAGGCCCCACTCAAAATTGTCATAAGTAAAACCTAATACATTGGGGTCGATCCGATAAAAATCATCGCCCGCAAAAGCCGGCAACGCCAATATTTGCGCGAGTTTGGTATCACATATACGGCGTAACCTAGAAGTTACGCGCGTATATTTCTGCCGTCGCCCGTAGTTTTTTGGGCTATAGGCAGGTATACCAAACCAGCGCAGTTTGGTATCCAATATGCAGCGTAAGGACTTACGTGGCGAAAATGGAGAAAACTTACTCCATTTTCACCTCGCCACAAAAAGCAGCCGTAAGAAGCCTTACGCTGACTATTGGAGCCCCGTAACTCCCTAAACTGGCTGCTAAAATAAACCTAACACCTAACGCATGCGCAATGTCTATCTCCCTGTCAACTGCGATCTTCTAAAATAAACCTAACACCTAACGCATGCGCAATGTCTATCTCCCTGTCAACCGCGATCTTCTAAAATAAACCTAACACCTAACGCATGCGCAATGTCTATCTCCCTGTCAACCGCGATCCCCCCCCCCCGAAATCCCTAATAAAGTTATTAACCCCTAAACCGCCGCTCCCGGACCCCGCCGCCATCTACATAAACTAACCCCCTACTGTGAGCCCCTAAAACCGCCGCCATCTACCTTATCTATCCCCTAATTAGAACCCCTTACACCGCTGTCATCTACCTTATCTATCCCCTAATCTGACCCCTTACACCGCCGCCACCTATATAAAAATTATTAACCCCTAATCTAATACCCCTATACCGCCGCCAGCTATATTAATATTATTAACCCCTAATGTAAGCCACTTACACCGCCGCCATCTCTATTAAAATGATTAACCCCTTATTTAATCTACCTACCCCGCCGCCAGCTATATTATCTAAATTAACCCTAAGTATATTATAGTTAATATAGGTATTACATTATATATATTAACTATATTAACCCTAATTATATTAGGGTTAATATAGTTAATATAGTTACTATAGTATTTATATTAACTATATTAACTCTATCTAACCCTAACACCCCTAACTAAATTTATATTAAATTAATCTAATTCATTTATAAACTAAAATGTTCCTATTTAAATCTAAATACTTACCTATAAAATAAACCCTAAGATAGCTACAATATAATTAATAAATACATTGTAGCTATGTTAGGGTTAATATTTATTTTACAGGTAAATTGTTAATTATTTTAACTAGGTATAATAGCTATTAAATAGTTATTAACTATTTAATATCTACCTAGTTAAAATAATTACCCAATTACCTGTAAAATAAATCCTAACCTAAGTTACAAATACACCTACACTATCAATAAATTAAATAAACTACAAACATCTATCTAAAAATACAATTAAATTAACTAAACTAAATTACAAAAAAAAACAAACACTAAATTACAAAAAATAAAAATAGATTACAAGATTTTTAAGCTAATTACACCTATTCTAAGCCCCCTAATAAAATAATAAACCCCCAAAATAAAAAAAATTCCCTGCCCTATTCTAAATTAAACAAATTTCAAAGCTCTTTACCTTACCAGCCCTTAAAAGGGCCTTTTGTGGGGCATGCCCCAAAGAATTCAGCTCTTTTGCATACAAATACAATACCCCCCCCCATTACAACCCACCACCCACATACCCCTATTCTAAAACCACCCAAACCCCCCTTAAAAAAGCCTAACACTACCCCCCTGAAGATCTCCCTACCTTGTCTTCACCACACCGGGCCGAACTCCTGATCCGATCCGGGCGATGTCTTCCTCCAAGCGGCAAAGAAGAATTCTTCCTCCGGCGATGTCTTCCTCCAAGCGGCAAAGAAGAATTCTTCCTCTGGCGACGTCTTCCTCCAAGCGGCAGCAAAGTCTTCATTCTTCCGGCGGCATCTTCAATCTTCTTTCTTCGCTCCGCCGCCGCGGAGCATCCATCCCGGCCGACTACTGAACTACTAATGAGGTACCTTTAAATGACGTCATCCAAGATGGCGTCCGCCGAATTCCGATTGGCTGATAGGATTCTATCAGCCAATCGGAATTAAGTTAGAAAAATCTGATTGGCTGATTGAATCAGCCAATCAGATTCAAGTTCAATCCGATTGGCTGATCCAATCAGCCAATCAGATTGAGCTCGCATTCTATTGGCTGATCGGAACAGCCAATAGAATGCGAGCTCAATCTGATTGGCTGATTGGATCAGCCAATCGGATTGAACTTGATTCTGATTGGCTGATTCCATCAGCCAATCAGAAAATTCCTACCTTAATTCCGATTGGCTGATAGAATCCTATCAGCCAATCGGAATTCGAGGGACGCCATCTTGGATGACGTCCCTTAAAGGAACCGTCATTCGTCGTCTAGTCGTCGGAAGAAGAGGATGGATCCGCGCTGGAGGTCTTCAAGATGGAGCCGGTCGTCATCGGATGGAAGAACATAGAAGATGCCGCTTGGAGAAGATGTTTGCCGGTCCGGATGTCCTCTTCTTGCCGGATAGGAGGAAGACTTTGGAGCACCGGATTATGGATCGCCAACCCCCGCTTGGGTTGGATGAAGATCTTGGAGCCAGGACGGATCGGTGAACCTGGCATGGTGAAGACAAGGTAGGAAGATCATCAGGGGCTTAGTGTTAGGTTTATTTAAGGGGGGTTTGGGTTAGATTAGGGGTATGTGGGTGGTGGGTTGTAATGTTGGGGGGGGGGGGGGTATTGTATGTTTTCTTTTACAGGCAAAAGAGCTGATCTTCTTGGGGCATGCCCCGCAAAGGGCCCTGTTCAGGGCTGGTAAGGTAAAAGAGCTTGTAACTTTTTAAATTTAGAATAGGGTAGGGAATTTTTTATTTTGGGGGTCTTTGTTATTTTATTAGGGGGCTTAGAGTAGGTGTAATTAGTTTAAAATTGTTGTAATATTTTTCTTATGTTTGTAAATATTTTTTTATTTTCTGTAACTTAGTTCTTTTTTATTTTTTGTACTTTAGATAGTTTATTTAATTGTATTTATTTGTAGCAATTGTGTTTAATTAATTTATTGATAGTGTAGTGTTAGGTTAATTGTAGGTAATTGTAGGTAGTTTATTTAATTATTTTATTGATAGGGTAGTGTTAGGTTTAATTATATCTTAGGTTAGGATTTATTTTACAGGTAAATTTGTAATTATTTTAACTAGGTAACTATTAAATAGTTCTTAACTATTTAATAGCTATTGTACCTGGTTAAAATAAATACAAAGTTACCTGTAAAATAAATATTAATCCTAAAATAGCTATAATATAAATGTAATTTATATTGTAGCTATATTAGGATTTATTTTACAGGTAAGTATTTAGCTTTAAATAGGAATTATTTATTTAATAAGAGTTAATTTATTTCGTTAGATAAAAATTATATTTAACTTAGGGGGGTGTTAGTGTTAGGGTTAGACTTAGCTTTAGGGGTTAATACATTTATTAGAATAGCGGTGAGCTCCGGTCGGCAGATTAGGGGTTAATAATTGAAGGTAGGTGTCGGCGATGTTAGGGAGGGCAGATTAGGGGTTAATACTATTTATGATAGGGTTAGTGAGGCGGATTAGGGGTTAATAACTTTATTATAGTAGCGCTCAGGTCCGCTCGGCAGATTAGGGTTTAATAAGTGTAGGTAGGTGTCGGCGACGTTATGGGGGGCAGATTAGGGGTTAATAAATATAACATAGGGGTCGGCGATGTTAGGGGCAGAAGATTAGGGGTACATAGGGATAACGTAGGTGGCGGCGATTTGCGGTCGGAAGATTAGGGGTTAATTATTTTAAGTAGCTTGCGGCGACGTTGTGTGGGGCAAGTTAGGGGTTAATAAATATAATATAGGGGTCGGCGGGGTTAGGGGCAGCAGATTAGGGGTACATAAGTATAACGTAGGTGGCGGTCGGCAGATTAGGGGTTAAAAATTTTAATCGAGTGGCGGCGATGTGGGGGGACCTCGGTTTAGGGGTACATAGGTAGTTTATGGGTGTTAGTGTAGTTTAGGGTACAGTAGTTAAGAGCTTTATGAACCGGCGTTAGCCAGAAAGCTCTTAACTCCTGCTTTTTTCAGGCGGCTGGAATCTTGTCGTTAGAGCTCTAACGCTCACTGCAGAAACGACTCTAAATACCAGCGTTAGAAAGATCCCATTGAAAAGATAGGCTACGCAAATGGCGTAGGGGGATCTGCGGTATGGAAAAGTCGCGGCTGTAAAGTGAGCGTTAGACCCTTTAATCACTGACTCCAAATACCAGCGGGCGGCCAAAACCAGCGTTAGGAGCCTCTAACGCTGGTTTTGACGGCTACCGCCGAACTCTAAATCTAGGCCTTAGGGTTTATTTTATAGGTAAGTATTTAGATTTAAATAGGAACATTTTAGTTTATAAATGAATTAGATTAATTTAATATAAATTTAGTTAGGGGTGTTAGGGTTAGATAGAGTTAATATAGTTAATATAAATACTATAGTAACTATATTAACTATATTAACCCTAATATAATTAGGGTTAATATAGTTAATATATATAATGTAATAGCTATATTAACTATAATATACTTAGGGTTAATATAGATAATATAGCTGGCGGCGGGGTAGGTAAATTAAATTAGGGGTTAATCATTTTAATAGAGATGGCGGCGGTGTAAGGGGCTTACATTAGGGGTTAATAATTTTAATATAGATGGCGGCGGTGTTAGGGGCTCACTTTAGGGGGTTATAGATATAATATAGCTGGCGGCGGGGTACGGGAGCGGCGGTTTAGGGGTTAATAACTTTATTAGGTTGCGGCGGGGTACGAGAGCGGCGGTTTAGGGTTTAATAGCTTTTTTATTGTTAGGATAGTGAGGGGGGATAGCGGATAGAGGGTTAGACGTGTCGGGCTTTGTTAGGGAGGCGTGTTAGACTTGTCGGGCTATGTTAGGGAGGCGTGTTAGACAGTGCGGGTGTTTTAGACTTTAGTCAGGTTTTGTAGGCGCCGGCAGTTTCTAACGTGCCACAAGTCACTGGCGACGCCAGAAATTTGTACTTGCGCAGATTTCTGGGCATCGCTGGTTTGTCAGACTTACGGCACGTTAGCATCTGACGGCGACTTATATAGGATAGCTCGAGTTGCGAGCTGAAACTGCGGGCGACGCCGGTTCCCTCGCTTGCACCGCAAACTGCGATCTATATCGGATCGCGCCCATTATTTTTAAAGCTTTGAAATGAAGACTTTAAAATAATCACACAACACAGAATATATAATTAAACTAAGTTAAATGAACAAAAACATTTGCTAAACAGCATTATAAACCTAATAAAATAATCACACAACATAGACTTCACTTGCATTTTTCTGCAAACAGTTCTTTCTATGCATTCTGGACTGATTTATAGACAGGAAGATCTTGTTCCTTTGAAATCTGCTCGATAGCTCAGGTCTGGTTAAACTGATTCATTTCAGCTTGCTTGGCTCTGCTCGAACACAAGCGGACAGCTCCACCTACTGACTATTTTAATAAATGCACTGCTTCTCAATGCTTTTCAATAGCAGTCACATGACTGGAAAAAAAGGTTGTTATTCTGAAACGGTGTAAATTGAACCGTTGTAAAACGAGGGCCACCTGTACTATGTGGTCAACACAATCCTTTAGAAACTTATCTAATGATTTTCAACAGAACACCATTAATATCTATGGGAATTTTTGTAGATAAATCATTTGATACGTTTTATAGAGGATTATGATCAAACCCTATGACCGACTTTTAATGAAAAGGTAGTTTTACCTCGTTTTCTTTTAATAACTTTGTAATAATTTTATTTGAAGCATTTATTTAATAAACAGGTTCATTTAAGTTTACTGCCAAAATATACTTTCTGATATTTAGAAGTGAAAATAAACAGAATTCAGTTGAAATATAACTAGAGTATGCACAGTAAAATAAATGCAGTCAGGAGTAATAGTGTGAACTGAGAGTATCAAATGTAAATGTGTATAAACATTTTACATAAAAATGATCATAGAGTGTACATTGTTTTAGTGGCTTCCATTATGAAATGTTTTATAGATTTGCTCAGAGTTTCTGAAGTTTAATTTGTATCCTATGAGAAGAGAGTGACAAATACATCAGGAGTGAGTTTTACAAAAGATAATGTACCAACTCCTTTTCTGTAACACTAGGCACACATCAGATATAGTACATATGGTGTTAAGCAGATGGACCCCTTTCCAAGAAAGGGCTTCTCATAAGGATGGGATTAAACAGGTTTTAAGTATTTAAAAAAGGTTTCATGGCCTGCAGACATGTCAGCAATCTCTGCAGACTGGGATTATCCCACAAGGAAAGCTGTTTAAACATATATAGATATTAAAAAGACACCTCTTAAGGTGGATACTTTTTTATTGTATATATGTGTAACCATTATGACCTTTAGGTGTATTTAAGAGATATGATGCTGTTCTTATGTGTATATTTCCTTAGGTAATACTGTGTTTAATAATACAAATATTAATTTTCTCTAATTCACATTTATACCTGCATATCCCCTGCATAAAGTTCTCACTTTTACTGACTGTATCTGTCTTTTTTATGCTGTGAATATTTTTACAATTTCTTTCAATGTATGCTTTTGAAAGTATATTTTTAGTGATTATATACATAAATATGTGTTTGTGAGTGTGTGTTGTGTATGTGCGTATGGTGTGTGTGTGTATATACATATATATACACACACACTTGTGTATACACACTCTAAAGAAAAACAATGGCTGATCCAATCAGCCAAAAGGATTGAGTTTGCATTCTATTGGCTGATTGGATCAGCCAATAGGATTTTTTCTACCTTAATTCCGATTGGCTGATAGAATTCTATCAGCCAATCGTAATCTAAGGGACGCCATCTTGGCTGACGTCACTTAAAGGTACCTTCATTCTGTGTTAGTCGACGGATGAAGAGGATGCTTCGCGTTGGATGTCTTGAAGATGGACCCGCTCCGCGCCGGATAGATGAAGATAGAAGATGCCGTCTGGATGAAGACTTCTGCCCGTCTGGAGGACTACTTCTGCCCGGCTTGGATGAAGACTTCTGCCCGTCTGGAGGACCACTTTGCCCGGCTTGGATGAAGACGTCTCCCGGTAAGTCGATCTTCAGGGGGTTAGTGTTAGGTATTTTTAAGGGTGTATTGGGTGGGTTTTATTTTTAGGTTCGGGACTTTGGGCGGGAAAAGAGCTAACTGCCCTTTTAAGGGCAATGCCCATCCAAATGCCCTTTTCAGGGCAATGGGGAGCTTAGGTTTTTTTAGATAGTATTTTATTTGGGGGGGTTGGTTGTGTGGGTGGTGGGTTTTACTGTTGGGGGGGGGTTGTTTATATTATTTTTTTACAGGTAAAGGAGCTGATTTCTTTGGGGCAATGCCCCGCAAAAGGCCCTTTTAAGGGCTATTGGTAGTTTAGTTTAGGCTAGGGTTTTTTTATTTTGGGGGGCTTTTTTATTTTAATAGGGCTATTAGATTAGGTGTAATTAGTTTAAATATCTGTAATTTGTTTATTATTTTCTGTAATTTAGTGTTTGTCTTTTTTTGTACTTTAGATAATTTAATTTAATTTAGCTAATTGTATGTAGTTTATTTAATTGTATTTAATTTAGTTAATTTATTTAATTATAGTGTTGTGCTAGGTGTAATTGTAACTTAGGTTAGGTTTTATTTTACAGGTAAATTTGTATTTATTTTAGCTAGGTAGTTAGTAAATAGTTAATAACTATTTAATAACTATTCTACCTAGTTAAAATAAATACAAACTTGCCTGTAAAATAAAAATAAAACCTAAGCTAGCTACAATGTAACTATTAGTTATATTGTAGCTAGCTTAGGGTCCATTTTATACGTAAGTATTTAGTTTTAAATAGGAATAATGTAGTTAATGATAGTAATATTTATTTAGATTTATTTAAATTATATTTAAGTTAGGGGGTGTTAGGTTTAGGGTTAGACTTAGGTTTAGGGGTTAATAACTTTAATATAGTGGTGGCGACGTTGGGGGTGGCAGATTAGGGGTTAATAAATATAGGTAGGTGGCAGCGATGTTAGGGCCGGCAGATTAGGGGTTAATAATAGTTAACTAATGTGTGTGAGGCGGGAGTGCAGCAGTTTAGGGGTTAATATGTTTATTATAGTGACAGCGACTTTTGGGGCGGCAGATTAGGGGTTAATAAGTGTAGGTAGGTGGTGGCGATGTTAGGGATGGCAGATTAGGGGTAATAATATTTAACTAGTGTTTGCGAGGCGGAAGTGTGCCGGTTTAGGGGTTAATATATTTATTATAGTGGTGGCGATGTCCGGTTCGGCAGATTAGGGGTTAAAAATTTTCTTTTAGTGTTTGCGATGTACGAGGGCCTTGGTTTAGGGGTTAATATGTAGTTTATGGGTGTTAGTGTACTTTTTAGCACTTTAGTTAAGAGTTTTATGCTACGGCGTTGTAGTGTAAAACTCTTAACTATTGACTTTAAAATGCGGTACCAGTCTTGACAGGAGAGGGACTACCGCTCACTTTTTGGCAGACTCGTAATACCGGCGCTATGCAAGTCCCATTGAAAAAAGAGGATATGCAATTTACGTAAGTGGATTTGCGGTATTGCCAAAAAAGTGAGCGGTACACCTGTACCTGCAAGACTCGTAATACCAGCGGGCGTTAAAAAGCAGCGTTAGGACCTGCTAACGCTGCTTTTTAAGCCTAACACAAAACTCGTAATCTAGCCGATAATTCTTGCTAACATTAAAGGGACAGTAAACCTTAAAAATAATGTTATATAATTCTGCACATACCAGAATTATATAACATTATATTAGCCAAACTTTATAAAACCTAATGTACCCTTTTAATTTTTTTAAAAAAAAACGCTGTTTTACAGACCCGCTCTCTGTACTCTGCTGAGCGGGTCTGTTATATTCACACAGCGCATCGGGCCAGCTGTATAGTCACAGCCCGGCCCGACCGCGCCATAAGACAAAGTGCAGCTCGCTCCTGCTGTCAGACAGAGCAGGAGCGAGCTGCACTTAGTCTTATGGCGCGGTCGGGCCGGGCTGTGACTATACAGCTGGCCCGATGCGCTGTGTGAATACAACAGACCCGCTCAGCAGAGTACAGAGAGTGGGTCTGTAAAACAGCGTTTTTTTAAAAAAAATTAAAAGGGTACATTAGGTTTTATAAAGTTTGGCTAATATAATGTTATAAATACATATGTACACACATATAGACATATACAGTATATATAAGTGCCCTTTGCAGTTAAAGGAGTAGTCTAGTCAAAATTAAACACTCATGATTCAGATAGAGCAGGACATTTTTTAATCAACTTTCTAATTTACTCTTATTATTATTATCAATTTATTTTCATTCTCTTGATATCATTATTTGAAAAAGCAAGAATGTTAGCATAGGAGCCGGACCATTTTTGCTTCAGCACCTGGGTAGAACTTTTTGATTGGTGTTTAAACATAGTCACCAATCAGCAACCGCTACCCAGGTGCTGAACCAAAAATGGGACGGCTCCTAAGCTTAAATTCAAATAAAGATACCAAGAGAACAAAGAAAACTTGATAATAGGAGTAAATTAGAAAGTTGCTTAAAATTGCATGCTCTATCTGAATCATGAAAGAAAGTTTAATTTTGACTAGACTATTCATTTAAGTACATGAAAAGTACATGAAAACATGAAAAAGTGTTATACTGTGTATTTACTGTAAATATTTCACATTCCAATGTTCTGGACATAGAGGAATATGTTCTTTGTGTTTAAATATATATTCCTATATATAGCTGTATATATCTATATCCATATATAATCATATGTATATATAGGTATAGATAGGTGTTGATATATATTGTACCAAAATACCATGTTAAATATTCATATTTTTATGTCAGGTTAGTGCATCTGAGAATATTTGATCTGGTTGGCACGCAAGTAGGTTTTTGCTCCATTGACTTCTATGGAGGAATACGTTAATGTGATTGTGATATTCTAAGTTCTGCTTTTTTGCGTACATCAGGTTAGTGTGCAAGGTAAAACTTTTTACTTTAAACTTGCAAAAACTTTACTTCTAGCAAAGTTAGCACACAGGAGCATTAAATAGCGCTCTACTTGTAATCTGGCCCTAAGATAGACAAAAAACAGATACACTGGACAGAGGAAGATTGGAAGAAAGTGCTAAGGACAGAATCATCTAAATTTGAGGTGTTCAGATCACAAAGAAGAATATTTGTGAGACGCAGACCAAATAATGCTGTTGGAGTGCTTGACGCTATCTGTCAAGCATGGTGGAGGCAATGTGATGGTCTACGGGTGCTTTGGTGGTTGTAAAGTAGGATACTTATACAGGGTAAAGGTGACCTTGAAGAAGGAAGGCTATCACTCCATTTTGCAATGCCAAGCCATACCCTGTGGACTGTGCTTGATTGGAGCCAATTTCCTACTAAAACAGGACAATGACCCACAGAACAGATCTAAACTATGCAAGAACTATTTAGTGAAAAAGCTGTCAGCTAGTATTCTTTCTTTAATGGAGTGGCCAGCACAGTCACCAGTTCTCAACTCTATTGGACTGTTGTTAGAGCAGCTTAAGTGTATGGTACGTAAAAAGTGCCGATCAAGCCAATCCAACTTGTGGGAGGAACTTCAGGAATCATGGGGTGAAATCTTTTCAGATTACCTCACCAAATTGACAACTAAAAAGCCAAAGGTCTGCAAGGCTTTAATTGCTACAATTGGAGGATTCTTGATGAAAGCAAAGTTTGAAGGACACAATTATTATTTCACCAAAATATTTTTGAGGATTAATTTTATTATTGAACAACAACCATGTTCTCAATGAACCCAAAAAACTCATTAATATCAAAGCTGAATAGTTTTGGAAGTAGTTTTTAGTTTGTTTTTAGTTATAGCTATTTTAGGGGGATATCTGTGTGTGCAGGTGACTATTACTGTGCATAATTATTAGGCAACTTAACAAAAAACAAATATATACCCATTTCAATTATTTATTTTTACCAGTGAAACCAATATAACATCTCAACATTCACAAATGTAAATTTCTGACATTCAAAAACAAAACAAAAACAAATCAGTGACCAATATAGCCACCTTTCTTTGCAAGGACACTCAAAAGCCTGCCATCCATGGATTCTGTCAGTGTTTTGATCTGTTCACCATCACCATTGTGTGCAGCAGCAACCACAGCCTCCCAGACACTGTTCAGAGAGGTGTACTGTTTTCCCTCCTTGTAAATCTCACATTTGATGATGGACCACAGGTTCTCAATGGGGTTCAGATCAGGTGAACAAGGAGGCCATGTCATTAGATTTTCTTCTTTTATACCCTTTCTTGCAAGCCACGCTGTGGAGTACTTGGACGCGTGTGATGGAGCATTGTCCTGCATGAAAATCATGTTTTTCTTGAAGGATGCAGACTTCTTCCTGTACCACTGCTTGAAGAAGGTGTCTTCCAGAAACTGGCAGTAGGACTGGGAGTTGAGCTTGGCTCCATCCTCAACCCGAAAAGGCCCCACAAGCTCATCTTTGATGATACCAGCCCAAACCAGTACTCCACCTCCACCTTGCTGGCGTCTGAGTCGGACTGGAGCTCTCTGCCCTTTACCAATCCAGCCACGGGCCCATCAAGACTCACTCTCATTTCATCAGTCCATAAAACCTTAGAAAAATTAGTCTTGAGATATTTCTTGGCCCAGTCTTGACGTTTCAGCTTGTGTGTCTTGTTCAGTGGTGGTCGTCTTTCAGCCTTTCTTACCTTGGCCATGTCTCTGAGTATTGCACACCTTGTGCTTTTGGGCACTCCAGTGATGTTGCAGCTCTGAAATATGGCCAAACTGGTGGCAAGTGGCATCTTGGCAGCTGCACGCTTGACTTTTCTCAGTTCATGGGCAGTTATTTTGCGCCTTGGATTTTCCACACGCTTCTTGCGACCCTGTTGACTATTTTGAATGAAACGCTTGATTGTTCGATGATCACGCTTCAGAAGCTTTGCAATTTTAAGAGTGCTGCATCCCTCTGCAAGATATCTCACTATTTTTTACTTTTCTGAGCCTGTCAAGTCCTTCTTTTGACCCATTTTGCCAAAGGAAAGGAAGTTGCCTAATAATTATGCACACCTGATATAGGGTGTTGATGTCATTAGACCACACCCCTTCTCATTACAGAGATGCACATCACCTAATATGCTTAATTGGTAGTAGGCTTTCGAGCCTATACAGCTTGGAGTAAGACAACATGCATAAAGAGGATGATGTGGTCAAAATACTCATTTGCCTAATAATTCTGCACTCCCTGTATATATATAGAAAGAGAGAGAGAGAGAGAGAGAGAGAGAGAGAGAGAGAGAGAGAGAGAGAGAGAGAGAAAGAGAGAGAGAAAGAGAGAGAGAAAGAGAGAGAGAATAGGAATGTGGGTGGGTGTGTATAATCCTGCTTCTTTCCCTATTTAAAGCACACAATTATTATTTCACAAGAAAATCATTATCTCTAACCTTGTTAGTGACTATATTTCCTATTCAAACTTATTTCATGTATGTTTTGATGGAAAATAAGAAAATGTCTAAACGACCCCAAACCTTTGAATACCAGTGTGTGTATATATGTATATGTGTATATATGTATGTATATAAATATACATACATACATACACATATACATATATACATATACATTTAAACACGCATGCATATACAGTATATTTGTGTGTGTGTATAATCCTGCTCCTTTCCCTGTTTATTTACTGTACCCCTATATAGCACTGCAAAATCTGTTGGTGCATTACAAACAATATAACAATAATATTCTAAAAAAATATACTGCAAATTAAACTATCCAGAACTCACACATATATATTTCCATGGCGTCAGTATTTTCATTTTTATATCATTACATTGCAATGAAGAAAGAAAGAAAGAAAGACCTACTAGAACAGCTGAGTATTATTTGGGGTTAATCAGAGGCACTTTAAATGATGGCAGGTGTGTACTGACTCCTATTTAACCCCTTAATGACAACTGACGTACCAGGTACGTCATGCATTAACAACCAGTTAATGACAATAGACGTACCTGGTACATCAGTTGTCTAAGAGAGTGCTGGAAGCGATCGCAATCGCTTCCAGCAGCTCTCAGGGTATTGCAGTGATGCCTCCATATGGAGGCATCCTGCAATACCTTTTTAGAAGACTCCGATGCAGAGAGAGCCACTCTGTGGCCCTCTCTGCACCGGTAGCGATGGTGCCGGTTCGTTGGTGGGTGGGAGCATAACAGGGAGCGTGCGGGGGTGCGTGCGCGGGGGGCGCGTGCGCGATTAGCTGGCCACTGACACCAATGAGGAGGGAAGAGGGGGGAAAAAAGATTTTAAAAATATAAATATATAAGGATCTGGGAGGGGGAGGGGGTTGGGGTATTGTGGGGGGCTGCTACTCTACAGAAAATATTAATAATTGCAAATTGGGGGCAAATTGGGTATTGGCAGACAGCTGCCAGTACCCAAGATGGCGGCAAATAGGTAGGGGAGAGTGTTAGAGAGCTGGGGGGGATCATAGAGGTTGGGGCTAAGGCAGGGGTCCATCACAGCTAAAACATTTTATTTTTTTTTATTAAAAAAAAAAGAAAAACTCCTTTTATTTAGTACTGGCAGACTTTCTGCCAGTACTTAAGATGGCGGGGACAATTGTGGGGTGGGGGAGGGAAGAGAGCTGTTTGGGAGGGATCAGGGGGTGGGATGTGTCAGGTGGGAGGCTGATCTCTACCCTAAAGCTAAAATTAACCCTGCAAGCTCCCTACAACCTACCTAATTAACCCCTTCACTGCTGGGCATAATTTACGTGTGGTGCGCAGCAGCATTTAGCGGCCTTCTAATTACCAAAAAGCAATGCCAAAGCCATATATGTCTGCTATTTCTGAACAAAGGGGATCCCAAAGAAGCTTTTACAACAATTTGTGCCATAATAGCACAAGCTGTTTGTAAATACTTTCAGTGAGAAACCTAAAATTGTGAAAAATGAATTTTTTTTTAATTGTTTGCTCGCATTTGGCGGTGAAATAGTGGCATAAAATATATCAAAATGGGCCTAGATCAATACTTGGGGTTGTCTACTACACTACCCTAAAGCTAAAATTAACCATGCAAGCTCCCTACAACCTACCTAATTAACCCCTTCACTGCTGGGCATAATTTACGTGTGGTGCGCAGCAGCATTTAGCGGCCTTCTAATTACCAAAAAGCAACCCCAAAGCCATATAAGTCTGCTATTTCTGAACAAAGGGGATCCCAAAGAAGCATTTACAACCATTTGTGCCTTAATTGCAGAAGCTGTTTGTAAATAATTTCAGTGGGAAACCTAAAGTTTGTGACAAAATTTGTGAAAAAGTGAACTTTTTTTTTTATTTGATGACATTTGGTGGTGAAATGGTGGCATGAAATATACCAAAATGGGCCTAGATCAATACTTTGGGTTGTCTCCAAAAAAAAAATATATATACATGTCAAGGGATATTCAGGTTTTCCTGACAGATATCAGGGTTCCAATGTAACTAGCGCTAATTTTGAAAAAAAGGGGTTTGGAAATAGCAAAGTGCTACTTGTATTTATGGCCCTATAAATTGCAAAAAAAGCAAAGAAGATGTAAACATTGGGTATTTCTAAACTCAGGACAAAATTTAGAAACTATTTAGCATAGGTGTTTTTTGGTGATTGTAGATGTGTAACAGATTTTGGGGGTCAAAGTTAGAAAAAGTGTGTTTTTTTCAATTTTTTCCTCATATTTTATATTTTTTTTATAGGAAATTATAAGATATGATGAAAATAATGGTATCTTTAGAAAGTCCATTTAATGGCCAGAAAAACGGTATATAATATGTGTGGGTACAGTAAATGTGTAAGAGGAAAATTACAGCTAAACACAAACACAGCAGAAATGTAAAAATAGCCTTTGTCATTAAGGGTAAGAAAATTGAAAAATGGTCTGGTCATTAAGGGGTTAAAGGGCGACTAAACCCAAAATCTTTCTTTCACGATTCAGATAGAACATACAAATTTAAACAACATTACAATTTACTTCTATTATTTATTTTACTTCATTTTTGAATTATCCTTATTTGAAGAAAAAGCAATGCACATGGGTGAGCCAATCACATGAGACTTTTATGTGCAGCAACAAATCAGCAGCTACTGAGCATATCTAGATATGTTTTTCAGCAAAGAATATCAAGATAATAAAACAAATTAGATAATAGAAGTAAATTAGAAAGATGTATAAAAATGCATTCTCTTTCTAAATCATTAAAGAAAAAATGTGGGTATCATGGCCCTTTAACATGATTTTGAATGTGATTGCTTAATTCTGAACACAGCTACATCCCCAGTAATAAAAGGATGTTCACACTTATGCAACCATATTATTTTATTTTTTTATTTTTATTTCCCTTTACCTAAAAGATTTCAGTTTGTTTTTCAATTGAATTGTACAGTTTATAGGTAACATTAAAGGTGGAAAAAGTTCTGAAATGATTTATCTTTGTATCATTTTTTTACATCAAAGAAACCTGACATTTTAACAGGGGTGTGTAGACTTTTTATATCCACTGTATATATATATATATATATATATATATATATATATATATATATATATATATACATATATATATATACATATAAACACACACACATATATATATATATACATATAAACACACACACATATATATATATACAGTGGATATAAAAAGTCTACACACCCCTGTTAAAATGTCAGGTTTCTGTGATGTAAAAAAATTAGACAAAGATAAATCATTTCAGAACTTTTTCCACCTTTAATTTTACCTATAAACTGTACAACTCAATTGTAAAACAAACTGAAATCTTTAAGGCGGAGAGAAGTAAACAAAAAAACCTAAAATAATTTGGTTGCATAAGTGTGCTTATAACTGGGAATGTAGCTGTGTTCAGAATTAAGCAATCACATTCAAAATGTTAAATAAGAGTTAGCACACACCTGCCATAATTTAAAGTGCCTCTGATTAACCCCAAATAAAGTTCAGCTGTTCTAGTAGGTCTTTCCTGACATTTTCTTAGTCGCGTCCTACACAAAAGCACACTTTTGGTGTGAAAGAAAGAAAGAAAGAAAGAAAGAAAGAAAGAAAGAAAGAAAGAAAGAAAGAAAGAGAAAGAAAGAAAAAGATTGAAAAAGATTTACACATCTAGGGCTAATTAACTCATGATAAAATATAATCATTATAAACAATAAGAAAAGTAAATAACTCTTTTCAGTTTAGTTAAATAAAGAAGTGCAATACTCTACATGAAATCCAAAGTATTTTGCATCAGCAAAGTTTTAGTGCTAAAAGCTAACAAGCGTCATCATCATATGGTATGGGTGAATACCTCTAATACCACTTAAGAGATTTTAATGTCTGATATTTTCCTAATGGGATTAGGCAGACAGGGAATTGAAAACATGAGATGTTTACAATTACTAGCACCTGAAGCGCACTAATGTAACTTAGAAAGGGCTGCTTAGTGTCTAATAAAGTCTAATCACTGAATATGTTAATCTGTTTCATTCTGCTGTGTTTGTAGTTTTAGTTGGAGCAAGATCATGGCAGACTTTATCCTGATACGAAGAAATGTGCTTAATTAAAGTGAGCCTTGCAATTTCAGAAAAAAATGTATATGGCGGCATGTACACATGGATGCAGACAGGAGATAGGAGAAATGTGGAACATATGGTCACAACAAGTTTAGAAATTGTGCATTTAAATTAAGATTAAGCCATCATTTTTCATTTTCCAAATTAAAATTAAAAAAATGTATTTAAAAATAAATATCTGACTGAAATAATTCTGGGAAAATACAACATTTTCTTTATGTATAGATAGATATCAATAGCACACACCCATTGCTCATGTAATGTAAACTGCACATTACAAATTAAGTCTGTGTTAATGTGACATTTTGGGCTTTTACCATATCTTCAGACAGTGCATATAAAACAAATCAAGAACACTCACTCTATCAGGGGCAAGATTAAGAGTGGCACACTAACAGTTACGCGCAAGCAATATCGGGTTTATCACTTCTGTTCGCTAGAGCATAATTGAAGTTAACGCGTGTCGGGATAGTGCATCCTCAGAGCTCTGGTTAACTGTTTTATAAAACAAAAATGTGTATTTAAAATATATTTAAAAGTACAGTTAGATTAATAATAACACTATCTAATAAAAAATATTAATCTAAAATATTGCACAAAAACGTTTTAAGGGCTCAAAGATATGAGGTCTCAGGTGTTAGAAAAAAAAAAGATAGGCATAGGGTTTTAACATAGAGCTGCATACATATATATGTCTAAACATGTATATACAGTATATGTATAAATGTTTATATGTGTGTACATATGTATTTATAAGTGTATATATGTATTTACAGACATGTTAACACATAAATATATATGTATACATATATAGACATATATATAAGTGCATTGGAGGCCTTTGCAGTCAAGTAGATGAAAACATAAAAATGCATTTTTATGCAATATTCGTATTTAACAAAGTGTTATATTGTGTATTTACTGTAAATATTTCACATTCCAGTTTTCTGCATAATATGTTCTAAGTATTTATAAATAGATATTCCTATATATATATATATATATATATATATATATATATATATATATATATCTGTATATATCTATACCTATATATATTCATCCATATATATATAGGTATAGATATATATTGTACCAAAATACATATATATATATATATATATATATATATATATATATATTATATACCAAAATACATATATATATATATATATATATACATACATACTTTTGTAACATAAGTAGAAATATGTATTTATGAATAAATAGAACAGTATGTTAAAACTTTGAAATGTGAAATATTAATATTTTCAAGTTGGGTTAGCTCACTTGAGAATATGTGATCGGGTTTGCGCGCAAGTAGGGTGTTAGGGTTTTTTACCATTGACTCCTATGTGGGAATACGTTGACGTGGTCCTGATATTCAAATTTCCGTTTTCTTCCCCCTTTGGGTTAGCATGCGAGCAAAAACTTTTAATTTCAATTTGTAATAAGAGTATTTGTAATAAGAGTGCTTTGAGATGCATGCAAAAAAATTACTTTTGAAGAGTTAGTGTGTGAACGGGAGCGTTAAATACTGCTCCACTTGTAATCTGACCACATTTTTGAATAACAAACAAGTCCAATATTGAAACCCTCCATTGGTGTACACTTACACCCCCACTTCCCTGGAATTGGCAGCTTGGAAGACATCACAGCCATGTGCACGCCTTTTTGCCATAACAACCAGGTATGGCGCTTCTTTGTTATAGAGCTCTAACATTAACAATAGAGATCAGTATTTGTTTAATAATGAATGCAAATTTGTAACAAAAAATGGATAATGGTTTTGTTTTTAGAAAACGAATATCCAAATAAATGCAACAACGAAATTTAAAGGAAACAAAAAAATACTGCTGAAATTCGTCAGTATTCATTAGTTTTCTTAAAATATCTTTAAGCGGTTAAATACTTACATCCTGCATGCTGGAGAGCCATGCTAACCCAGTCTTCTTCTTCACAGAGCCCCGACCGTGCTAATAGGAGGCTTAGCAAAGCAGCTTCCAGGGCCTGCGCTAAAGCAGTAGGTTCATTAGTGCAGGCTAAGCCTCCTATTACTATTATTATTACTGGGGCTAAAAGTAAGTATAAAATTACAGGTAACCTTTTGCACCTGTAGCTTTGGAACATTTACATTTGTTTAACAAAAATTATTATTATTATTATCGGTTATTTGTAGAGTGCCAACAGATTCCGCAGCGCTACCAACAGATTCCGCAGCGCTAAAAATGTAAATGTTCTACGAATATTTAGAATACCGAATAGACAAATATTGGGGGGAAACAAATTTTTGGGCACTGCACAAGTCTAATAAACCACATTTACTGGAATGGAGTCTTTACAGGAGGGCATATTGAGCTTGATATCACAAAACTTCTAGAGTAACATGAGCTGGTTTACTATTCAGTGAATACTAGATAAACAGGGAGTCAGTTTTGCCCATGCTAAGAAGAGGCAGAATGGAACCCTAATTTATGAACATGTCAGCTATGTTATCTCCCTAATGGCAGTAGCTACACTGAGCATTTCTAAGAGCTCATTTTGCAAGAAAACAAGTAAGTTATTTGCTATTTATTTACACAATATGTTTCTTTTTATGTTTACTCTAACATATTTGTATACTAAATGAGCACTGTTTAATCATACAACATAATCTTCATCAATTTCTATATAACATATATCTTATAGTCACCCTGTTTACTAAAAAAGCATATATTAATAAAGCTAAATACCCATGTTTACCAAATATTACAAATACCTACAATCATTTTACCTAAAATTAAAGCAGATGTAGCTATAGTAATAAATGTAATTCAATAGAATTTTGCTGACTGATCGCATGAATTTACTAAAAATGATTACATCTACTGCTATTCTATAAACTGTTATTCATAAACCTGTTATAAAAGGAAATTGCAACAACCTATTACCAGGAAACAGATCACAAAGAAAAAGGATATTATAAAAAAACAATGCGAATTCACTATTCAAAGATAATATGTCACATTAGAAAATCTGAAAGTTACATTCTATATTCAGGTGTTGAGATTCGTGCTATAGACTTTTTTTGTGGTAGAGCAAATGTCATATGGACCATTTTTCTAAAATAGTATTATCAAAATACAGACATTCTGTCATTGATACATGGAATCAACTTTCTATTGAAATGAATAGACTTATCTGAATGTTATAACTTACTGACTCTAACTGACTTTAGAGAAGGAGTAAGTGACATGGGTAGAGAGAGAGAGAGAATATGGCTAAAATGAACTGAGAAAAAAAAGATATAGTGTGTAAAAAAACACCAATCCTCCAGGGGGCGCTCTCAATAGTGATGTCAAAAATATTAATAATTAACAAATCAGAAAGCAATATAAAACAATCAACAATAAAACATAATAAACAAAAAACAGAAAAAGGGATAAATCCTTTAGCTGATAAAAAATAAAGGTCCATACAACCAATAGTGTCCAATGAATAATAGTAACTCCAAAGAAATGCAATGGTCAGCTCTCTGTGGTAGGAGGATCAGTATCCTGATGATAACAAATGGTCTGTAAAAAGAAGAACACAGAGGCGCCCAATGGCCTAATAACAAAATAACAAGGCAGATACAGGATTTGTAAGAATAATACTCACAAACAGCACCAGAAGGTGCAAGAAGTCAGACTGGAACCTCACAGCTGCCCAGCAAACTGAACAGACAAGGCCAGAAAACCAGTGGTGATACTTCGCCTATGGGATCCACCAGGTTCCTAAAAGGAGGGATACAGAGCCAATATAGCCCAGCACAGTTTGTACAAATGTATGTGTATATAAGGAATAAGCGCACTTACATATAGTGAAGCACCTCCAGGTGCAGTACCCACAGACTGGGACTTCTCACCCGCCCAGCTGACTGTTTCCAAAGATTCCAGCAAACGATATGGTTCCCAAACCGGATAGCAGGGATAGGTAATCCCCAGATAAAATACAGCAGCAAGTGTATTAGTAAAAGAATGCTTTATTAAAAGCAATGCGTTTCTCAGCCTCTATGGGGCTGTTTCCTCAGGCTAATGAATCACCACTGGTTTTCTGTCCTGGTCTGTTCAGTTTGCTGGGCAACTGTGAGGTTCCAGTCTGACTTCTTGCACCTTCTGGTGCTGTTTGTTTGTGAGTATTATTCTTACAAATCCTGTATCTGCCTTGTCATTTTGATATTAGGCCATTGGGCGCCTCTGTGTTCTTCTTTTTACAGATAAAATGAATTGAGGTGGAGGGGTTAGGATTAATTTTGGGTGAGGGTTTGGGCCCTAGTGATAATTGGGGTCTCATGGCTAGAGTTATTTGCAGTTTGGCTAAGAAGGTTGCTGTTCAGTTTATTTGCGTTGGCAGGACAGCATGGTTAGGTTTATGTGTCAAGGTTTTTTTTTACAGTTTAGGTTAGAGTGCAATGGGTATTAACTCAGTAAAAAGGATAATTCTTTTTTATACTCTGCATTGGGTATTATGCACTTAAAAACAGTTGTAAAACTTCTTTTAGAACTTGCTATGGGAGAGAGGCCGCAGGAAGCAGAACAAAATATCACATAGAAAGTAACAGCTGTCACAATTACTTACTAGATGCCACATTCCATTAGCCATTCAGTTTTGTAAGCAGTTTGGGTATTATGGGTCATGACACGCTACTCAAGATAACTCTGAAACAGATCTAGGTTAAAGGGACAGTATACACCAATTTTCATATAACTAACTGCATGTAATACACACTACTATAAAAAATAAGATGCACAGATACTGATATAGAATCTAGTATAAAACTGTTTAAAAACTTACTTAGAAGCTCTCGGTTTAGCTCTGTTGAAAAGGTAGCTGGAAAGCCCACTGCAAGTGGGACTCTCCCCTCCCCATATGAAAATACCCTTTACACAAACAGGAGGAAGCTGGAGTAGGTATCTGATGGTATTCTACTAAAACTTTGGGGCTTGGTTAGGAGTCTAAAAATCAGCGCAATGCTATTTAAAAATAAGCAAAACTATACATTTAAAAAAAAAAAACTTTATGGGCTATATAAATAGATCTACAAAACATGTATGCAAAGAAAAAATGAGTGTATAATGTCCCTTTAAGTGTGGACAGGTAAAGACAGAGATAAATAGTGACTAAAAAGACATGGAACAAACATTAGGTTTCACAGCTTCTAAAAGCACACAGGGCAATGTGTGTATTAAGAATCTTGTATGTTAAAACAGTTTCAAATTGCTTAATATGCAAACTTGTTAATGAAAAATAACACAGCAATGGACTGCATTCACAAACTGGGCTGGGCCTGCATGCTATGTCTGGGGCGGTACTTGAAGAAGAAACTGGGTACATATTCCCTGACATTAACAACTTATGCCAAATAAGACTGGGTTCAAAATTAACAAATATACAAAAACACTGTAGAATCGTTTCCCTAGAAATTGCGCACAACACATGGTAAAGGACTGCAGTGTTTACACTTGTTTTTTCACAGGAGTCTGAGGACGGGAGCCCCCCCGAAAACGTTAACTCTCTTATTAAACACGTTTGTTTCCATGGCGAGTGCTCTCTTTGGATATTTATTTCTACATATTTCTGGGCAGCACCCGGATTTTGTACATTTGTAACAGTGAGTGCTGGTATTTACCATCGGATATATATACGTATATCCGATGGTAAATAGAGAAAAATATATATAAGAGAGAGATGGGTGAGGTTTATTGAATCTGCATAGAATGACATAGAATCTTGTGAAACCGGACAGGCTGGTGAGCCTGGAGAACCCTTAGTGAATTTTTCCTACTGCAACAAACTCATAAATAATTTTAAACTGTAGATTCTAAACATCCAAATATGATAAATATTGAGGTGATTCGATCATCATAAATGTTCTTATTAAAGAGGCATAAGGCTGCAAAATATTTATTCTACTGATAATTTGATTGGACTGTATTGTAATGTACATATACAAAGTAAATGTTATCAATGCTGTCCTACCCAAAGGATTACACTTAGGGTTGCCACCTCAGCCATGCTTTCCTGGACACTTATGAGTTACACATGCTGCAGAGTGTGCAAGGAGGAACATGTATTGTGTTTCTGGATAGCACTGTTTATATGCACTATTCATATTCCTCCCTGCACACCCTGCAGCATGTGTAACTTATAAGTGTCCAGGAAAACATGGCTGAGGTGGCAACCCTAATTTATTTATTTTATTTATTTATTTATAATATATTTTACCAGGAAGGATACATTGAGATTTCTTTCGTTTTCAACTATGTCCTGGGACCACAAAACATTGCATTGATACAACAGGGTACAATAAAATACAAAAACAATATTAATACACAATATATGCAAACATTTAACATAGAACTGGTAGGAAATATTTAATCAACCATGACAGGCGCATTCTGTTTTGAGATATATAGAGAGGGATCTCTTAAAGGATATTAGGCTTGGGGAAGTTTTTAAAGTGTGCAGGAGGTCATTCCATAATTGTGGTGCTCTGTAGGAAAAGGAGGATCGAGCTGCTTTCTTTTAGTATTGAGGCAGACTAAATAATGTGCTGTTATTGGATCGGAGGTTATAGGAGGTGGGAATAGCAGGGGAGAGCATTCTGCTCAGGTAGGGTGGGAGCTTCCCAGAAAGACACGAAAACACAAGGCAGGAAAGATGGAGGGTGCGTCTGGATTCCAGCGACAGCCAGTTTTGTTCTTTTAGCATGTCGCAATGGTGGGTTCTGTAGTATACATATATATATACACTACATGTACTTCTTGCAGACAGCAATCATGCATGCGCAGGAGGGGGGAGGGAAAGAAGCAGAGAGCGCCTTTCTCAGGGACTGTACCACACAGGAGGCTAAACGAACATAACCAAACAGCCAGAAAAAAAACAAGTTATATTAAGGAAGGATACATCTATTAAAAAAGTAGTAATACCATTGTTTAGCGACACCAAACAAAAAATGTCCAACTTTTTAAACTACATTTTAAGTACAGAGTAAACAGTTTCCTCTGCGTCTCATTTCTAATGATTATGTGCTAATTTTAATCTTTCACTTTATTTCAATAAACAATAAGGTCCCCAGCAATTGTAAAACTAATCATGTTAATTGATGTACTGCTCACTATAGTCATAATTGTGTAATTGATAAATTGACATGTCTTCTGAACTGCTGTTCATAATTAGATCATTATGTTGTTATCACGGATCTGTTTATTCATTCTCATGGGTTTTAAAAATGGTGTGGGAATTATGCTAGATAAAATTCTCACTCGTGGGTTGAAAACTGAAGTAAATATGACCAAGATGAGCGCAGCTAAATATCACATTATTTGTAAAGCTGTTGTGACAGCTTGTGATGTAACTATCTGATATCTCAGAATAATCATTTAAAAGTAAAATTATGGTGATGAGTCACTCTAGTGACCTTACATAGGTGTAAATGTTATGCTGTCATTTGTCTTGCCAAGCTGTGGGCATTCCAAAAAAAACAACCTGGGTGAGAAATGTGTCACTTTCATGCCTTGTATGGCATTTTCTTTTAATAAAACAACTGTTTATCTGAATACTGTACCAGTCAAAAGTTTACCTGATTAAATTAAAGTTATCATGGTTTAAAAGACCTTTTGATCTAAAAGCTTATGTTTAAAGGGACATGAAGCCACAAAAGGATCTTTCATGATTCAGACCAGTGTTTTTCAACCAGTGTGCCGTGAGAGATCCTCAGGTATGCCGCGGCAGACTGACAACAGTTTGACATATTTTTTACATTTTGCTTGTTTTTTACTCTGGGCCGTTTTTTTATTTTGAGTGAGATGATGACTGAGGGTAACAGCGCAGCGGCAGCTCGCCTCCCCGACCCGTGTTCTCACTTGGAAGGAACCCCCACAACACATGCCTAGTGCCGGATCTACACGCAGCACTACGCAACACTTCAATCCCCCATGCATGCTGGCGCAGCTTTGCTCCTCCTCCAGAACAGTATACCATGCTCCACAGATAATCTTGTGCTCCACAGATAACATTTTTCCCAGTTTGCAGGGTGGGGGGGGGGGGACTTTCCCAGTGCAGGGGTGTCCCTCTTTCAAATATTGTGAGGTATATGACAGGCTCATCAGGCAGACATCATTTACAACCATGACATATTGACATTCAATGAATGTCAATATGTCAGGTATTGTTTGTAGGAGACATGACAGCACAGTACAGTATGTGTGTGTGTGTGTGTGTGTGTATATATATATATATATATATATATATATATATATATATATATATATATATATATATATATATATGTTGTATTAGGCTACAATGTGTGATTTTGTAAAATTTTGGGCTAGTGGTGTGCCGCAGGATTTTTAAATGTAAAAAAGTGTGCCACGGAAAAAAAATGGTTGAAAATCACTGATTCAGTCAGAAAGTCAATTTAACTTTAAAAAATGTTTGTTTTTGATTAACAAAGGAAAAGCAACAGAGTTATATTTGCTGCAGAAGATGAGCTTAATAAATTCCCCATATTCAGAATTTCCCAATTAACAGCACCTCCAATAAAAAAACAAATACATTCTTGACTCAAGCAGAAGACAGATCTCAACATTGACTGTTCAGAAAAGAATGTGTCAATCAGGTTATCATGATAGAACTGCTGCAAAGAAACCAGTACTGATGGTGACAAATGAGAAGAGACTTACAGTACTTGTGCTAAGGAACACAATGATAGAACTGGAAACTAGAAGAAATCAGTCCTTTGGATTGATCAGTCTAAATATGAGATTTTGGGCTCCTAGGAGGTGGTAGGGTTGAGGAGGATCACTACACTGCAGAAAAAAAACAAATATAATAATAAAAACTAATCTGCATACTGGCAGACTGTCTGCTAGTACCTAAGATGGGGGTGACCAGTAGGGGGTGAGGGAGGGAAGTGAGCTGTTTGGGAGAGATCAAGGGGTGGGAGGTGTAAGGTGGAATGGTGATCTCTACACTGCAGCTAGAATTAATCTTGCAAACTACCCAATTAACCCTTTCACTGTCGGACATAATAGAAGTGTGGTGCACAGCTCCAATTAGCAGTATTCTAATTATCAAAAACCAACAGCAAAGCCATGTATGTCTGCTATTTCTGAACAAAGGGGATCCCAGAGACACGTTTACAATAATTTGTATCATGATTACATAAGCAGTAAGTAAATAATTTAAAGGGACAGTCAACACCAGAATTTTTGTTGTTTAAAAAGATATATAAGCCCTTTATTACCCATTCCCCAGTTTTGCATAACCAACACAGTTATAATAATACACATTTTACCTCTGTAATTACCTTTTAACCAAGTCTCTGCAAACTGCCCCCTTATTTCAGTTCTTTTTACAGACTTGCATTTTAGTCAATCAGTGTTGACTCCTAGATAACTTCACGTGCGTGAGCTGAATGTTATCTATATGACACACATGAACTAAAGCCCTCTAGTGGTGAAAAACTGTCAAAATTCTTTCAAATAAGAGGTGGCCTTCAAGATCTAAGAAAGTAGCATATGAGCCTACTTAGGTTTAGCTTTCATCTAAGAATACCAAGAGAACAAAGCAAAATTGGTGATAAAAGTAAAATGAAAAGTTGTTTTAAATTACATGCCCTATCTGAATCATGAAAGTTTTATTTTGGATTTGACTGTCCCTTTAAGTGAGAAACTTAAAGTTTGTGAAAAAGTTAACAATTATTGTTTTTTATATAATCACATTTGGAGGTAGATTGGTGGCATGAAATATACCAAAATGAGCCTACATCAATACATTGGATTGTCTACTTAAACACATATATATATATATATATATATATATATATATATATATATATATATATATATATATATATATATATATATATATATATATATACGTAAAAAAAAGAAATCAAGGCTCTTTTTCTGTTTAAATGAAGTGATAGCAAAAATGTTAAAAATTCTCCAGGATTTTGGGCAAGTTCTTCCCAGAAATTGCCGGTAGTAAAGGGGTTAAAGGAAAACCTTCTGGGGTTCTGATTATTCTAAAGAGTCCTTAACCCTCCTACCATATAAATAAATTATAATATCCATCATTTAAAAAAGTGGACTCCCAACATTTAGCTAAAGTGTCACTGTCAGGCAACTGTCACAATGATCACCTGGCAACAACCGCTAGCCCCACAGCTCATAGATCCTTGTTGAGCTTAGTTTCAAAAAAAAAAAAAGATACAGGTATCCAAATAAACTGGAGGACTGTGTGGGTGGGAAAGTAAGTAACATTTTGGGAAATTCAATAAAGGATTTTTATTGGTGCAATTGTTTGGTGTTCTTGTTACTTTTTTCTAAGTGAGTTTACAAGCTCAAGAGCATGTATATGCTTTCAAAATTGAGTAAGACACATTCAGGGAAACTAGAATTGTGCTAATTTTAATATTTTCATAGTTAGATATGTAGATAGTCTTGATAAAGGCCTCTCAGTCGGCCAAAACGTGTTGACCTCCTGTGACATACCAGCCCAAGTTCCTATTTGTATATGGTGAGCACTTTTCCTTTAAGTTTAGCTAGCTTTTTCTGTTTTTGTGCATCTGTTTTTTCTTTCACAGGTACCTTTTAGATGTTCTTACTCTGAACCAGAAGTTTTGGATAAAAGATTTTCCTCCCCTGGATAATAGTACTTTCCTCTCTCTTCTCTGGATTCTTCCACACTGGACCTCCACTGGATTTTTTACTCTTTGTGACTGTATAGACTTTGGGACTAGATTGTTGCTTTATATATTGGACGTCCCTTTATCTGAGCTCAGATTCATTAATATCATTCATTAATTTTTCTTATTGTTCCTTTTTTTTATACCCTTATTTTGTCATTTGTTTGACATATGTTTTTCACTGTTGCTTTTTAAATATTTTACTTTAGATTGTGACTAACTCTGCTAGATTGCTACATAGTTCTAGCAATCTTGTTCCATATATTCCTTGGAATAAAACCATTTTTATATATAACATATGTTTATATATAATCTTTATTGTCTGTATTTTCACCCTATTTCTACACTCCTTACTAATACAGTATTATGTGTTATTAATACAGTACTATCTCTATGCTCTTTAGTAATACAGTACTATGTGTTGTTTTTTGGCCATTACACACCCATATTGATAATCTCTTTGGGCCCAGCTTTTCCACCAGCACACTTAAGTCCCCTTTGGGTAGCGCTCCTATGTCCCCACTATTTATTTATTTATTTATTCACCTGTATGACCCTGTTAGGTGGCCGTTTTTTATAGCGAGTTTGTGTGCTTTGCTCTCCTGGCGCTGACTACTAATCATTTTCATTTTAGATATGTAAGCCTTACTTATTTACTGCATAAACTGTAAATTGGTGTAAAGTGACAAAAATATTTGCAAACCTGCTTTTTGCAAAGTAAGAAGCAATGGCCATTAGGGGTGGTCATTACACACTCATCGGAGTGGGTAATGATGAATACGGGTAAGCGGACAAACAGATCCACTGCCCATATGCAGCGAAGGCATGCAGATAACTTCTTAAGTGGAGAAGCTTGTTCGCACACCATTTAATACATGGGGCCCCATAATGTGAGTGAGGGGATTATTAAGGACTCCTAGATCCAATTTCTAAAAAATCTATGTTAGGATATTATAATTTAAGTTTCAGAAAATCCTCATAAGATGCCCTTTTTTCAGCTAAGGGATGAGGACTGCCCAGGGACACACTGAGAGCGGCGCAGTGTGCAGCGTGATGATGAGGTTGTGCGCACTCAGTCTGTCCTACCTTTTTTTCTCTGAGCGCTCAGCCATGTCAGATTGCGTAGCTGAGCACTCAGAGTTGAAATATTTGAACTTCAGAAGCGATGCAGCGCGAAGCAGCTGCTTCACATCGCGCCGCATCGCTTGCAGTGTGTCACAGCCTTTAGGATCAAAGTGTTTTTCTTTTTCCCTACACACAGAGGGCAAGATTACATATGCAGCGTCCCCCGCAAAAGTCGGCATCACCAGTTTTCAGTCTGGTATTGCTATCACATATACGGCGCCACATATAAATGTGGCACGTATATTTCACCCATCGCCCGCTAATTTTACTCCCATAAACTAACATAGAACCGCTTTGCAAATCGGTATCATATATTCAGTGCAAGGATTTATGCAGCGAAAATGGAGAAATTTTACTCCAATTTCACCTCGCCACACATAGGCAGGCGCAGCAAGCCTTGTGCTGAATATATAAGTACCGTAACTACCAAGAAATTCTAACTAACACCTAACGCATGCACAATATCTACCTGTCAACCGTTATCCCCCACCACAATAACTAAATAAAATCTATTAACCCCTAATCCGCCAAACCCCACATCGCAAAATATCTAATTAACCTATTAACCCCTAAACCGCCAACCCCCACAACACAATATACTTAATAAAGTTATTAACCCCTAAACCGCCATCCCTCGTAACGCAAACTACTTAATAAATGTATTAACCCCTAATCCGCCATCCCCCCACAATGCAATAAACCTAATTACACTATTAACCCCTAAACCGCCAACCCCCCCACAATGCAAATATACCTAATTAACCTATTAACCCCTAAACTGCCACCGCCCACATCGCAATAAACCTAATTCATCTATTAAACCGCCATCCCCCCCACAATGCAAATAACTAATTTAATCACTAACATTACTTAGAAAAAAAAAAAAAAACTAAGATTAAATGAAAATAAATAAATCTAAAATTACAAAAAATTAAAAAAGTCTAAAATTACAGAAAAAAATAAACCAAATGATCAAATATAAAAACTTAAACCTAATCTAATAACCTTATGAAAATAAAAAGCCCCCCAAAAGAAAAACACCCCGTAATCAGCTCTTTTGCAGCTCATGAAAATAAAAAAATCCCTAATCTAAAAAAAAGCCACCCCAAAAAAACTAAAAAATTTAACCCCTAAATAGGTACTCACCGTTCCTGAAGTCTGGCGGAGAAGGTCTTCTTCCAGGTGGCGACATCTTCTTCCAGCGCTGGACCTCTTCTATCTTCATCCAGGGCGAAGGTGGAGCGGAGCGGAGGTAACCGCTGAACAGGACCGGCAATGCCCTACAAAAGTCCCTTTTAAAGGATATTGGTAGTTTAGATTAGATTAGGAGATGTTTTTATTTGGGGGGGGGCTTTTAATTTTCATAGGGGTATTAGACTAGGTTTATTTATTTTTTATTTTTGATAATTTGGTTTATTTATTTCTGTAATTTTAGACTTTTTATTTTTTGTAATTTTAGATTTATTTATTTTAATTTAATTTTAGGTTTACTACTATTAGGATTATTTTATTTTAATTTTTCCTTATTATTTTATTATTTTATGTAATTGGAGTTAATTTAGGGGGTGTTAGGTTAGGGGGCTTAGTGATTAAATTAGTTATTTGCGTTGTTGGGGGTTGGCGGTTTAGGGGTTAATAGGCTTATTAAGTGAGGGGTTGGCGGTTTAGCGGTTAATAGGTTAATTAGGTTTATTGTGTTGTTGGGGGTGGCAGTTTAGGGGTTAATACTTTTATTAGGTAGATTGCGATGTGGGGGAATAGCGGATTAGGGGTTAATACATTTATTACTTAGATTGTGATGTGTGTGAATGGCGGATTAGGGTTTATAGATGAATTAGGTATATTGTGTTGTGGGAGGGTTGGCGGTTTAGGGGTTAATACTTTTATTATTATTTGCGATGTGGAGTGATGGCGGATATACGGGGTTTTCATTTCTTAAGTGCCGGCAATTTCTAAACTGCATAAGTCACTGGCGACTCCAGATATGTGTATTTACTCACATTTTTGGACATCACGAGTTTATCCGACTTACGGCAGTATATGAACTGTCGGGGCGGTTTATGGGATTCCCCGATGTGCAAGGCGAAATTACGGGTGACGCGGGATTCAGCAGTTGCGCTGAAGCCTGCGCCGCATATGTAATCTCGCCATGAGTGAGTTCTTTAATATAGTTATTTGCATGCAGATGTAAACATTGTTCAAATATACTTATGTTATTAAATTTACTTTTCACTGTTGGGATCATTTGCTGAAAGTATACTTAGGTATGCTCAGAAGTGTATATGTATTATTTGCACTATATAGCAGCAGGTATAACATATTGTTGATACTGCTGCCATATAGTGCTCTGTATACATGCACCCTCCTGAACCTACCTAGGAAAAAACCTTTATATTTATTTTTAAACTATGGCAGAACAAAAAGTCTTTGATGTTGCACTTGTGTTTGGAAAATAGCAATTTATGAAGATTCTGCTGTTAATACCACTGGGGTTTAGCGATTACATCACAGGTTGAAGAATTTGTATGTTGATAGAGCCCTTTTAAAAGTGTTTCATGATGGGTAACCTGTGCAATTAACCTGTTGTGTTTAAAAAATCATAGAGATATGTGTATTTGTCTTTTTAAGGGATTTGAATATGGGCATTATTATAGTGGGCAAGTGTGTTTTGGGTCATTTTTATTAGTATAAAAGTGCTTATTGTTACTTTTTAACTTCAAATGACTGAGAAGGTGGCATTACTCTTAAACCAATGCTACATTTGCAAACTTTTGGTGGTACTTGTTACATTTCCTGGAGGATCATCAAGTCCTTTAAACTGTTAAATATGATTAATGAAAAATGTGTGGTATGGATTGTCATCAGACAAAGAAGTCTTGCACCTGTTAAGTATAGGGACATATTTTTTTTTGCCAAACCAATAATGAAAAAAGTGTTACTGATAAGCAATGAAAAAGGCGGATTGTGATTGCATTGTCATTGAAAAGAAAAGGGTTCATCTGCAGCTGTTAACATACAGATAATTATCACATGATGATGAGTGTGATCAAACCTAAAGTTTTTAAAACATATGATGAGATTACATAGCCACAGACTACACTGCATTAGATTTAGAAGTATGGGATAATTTTTTATGATTTTTTTTGTTAGTTTGGAACAAATTATTGATCTCTATGATCTCTCCTGACATCAGCATTTCTGTAGTGAATTTGCATTACTACATATCACTACATCACTACATATGACTACATCACTACATCACTGCATATGACTACATCACTACATATGACTGCATCACTACATCACTACATATATCTACATCACTACATATGATTACATCACTACATCACTACATATGACTACATCACTGCATATGACTACATCACTACATATGACTACATCACTACATCACTACATATGACTACATCACTACATATGACTACATCACTACATCTGATTACATCACTACATATGACTACATCACTACATATGACTACATCACTACATCACTACATATGACTACATCACTACATATGACTACATCACTACATCACTACATATGACTACATCACTACATCACTACATATGACTACATCACTACATATGACTACATCACTACATATGACTACATCACTACATCTGATTACATCACTACATATGACTACATCACTACATATGACTACATCACTACATATGATTGACTACATCACTACATCACTACATATGACTACATCACTACATATGACTTCATAACTACATATGACTACATCACTACATATTTTCTAAATAAAAAAAATTCTATCCTCTATCAAGAGAGTGAGAATCTCAGAAAGGAGAAAAACACATTTTACTTTAGAATATTACTGCAAACAAACATTTATTCTAACTTGACATGGAGTGAAATAACAGAACAATTTCCCCTTTGCCCTTTACAATACCATTGGTGTGAAAGACTGCGCCTGCCATCAGTAATAATCTACTGAAAGAAAATACCAGTCAATTCCAATAAGAAGCATATAATTCTAAGAAAGACAGCTGTTACTTGTCTCCTGCAGGAATTGGGAGATGTTTTGAATGTGCAGGATTCCTGCTGAGAAGTTAAATTTAAAAACAAGAAATTTAAAACATTAAAGATACCTTTTTTTTATATTTACCATAACTCAGTTTGTAGACTTTAAAATTATAATAATGTATTTTTTGCATTTAGATGATAATTTAAAATGTATTATAGTTGTACTAGTCCTAAAGCCCGTTCACACGGGCCATTTTTTGCAGTACAGCGGTCCCACCCCTTGCTCTCTCTCTCCCCCTCTTTTTTGTGCTCTCTCCCCCTCTCTTTTGTGCTCTCTCTCGCTCCAACTCTCTTTCGCTCTCTCTCTCCCCCCTCTCTTTTGCTCTCTCTCTCTCCCCCTCTCTTTTGCTCTCTCTCTCCCCCCTCTCTTTTGCTCTCTCTCTCCCCCTCTCTTTTGCGCTCTCTCCCCTCTCTTTTGTGTTCTCTCTCGCTCCACCTCTCTTTTGCTCTCTCTCTCCCCCCTCTCTTTTGCATTCTCTCTTTTGCGCTCTTTCTCTCCCCCCTCTTTTGCGTGCTCTCTCTCCCCCTCTCTTTTGCGCTCTCTCTCTCCCCCTCTCTTTTGCGCTCTCTCTCTCCCCCTCTCTTTTGTGCTCTCACTCTCTTCCCCCCTTTCTTTTGCCCTCTCTCTCCCCCCTCTCTTTTGCGCTCTCTCTCTCTCCCCTCTCTTTTGCTCCCTCTCTCCCCCTCTCTTTTGCTTTCTCTCCCCCCTCTCTTTTGCTCTCTCCCCCCTCTCTTTTGCGCACTCTCTCCCCGCTCTCTTTTACGCTCTCTCTCTCCCCCCCTCTCTTTTGAGTTCTCTCTCTCTTTTGCGCTTTCTCTCCCCCCCCCTCTTTTGCGTGCTCTCTCTCCCCTCTCTTTTGTGCTCTCTCTCTCCCCCTCTCTTTTGCGCTCTCTCCCCCTCTCTTTTGCGCTCTCTCTCTCCCCCTTCTCTTTTGCGCTCTCTCTCCCCCCCCCCTCTCTTTTGCACTCTCTCTCTCTCCCCTCTTTCTTTTGCTCTGTCTCTCTCTCCTTTTTTTTTTGCTCTCTCTCTCTCCATCCCTCTCTTTTGCTCTTTCACTCCATCCCTCTCTTTTGCTCTCTCTCTCCCCCTCTCTTTTGCGCTCTCTCCCCCTTCTCTTTTGTGCTCTCTCCCCCCTCTCTTTTGCACTCTCTCTCCCCCCCTCTCTTTTGCTCTGTCTCTCTCTCCTTTTTTTGCTCTCTCTCTCCATCCCTCTCTTTTGCACTCTCTCTCCATCCTTTCTTTTGCTCTTTCTCTCCATCCCTCTCTTTTGCTCGCTCTCTCCCCCTCTCTTTTGCTCTCTCTCTCCCCCTCTCTTTTGCGCTCTCTCCCCTCTCTTTTGTGTTCTCTCTCGCTCCACCTCTCTTTTGCTCTCTCTCTCCCCCCTCTCTTTTGCATTCTCTCTTTTGCGCTCTTTCTCTCCCCCCTCTTTTACGTGCTCTCTCTCCCCCTCTCTTTTGCGCTCTCTCTCCCCCTCTCTTTTGCGCTCTCTCTCTCCCCCTCTCTTTTGTGCTCTCACTCTCTTCCCCCTTTCTTTTGCCCTCTCTCTCCCCCCCTCTCTTTTGCGCTCTCTCTCTCCCCTCTCTTTTGCTCCCTCTCTCCCCCTCTCTTTTGCTTTCTCTCCCCCCTCTCTTTTGCTCTCTCCCCCCTCTCTTTTGCGCACTCTCTCCCCGCTCTCTTTTACGCTCTCTCTCTCCCCCCCTCTCTTTTGAGTTCTCTCTCTCTTTTGCGCTTTCTCTCTCCCCCCCCTCTTTTGCGTGCTCTCTCTCCCCTCTCTTTTGTGCTCTCTCCCCCTCTCTTTTGCGCTCTCTCCCCCTCTCTTTTGCGCTCTCTCTCTCCCCCTTCTCTTTTGCGCTCTCTCTCCCCCCCTCTCTTTTGCACTCTCTCTCTCTCCCCTCTTTCTTTTGCTCTGTCTCTCTCTCCTTTTTTTTTGCTCTCTCTCTCTCCATCCCTCTCTTTTGCTCTTTCACTCCATCCCTCTCTTTTGCTCTCTCTCCCCCTCTCTTTTGTGCTCTCTCCCCCTTCTCTTTTGTGCTCTCTCCCCCCTCTCTTTTGCGCTCTCTCTCCCCCCCTCCCTTTTGCTCTGTCTCTCTCTACTTTTTTTGCTCTCTCTCTCCATCCCTCTCTTTTGCACTCTCTCTCCATCCTTTCTTTTGCTCTTTCTCTCCATCCCTCTCTTTTGCTCGCTCTCTCCCCCTCTCTTTTGCTCTCTCTCTCCCCCTCTCTCCCCCCTCTCTTTTGCTCTGTCTCTCTCCGCTCTCTTTTGTTCTCTCTCTCCATCCCTCTCTTTTGTTCTCTCTGTCCCCCTCTCTATTGCTCTCTCTGTCCCCTCTCTTTTTCTCTCTTTCCCCCCTCTCTTTTTCTCTCTCTCCCCCTCTCTATTGCTCTCTCTCCCCCCTCTCTTTTGCTCTCTCTCTCCCCTCTCTTTTTCTCTCTCTTCCCTCTATTTTGCTCTCTCCCCTCTATTTTGCTCTCTCTCCCCCCTCTCTTCTGCACTTTCCCCTCTTTTCTGCTCTTTCCTATCTCTTTTTGTCTCTCCCCCTTTCTTTCTATTTCTCTTCTCGCGCCGACCTCGCCCGTCCACGCTCCGCCACTCCCACGTTCCCGCCGGCCTCGTCCACGCTCCCGCCGGCCATGCCCATGCTCCCGCCCAGCCACACCCACTTTCGTTGCAACAGCATTTCAGGTAAGGCTAAGTGTGTTTGTCTCTACTGCGCATGACAGCTTCGGACAAACACACTTGGCCTTTTATATAATAGGATTGTTTGTTTTTTCAAAACCAAATATTTGCTGATGTGTCCCTGTTCACCAATAAAACTATGGGAGTTGTAATTATCAGCCATTGAACAATCTGTCATATCAATAGTCTCTGTTTTAACCTTTTTTGTTAATGCAAATATATATTTGACGTATTAAATAAATATTCTTTCATCGAAATGTAAGACAATGTAGGAATGTAATGCCCCTTTAAAGACAAGATTACAATTATTTCTTACATAATATTTAAAGGGACAGGAAAATCAACATTAAGATTGAGCTTGCAATTTTAAAAGACTTTTCAATGTATTTATTTCGTCAATTTGAAATTGTTATCTTGGTATCCTTTGTTTAAAAGCATACCTAAGTGGTTCATATGCCTCTTGTCATTTCTTACCAGATGTGTTCAGCTAGCTTCCAATAGTGCAATAATCAAATGTTATAATGTGTTAGAATATTTTCTTTTTAAAAGTCACTATTTTACCTACTTCCAACAGTAGATCAACTAAATGCCCTTACAGCTTAGTTTGCTGTATTATTAATTACATGTTGCCAAGTCTAATAGAATAAAACAGACTGTAAGCTAGAAAAGCAATGTAACCTAAAAGTGCAATCCAATGGCTGTAATAATCTATTGTTTGCAAGTATATGCACTTGAGAATACCAGATGAAAAACAGTTCTGTTAGTAGCCTTTGCTCTCTTGACATAAATAATTGTGCATTATACAGGACGCCTTGTACAGACCTTCAGAAGCAGAAATATTGCTCTGCATGTAATACCACATACTACACTCTCATTCTCCCATCAATTTTCCACGCTGTCCTGTATTGAACTCTCAACAGGAGATCAATTACCTTATAGGCTATTGGAGCATCTAGTATTTCGTTTAGCCATTTGACACCTGGTTTTAAAGAAGCTTGGCGCTGGGAAATGCAGAGAAAATGCATTCATAGTGCTTGAGCTGTATAGGCATAAGGAACGCACAACTAAAAAATGCAATTATTTAATTATCAATGTAATATTTATTCTGACATTGAACAGTAGATTTGTTTTTAGCAATAAGTTCGTATTATGTGGAACTGTAGGCAGAAAATAATAAGCATTTGTAGACTATATGGATTTCTTATACCCCCTTCAGTTTGTTCTTTATTTTCAAGTGGTTTCTTAAAGGGACAATCTAGTCCAAAACAAACTTTCATTATTCAGATAGGGCATGTCATTTTAAACAATTTTCCAATTTACTTCTAGCACCAATTTTGCTGTGTTATCTTGGTATTCTTAGTTGAAAGCTAATTTCTAAGCCCTTGAAGACCGCCTCTTATCTCAGGGCATTTTGACAGTTTTTCCCCACTAGAGGGTGTTAGTTCATGTGTTTCATATAGATAACACTGTGCTCACACACCTGGAGTTCCTAGGAGCCAGCACTGATTGGCTAAAATGCAAGTCTGTCAAAAGAACTGAAATAAGGGGCAGTTTGCAGAGGCTTAGATACAAGATAAGCATAGAGGTAAAAAGTGTATTAATATAACTGTGTTGGTTATGCAAAACTAGGGAATGGGTAATACATGGGTTATCTATCTTTTAAAACAATAAATATTCTGGTGTAGACTGTTCCATTAAGTACAGTGTATTACAACAGATTTTTGGGTATCCTCATTTAGTAATATGGCATTCAATTAATTATTTCTTGTTGTAAAAGGCTTTTGGTGTCCCTTTAATCAGTTGTGATTAAAGGGACACCAGTGATTAAGTGATTGCATACATTATTGTCTCCATGGCAGGAAAAACATTTGGTGCAAACCAGACCGTTCTGACTTAATTTGCCATAATTTGTTGAGGGAGGTTAAATAGATAATTTGGGGGGGTTTGCTTATACTTCAAACTCCGGTACCAAGAGGTTGAAAGTAAAAAGTTTGCTCGTGAGCGAAACCCGAAGGGCACAAACCAGATGCACAGAAGAAATAAAACTAACATGCGCTAACCAAAGAGGAGTTATTAATATCTCACATTCCAAAGGTATAGATATCTATTTTACATTAACATTATCAGATATATAAAATATATATTTAATAATAAAAATTACATTTTTTTATGTGAAGACCATAGGAATGTAAAATATGTGTAACACGCTTTGGTCTAACTCAGTGTTGGGTTATCACACATGAAGAAATAGCCATCTTAAAGTGCATCTTGAAATGTTAAATATAAATTATTTTTTTTTAATAATTATTAAATATTATTATACAGTTGTGTTCATAAGTTTACATACCCTGGCAGAATTTATGATTTCTTTGCCATTTTTCAGAGAATATGAATAACACAAAAACTTTTCTCTCACTCATGGTTAGTGTTTGGCTGAAGCCATTTATTATCAATCAACTGTGTTTACTCTTTTTAAATCATAATGACAACAGAAACTACCCAAATGACCCTGATCAAAAGTTTACATACCCTGGTGATGTTGGCCTGATAACATGCACACAAGTTAACACAAAGGGGTTTGAATGGCTATTAAAGGTAACCTTCCTTATCTGTGATCTGTTTGCTTGTAATTAGTGTGTGTGTATAAAAGGTCAATGAGTTTCAGGACTCCTGACAGACCCTTGCATCGTTCATCCAGTGCTGCACTGACATTTCTGGATTCTGAGTCACGGGGAGAGCAAAAGAATTGTCAAAGGATTTGCGGGAAAAGGTAGTTGAACTGTATAAAACAGGAAAGGGATATCCAAGGAATTGAGAATGGCAATCAGCAGTGTTCAAACTCTAATCAAGAAGTGGAAAATTAGGGGTTTTGTTGAAACCAAACCACGGTCAGGTAGACCAACTAAAATTCCGACCACAACTGACAGGAAAATTGTTTGGGAAAGATGGGCTGTATGGTCGAGTCGCCAGAAGAAAGCCATTACTACGCAAATGCCACAAAGTATCCCACTTACAATACCCCAAACAGCACAGAAACAAGCCTCAAAACCTTCTGGCACAAAGTCATTTGGAGTGATGAGACCAAAATTGAGCTTTTGGGCTACAACCATAAACGCTACATTTGGAAAGGAGTCAACAAGGCTTATGATGAAAGGTACACCATTCCTACTGTGAAACACGGAGGTGGATCGCTGATGTTTTGGGGATGTGTGAGCAAGATGAATTCAGCATGTTATCAAAAAATACTGGAGGAAAATTTGCATTCATCAGTCCAGAAGCTGCGCATGGGTCGTACTTGGACATTCCAACATGACAACGATCCTAAAGACAAGGCCAAGTCGACCTGTCATTGGCTACAGCAGAACAAAATGAAGGTTCTGGAGTGGCCATCTCAGTCTCCTGATGTCAATATCATTAAGCCACTCTGTGGAGATCTCAAACGTGCAGTTCATGCAAGATAGCCCAAGAATTTACAGGAACTGGAGGCTTTTTGCCAGGAAGAATGGGCAGCTTTACCATCTGAGAATATAAAGAGCCTCATCCACAAATACCACAAAAGACTTCAAGCTGTCATTGATGTTAAAGGGGACAATACAAGGTATTAAGAACTGGGGTATGCAAATTTTTGATCAGGGTCATTTGGGTAGTTTCTGTTGTCATTATGATTTAAAAAGAGTAAACACAGCTGATTGTTAATAAATGGCTTCTGCCAAACACTTACCATGAGTGAAAGATAAGTTTTTGTGTTTTCATTCATATTCTCTGAAAAATGGCCAAGAAATCATAAATTCAACCAGGGTATGTAAACTTTTGAGCACAACTGTACATACTGTAAAAAAAATTCTATATATATTTTAATGGATTATTTTGACTTTTTTTAATAATATTTTTTAATAATTATTATTAATATTTTTTAATATTTTATATTTAATTTTTCCAGACCATGCTTTAAGATGACTAATTCTTCATGTGTGCTAACCCGACATGCGTTAGACCTAAAGCGTGGAACCCGAAGTGCATTACGCATATTTTACATTCCTATGTTCTATACATTGGAGGGGAGAAAAAGTTAAGGTGGTCACGATAATTTGTTAGCGATTGTCGGCTTTCACAAACATTTAACTTTCAATTCATAATACGAGCGCTACCAGAGGAGCACAAAAAAAGCTCCATCTAAGAAAGTTAACGCTCGAGTGGGAGCACTATTTACTCATAATCTAGCACTGGTAATAGCAGTAACGCCCAATAGCAATCTACTAGAAAAGATATTTAAAGGGATTATTAATGAATTTCAAACATTATCTCATCTTAACTACAAGATCCCTCAGTAGCCTAACAAGTTGGACCTAGTTTAATGTCTTACTGTGCATTAGAGATGTGCATTCAGCAGTTTCATTCCCTGCTCTTTTCGGAGCTTAATGGACCATTAAAGGGATGATTTAGAAAGAGCATGCAATTTTAAACAACTTGGCTCACCCATGTGTATTACTTTTTCATCAACTAAGAATATCTTTAAAAAATCAAGCCAAATAAATAGAAGTAAATTGTAATGTTGTTTAAATTTGTATTCTCTATCTGAATAATGAAAGAAAACTTTAGGGTTTAGTGTCCCTTTAATATCCTCTTGTGCAAGTGAAACACAGTAAGATCAATGCAAATCAAGATATTAGTTTGTTTTACTTGCACAAGAGGATATTCGACTTCGAAAAGAGTTGAATACCGAAAGCAGCCTCCTACTTCCCCATTCAGCAGTGAACCAAATTGCCGAATGCACATCTCTACTTTGCATTATAATTCACGTTCTAGAGCAATTACCATAGAGAATAGCAGAATACTGTGTACACTGAAAAGCAGCCCCTTTAGTGTTGAAATCACTAATCATTCGGAGCTTGATAATTCGACCCCATTATCTCAATACTATCCTTAACTCCCATCTATAGAATCCCACCATCACAATACAATACAGAACAAATAATGTAAATTTGTGGCACATTTTATAGATTTATAACTATTGTAGAAAATTTGTTAGATAAGCTTTTCTAAAGAATTTTAATCAAACCTAATATCAGAAAAGGAACAAAAAAACATAATTTATGCTTACCTGATAAATTCCTTTCTCCTGTAGTGTAGTCAGTCCACGGGTCATCCATTACTTATGGAATATATCTCTTCCTAACAGGAAACTGCAAGAGAATTACCCAGCAGAGCTGCTATATAGCTCCTCCCCTCACATATCATACTCAGTCATTCGACCAAAGCAGACGAGAAAGGAGGAACCATAGGGTACAGTGGTGACTGGAGTTTAATTAAAATTTAAACCTGCCGTAAAAACAGGGCGGGCCGTGGACTGACTACACTACAGGAGAAAGGAATTTATCAGGTAAGCATAAATTATGTTTTCTCCTGTTAAGTGTAGTCAGTCCACGAGTCATCCATTACTTATGGAATACCAATACCAAAGCTAAAGTACACGGATGAAGGGAGGGACAAGGCAGGAACATTAAACAGAAGGAACCACTGCCTGAAGTACCTTTCTCCCAAAAATAGCCTCCGACGAAGCAAAAGTGTCAAATTTGTAAAATTTTGAAAAAGTGTGAAGCGAAGACCAAGTCGCAGCCTTGCAAATCTGTTCAACAGAGGCCTCATTTTTAAAGGCCCAGGTGGAAGCCACAGCTCTAGTAGAATGAGCTGTAATCCTTTCAGGAGGCTGCTGTCCAGCAGTCTTATAGGCTAAGTGTATTATGCTACGAAGCCAAAAAGAGAGAGAGGTAGCGGAAGCCTTTTGACCTCTCCTCTGTCCAGAGTAAACGACAAACAGGGAAGAAGTTTGACGAAAATCCTTAGTTGCCTGCAAATAGAATTTCAGGGCACGGACTACGTCCAGATTATGCAAAAGTCGTTCCTTCTTTGAAGAAGGGTTAGGACACAGAGATGGAACAACAATCTCTTGATTGATATTCCTGTTAGTAACTACCTTAGGTAAGAACCCAGGTTTAGTACGCAGGACTACCTTGTCTGAATGAAAAATCAGATAAGGAGAATCACAATGTAAGGCAGATAACTCAGAGACTCTTCGAGCCGAGGAAATAGCCATCAAAAACAGAACTTTCCAAGATAACAGCTTGATATCAATGGAATGAAGGGGTTCAAATGGAATGCCTTGAAGAACATTAAGAACTAAGTTTAAGCTCCACGGCGGAGCAACAGACTTAAACACAGGCTTAATCCTAGTTAAAGCCTGACAGAAAGCCTAAACGTCTGGAACTTCAGCCAGACGTTTGTGTAGAAGAATAGACAGAGCAGAAATCTGTCCCTTTAACGAACTAGTAGATAAGCCCTTTTCTAAACCCTCTTGTAGAAAGGACAATATCCTAGGAATCCTAACCTTACTCCATGAGTAACTCTTGGATTCGCACCAATGTAAATATTTACGCCATATCTTATGGTAAATTTTTCTGGTAACAGGCTTCCTAGCCTGTATTAAGGTATCAATAACCGACTCCGAGAAGCCACGCTTTGATAGAATCAAGCGTTCAATCTCCATGCAGTCAGCCTCAGAGAAATTAGATTTGGATGTTTGAAAGGACCCTGAATTAGAAGGTCCTGTCTCAGAGGCAGAGACCACGGTGGACAGAACGACATGTCCACTAGGTCTGCATACCAGGTCCTGCGTGGCCACGCAGGCGCTATCAGAATCACCAAAGCTCTCTCCTGTTTGATCTTGGCAATCAAACGAGGAAGCATCGGGAATGGTGGAACCACATAAGCCATGTTGAAGACCCAAGGGGCTGTCAGAGCATCTATCAGCACCGCTCCCGGGTCCCTGGACCTGGATCCGTAACAAGGAAGCTTGGCGTTCTGACGAGACGCCATGAGATCCAGATCTGGTTTGCCCCAACGACGAATCAGTTGAGCAAAGACCTCCGGATGAAGCTCCCACTCCCCCAGATAAAAAGTCTGGTGACTTAGAAAATCCGCCTCCCAGTTCTCCACGCCTGGGATGTAGATCGCTGACAGGTGGCAAGAGTGAGACTCTGCCCAGCGAATTATCTTTGAGACTTCCAACATCGCTAGGGAACTTCTGGTTCCCCCTTGATGGTTGATGTAAGCCACAGTCGTGATGTTGTCCGACTGAAATCTGATGAACCTCAGAGTTGCTAACTGAGGCCAAGCTAGGAGAGCATTGAATATTGCTCTTAACTCCAGAATATTTATTGGGAGGAGTTTCTCCTCCTGAGTCCATAATCCCTGAGCTTTCAGGGAATTCCAGACTGCTCCCCATCCTAGAAGGCTGGCGTCTGTTGTTACAATCGTCCAATCTGGCCTGCGAAAGGTCATCCCCTTGGACAGATGTGGCCGAGAAAGCCACCATAGAAGAGAATCTCTGGTCTCTTGATCCAGATTTAGTAGGGGGGACAAATCTGAGTAATCCCCGTTCCACTGACTTAGCATGCACAATTGCAGCGGTCTGAGATGCAGGCGTGCAAATGGTACTATGTCCATTGCCGCTACCATTAAGCCGATTACTTCCATGCACTGAGCTACTGACGGGTGTGGAATGGAGTGAAGGACACGGCAAGCATTTAGAAGCTTTAATAACCTGGCCTCTGTCAGGTAAATTTTCATCTCTACAGAATCTATAAGAGTCCCTAGAAAGGGAACTCTTGTAAGTGGTAATAGAGAACTCTTTTCCACGTTCACCTTCCACCCATGCGACCTCAGAAATGCCAGAACTATCTCTGTATGAGAATTGGCAGTTTGAAAACTTGACGCTTGTATCAGAATGTCGTCTAGGTACGGAGTCACCGCTATGCCTCGCGGTCTTAGTACCGCCAGAAGTAATCCTAGAATTTTTGTAAAGATTCTTGGAGCCGTAGCTAATCCGAAGGGAAGAGCTACAAACTGGTAATGCCTGTCTAGGAAGGCAAATCTCAGATACCGGTAATGGTCCTTGTGAATCGGTATGTGAAGGTAGGCATCCTTTAGATCCACTGTGGTCATGTACTGACCCTCTTGGATCATGGGAAGGATGGTTCGAATAGTTTCCATTTTGAATGATGGAACTCTTAGAAATTTGTTTAGGATTTTTAAGTCCAAGATTGGCCTGAAGGTTCCCTCTTTCTTGGGAACCATAAATAGGTTTGAATAGAATCCCTGCCCGTGTTCCGTCCGCGGAACTGGGTAGATTACCCCCATTAGTAAGAGGTCTTGTACACAGCGTAGAAACGCCTCTTTCTTTATTTGGTTTGCTGATAACCTTGAAAGATGAAATCTCCCCCGTGGAGGAGAAGTTTTGAAGTCCAGAAGATATATCTGAGATATTATCTCCAACGCCCAGGGATCCTGGACATCTCTTGCCAAAGCCTGGGCGAAGAGAGAAAGTCTGCCCCCCACTAGATCCGTTTCCGGATAGGGGGCCCTCTCTTCATGCTGTTTTGGGGGCAGCAGCAGGTTTCTTGGCCTGCTTGCCCCTGTTCCAGGACTGGTTAACTTTCCAGCCCTGTCTGTAACGAGCAACAGCTCCTTCCTGTTTTGGAGCGGAGGAAGTTGATGCTGCTCCTGCCTTGAAGTTACGAAAGGCATGAAAATTAGACTGTTTGGCCTTTGATTTGGCCCTGTCCTGAGGTAGAGCATGGCCCTTACCTCCCGTAATGTCAGCAATAATTTATTTCAAGCCGGGCCCGAATAAGGTCTGCCCTTTGAAAGGAATATTAAGCAATTTAGATTTAGAAGTCACGTCAGCTGACCAGGATTTAAGCCATAGCGCTCTGCGCGCTTGGATGGCGAATCCGGAGTTCTTAGCCGTAAGTTTGGTTAAATGCACAACGGCATCAGAAACAAATGCGTTAGCTAGCTTAAGTGTCTTAAGCTTGTTGATTATTTCATCCAATGGAGCTGAGCGAATGGCCTCTTCCAGAGACTCAAACCAGAATGCTGCCACAGCAGTGACAGGCGCAATGCATGCGAGGGGCTGTAAAATAAAACCTTGTTGAACAAACATTTTCTTAAGGTAACCCTCTAATTTTTTATCCATTGGATCTGAAAAGGCACAACTATCCTCCACCGGGATAGTGGTACGCTTAGCTAAAGTAGAAACTGCTCCCTCCACCTTAGGGACCGTCTGCCATAAGTCTCGTGTGGTGGCGTCAATAGGAAACATTTTCCTAAATATGGGAGGAGGGGTAAAAGGCACACCCGGTCTATCCCACTCCTTGCTAATAATCTCTGTAAGCCTTTTTGGTATAGGAAATACGTCAGTACACACCGGTACCGCATAGTATCTATCCAACCTACATAATTTCTCTGGAATTGCAACCGTGTTACAATCATTCAGAGCCGCTAATACCTCCCCTAGCAATGTGCGGAGGTTCTCTAGCTTAAATTTAAAATTGGAAATCTCTGAATCCAGTCTCCCTGGATCAGATCCGTCACCCACAGAATGAAGCTCTCCGTCCTCACGTTCTGCAAACTGTGACGCAGTATCTGACATGGCTCTCATCTCATCCGCGCGCTCTATCCTTAACCCAGAGCTATCGCGCTTGCCTCTTAATTCTGGCAACTTAGATAATACTTCTGTCATAACAGTAGCCATGTCTTGCAAAGTGATTTGTAAGGGCCTCCCTGATGTACTTGGCGCCACAAAATCACGCACCTCCTGAGCGGGAGGCGAAGGTACTGACACGTGAGGAGAGTTAGTCGGCATAACTTCCCCCTCGTCGTCTGGTGATAATTTCTTTACATGTAAAGATTGACTTTTATTTAAAGTAGCATCAATGCAATTAGTACACAAATTTCTATTGGGCTCCACATTGGCCTTTAAACATAGTGAACAAAGAGATTCATCTGAGTCAGACATGTTTAAACAAACTAGCAATGAGACTAGCAAACTTGGAAATACTTTTCAAAATTAATTTACAATCAATATAAAAAACGTTACTGTGCCTTTAAGAAGCACGGAAAAACTGACACAGTTGAAATAACAATGACCAAAATAGTTATAGCAACCAAATTTTCACAGTAAATGTATTAAGTTAGCAAAGGATTGCACCCACCAGCAAATGGATGATTAACCCCTTAGTACCCAAAAACGGATAACAATTATATAATTAACGTTTTTCTCACAGTCAAATACACTGTCACAGGACTGCTGTGCCTGATTACCTCCCTCAAAATGGATTTTGAAGACCCCTGAGCTCTCTAGAGACGATCTGGATCATGGAGGATGAAGTAGACAGATTGTGACTGAATTTTTACTGCGCAAAAAAGCGCTAAAATAGGCCCCTCCCACTCATATTACAACAGTGGGGAAGCTCAGAAACTGTTTCTATGCAGAAAACAAAAATGGCCATGTGGTAAAAATCATGCCCTAATAAGTTTTATCACCAAGTACCTCACAAAAACGATTAACAAGCCAGTAAACGTTTTAAACATACATTTGAAAGTTATGTATTATTATTAATAAGCCTGCTACCAGTCGTTTTTACTGCAGTTAAGGCTCATACATTATTTCAGTATTAACAGGATTTTCAGAGTCAATTCCATTCCTTAGAAAAATACATTCAGTGTACACACACACACACATCAGCCTGATACCAGTCGCTATCACTGCATTTAAGGCTGAACTTACTTTACAATGCTATCAGCAGTATTTTCTCAGTCAATTCCATTCCTCAGAAAATAAATTACTGCACATACCTCATTTGTTGCAGGGGAGCCCTGCATGCTATTCCCCTTCTCTGAAGTTACCTCACTCCTCAGATGAGAAACAGCCAGTGGATCTTAGTTACGTCTGCTAAGACCATAGAAAAAAACCCAGGCAGATTCTTCTTCTAATGCTGCCTGAGAATAAACAGCACACTCCGGTGCCATTTAAAAATAACAAACTTTTGATTGTAGAAATAAACTAAGTTAAAAAACACCACAGATCTCTCACAGCTTCCTTTTTAGTTAGGCTGCAAGAGAATGACTGAGTATGATATGTGAGGGGAGGAGCTATATAGCAGCTCTGCTGGGTAATTCTCTTGCAGTTTCCTGTTAGGAAGAGATATATTCCATAAGTAATGGATGACCCGTGGACTGACTACACTTAACAGGAGAAAAATGGATAAAACCCAAAAAAACTGCTATAAAGTATTTCTTTGCTATATTAGAGACATTACCAGTCCTAAAAATGTAATGCATGGGTATCAGAAACATGATTGGATTTAAAACTGAACACTAATGTAAACAAAATAACTGATTCCTGAAAGTTTAAAAATCTAAAAACATCTTACAAGCATTATCAATAAGTAGGAATGGTCCTGCATTATATATATATATATATATATATATATATATATATATATATATATATATATATATATATATATATATATATATATATATATTTGTATACTGGATCAATGGCTGGTTTATATGGATTTCCCAAAGAATTGTCTATTTTTCCTTCTAAGAAACCAGAAAGCTTTGCTAAGGAATCTGGCTTTGAAGCTTAAAGGAACTTGGACTCAGCTGACCTCAAACCAGGCTCTTTAGAGATGAAAGATGAGTCACTTCTGTTTAAGATATAATGATTTACATATCAATTACAATTTTACTTCTGCCATCACACAACCATCAATGGGTTGTTGTTATGTAACGTTTTCGATGTAAAGATACATCTGAAGTATAGTTCATAGTCCATATAGAAATCATAATAACATAAACTGTAACACACTCATTTCATTATTTGTAATAGATGTATGATTAAAGTGGTCAGGTCCCCAGTACATTAGATAGTTTGTTGCCTTGGGGGTATGTAATGTATAATGCACCATAGAGCTTTTGGAGATTTCTCTGGAGCACCATTGTGTATACACTGTTGTACTGCAAGAAAAGGACAGTAGCTTTTGTGCAATAATTCTGGGACCTCTATTAAACTCAAACTTTTGATCCCCCATACATTAATAGATTTGACTCATGAAAATTAAACAACATTGCAATTCATTACTAATTTTCCTATGCAGAGAAGTCAAACATTCTATAATTAAAAGGGACACTATACCTAAGTTTTCTTCTGTAGTGTAGTAATTTTTTGGGCGGTGTAACTGTATTTACGGTATAATAATATGTTTATTTCACTCCAGTGGGTGTTTGAACAAGAAAAAAAAATATTCTGCTCCAACTACTCCATTGAATAAGAGCAGAGAGTGCTCTTGTGTCTCAGCCTTATATACCTTAAGGTTAGGTTGGCAGGTACAAATAGGTTAGTGTTAAAGCACAGGCAGGGGTAAAATAAATATAGTTTTATTGCAAAAACATATATCCCACAGTTACACACTAAATACATAAACTGAAAAACTTAGATTTAGTGACCCTTTAAATATTATTCAAAATATGGGCACATTTCATTCACCATTTACAGTTAGTTCTATTTGGCTACAATAAGTTTATTTTATTTTTTGCAATTGACAGTTTTAATACCTTTATATATTTATTTATTACCTAATTTTTGTATATCCCTAAAAAGTACTTTAATGCTCCTTTAAATAATTGATACGTGTGTTTGTACTATATGGGCAATAGACAAATTGTCAGACTAGTAAGGGAAAGTACACTTCAACTAGAAGTTATACAATATAATTTATGTATGTGAGAGAGCCACAGCCACACAGTGCTCAAAATTATATTATCAATTAGAATTATGCTGTTTGTAAAAATGACTTTCATAAGAGCATTTTTTTAAGGTCTTTTTTTAATTATTTTTTCTAATGCAACAAAATTGCCAACAGTAAAAAGAAAACAATTAGTGATTTTTATCATATATATATATAGTAGCTTAAAGGGACATTATACACTCATTTTTTCTTTGCATAAATGTTTTGTAGATGATCTATTTATATAGCCCCTAAAGTTTTTTTTTTAAATAAATGTATAGTTTTGCTTATTTTTAAATAGCATTGCTCTGAGCGAAGCCCCAAAGTTTTATGTGAATACCGTCAGCTACCTTCTCCAGCTTGTTCCTGTTTGTGTAAAGGGTCTTTTCATATGCAAAAGAAGGGGGGGAGTGTCTTATTTGCCACTTGCAGTGGGCTTTCCAGCTACCTTTTCAACAGAGCCAAACTGATCGGAACAGCCAATAGAATGCGAGCACAATCTGATTGGCTGATTGGATCAGCCAATCGGATTGAACTTGAATCTGATTGGCTGATTCCATCAGCCAATCAGAATATTCCTACCTTAATTCCGATTGGCTGATAGAATCCTATCAGCCAGTCGGAATTCGAGGGACGCCATCTTGGATGACGTCATTTAAAGGTACCGTCATTCGGCGAGTAGGCGTCGGTTGAAGAGGTTGGATCCGCGTCGGCTGGGAAGAAGATGGCTCCGCTCCGCTCCAGAAGAAAGAAGATTGAAGATGCGGCTTGATAGAAGACTTCATCCCGATGATGGACTTCCGACTTCAGCCCGATGATGGAGTTCTTCAGCCGCCGCTTGGATCAAGACTTCGGACCCTCTTCTGGACCGATTGCTGAACCCGGTGAGGTGAAGACAAGGTAGGGAGATCTTCAGGGGCTTAGTGTTAGGTTTATTTAAGGGGGGTTTGGGTTAGATTAGGGGTATGTGGGTGGTGGGTTGTAATGTTGGGGGGGGGGGGTATTGTATGTTTTTTTTTTTACAGGCAAAAGAGTTGAATTCTTTGGGGCATGCCCCGCAAAGGGCCCTTTTCAGGGCTGGTAAGGTAAAAGAGCTTTGAACTTTTTTAATTTAGAATAGGGTAGGGCATTTTTTTATTTTGGGGGGCTTTGTTATTTTATTAGGGGGCTTAGAGTAGGTGTAATTAGTTTAAAATTGTTGTAATATTTTTCTAATGTTTGTAAATATTTTTTTATTTTTTGTAACTTAGTTCTTTTTTATTTTTTGTACTTTAGTTAGTTTATTTCATTGTATTTATTTGTAAGTATTGTATTTAATTAATTTATTGATAGTGTAGTGTTAGGTTTAATTGTAGATAATTGTAGGTATTTTATTTAATTAATTTATTGATAGTGTAGTGTTAGGTTTAATTGTAGATAATTGTAGGTATTTTATTTAATTTATTTATTGCTAGTGTAGTGTTAGGTTTAATTGTAACTTAGGTTAGGATTTATTTTACAGGTAATTTTGTAATTATTTTAACTAGGTAACTATTAAATAGTTATTAACTATTTAATAGCTATTGTACCTGGTTAAAATAATTACAAAGTTGCCTGTAAAATAAATATTAATCCTAAAATAGCTACAATATAATTATAATTTATATTGTAGCTATATTAGGGTTTATTTTACAGGTAAGTATTTAGCTTTAAATAGGAATAATTTATTTAATAAGAGTTAATTTATTTTGTTAAATTTAAATTATATTTAACTTAAGGGGGTGTTAGTGTTAGGGTTAGACTTAGCTTTAGGGGTTAAAAAATGTATTATAGTAGCGGTGAGCTCCGGTCGGCAGATTAGGGGTTAATGCTTGAAGTTAGGTGTCGGCGATGTTAGGGAGGGCAGATTAGGGGTTAATACTATTTATTATGGGGTTATTGAGGCGGGAGTGAGGCGGATTAGGGGTTAATAACTTTATTATAATAGCGGCGCAGTCCGGTCGACAGATTAGGGGTTAATAAGTGTAGGCAGGTGGAGGCGACGTTGAGGGGGGCAGATTAGGGGTTAATAAATATAATATAGCAGTCGGCGGTGTTAGGGGCAGCAGATTAGGGGTACATAAGTATAACGTAGCTTGCGGACGGCAGATTAGGGGTTAAAAAATTTAAATCTAGCCGAGCAGATTTTACACTAACTACAATACAAATTACTAGATTCATTGAAGCTTGTGAGCAGAGGCGTAACTAGAAAACTCAGGGCCCCGGTGCAAAAATCCACACAAACACATATATACACACCCATCTACACACATACACGTATATACACACCCATCTACACACATACACATATATACACACCCATCTACACACATACACGTATATACACACCCATCTACACACATACACGTACAGCCTTTATAGATGGATGCTAACCTTGAAAATATTCATGACTAGAGAACATGTTGAAGCCATGTTTTTAATTTGAAAGTCAATAAATTAAATTATTTATAATTATCATATTAAGAATTACTTTTTTAAAATAAAATTGTTAAGTAAGGTGTAAATATGGATTGCATTAGTTATTAGGCAAATTAGCATTTGCATATGGATTACATGTATTCTAAGGAAAATGTAACAACAACAAAAATAAAACGGTCATATATTTTTTTATATACTTTTATTGGTTTTCAGAGTGATTGACCAAGTTGATACTGCAGGGTACATACATATACATGTACACATCTATTCTAACACACACACATATATACATACATACATATGCATATACATACAGATGCATCTGCACATACACACACACACACACACATTCATACATGCATACACACATACACACACATATTTATACATGCATATACACATACAAACATATTTATACATGCATACACACACATATACAGTACATATATACATACACACATATTTATACATGCATACACACATATACATGCACACATCTATTCACACACACACACACACACATATACATACATATGCATATACATACAGATGCATCTGCACATACACACACATTCATAAATGCATACACACATATTTATACATGCATACACACATACATATATACATATATAAACACAAATATTTATACATGCATACACACATACTTATGCATGCATACATATATACATACATACACACATATTTATACATGCATACACACATACATACATATATACATACATACACACACATATTTATACATGCATACACACATACATATATACATACATACTTATTATTATTATTATCAGGTATTTGTAGACCGCTAACAGGTTCCGCAGCGCTATGAACATAGGTGGTATATAAAAACAATTACAGGGATCAAATGGGTAGAGGGTCCTGCCGAGAGTTGCACTGTTGTAGTCGACTCTTATGAAGGTGGACTACAAACAGCTGGGCTCATAGGCTTACATGCTATGGGGTTTAAGGGGATAGCAGTGGAGATAGGAAAGTTACTGTAGGTTTATGCATCCCTGAATAGTAGAGTCTTCAGGGAGCACTTGAAGCTTTTAAAACTAGGGGAGAGTCTTGTGGAGCGAGGCAGAGAGTTCCATAAGATGGGAGCCAGTCTGGAGAGTTTTTGTAAACAGGAATGTGAGTAGGTAACAAGAGAGGAGGAGAGTAGGAGATCATGAGCGGAGCGAAGGGGTCGGGAGAGTATCTGGAGACAAGGTCTGAGATGTAGGGGAGAGCAATGCAATTGAGGGCTTTATAAGTCAAAGTGAGAATTTTGTGCTTAATCTTGAAGGTAAGAGGAAGCCAGTGAAGGGATTGGCAGAGAGGTGCGGCAGATGAACATCAACGTGTAAGGAAGATGAGCCTGGCAGAGGCATTCATTATGGATTGTAAAGGAGCTAGGCGGCAGCTAGGGAGACCAGAGTGGATGGAGTTGCAGTTGTCGAGGCGAGAAAGGATGAGAGAGTGGATTAAAATCTTAGCTGTGTCTTGTGTAAGGAAATGTCTGATTTTAGCAATGTTTTAAAGGTGGAAGCGGCAGGCTTTAGCCAAGGACTAAATGTGAGGAGTGAAAGAAAGATCTGAGTGAAGTGTGACCCCAAGACATCGGGCATGTGAGGTTGGGGTAATGATGGAGTTATCAACAGTTATAGAAACATGGGGTGTGGAGATTTTGGAAGAAGGGGGAAAATAAGGAGCTCAGTTTTGGAGAGATTTAGCTTGAGGTAGTGAGAGGACATCCAAGATGAGATATGAGAGAGACAGTTAGTGACACGGGTTAGCAAGGAAGGAGATAGTTCTGGTGCAGAGAAGTAGATTTGGGTATCGTCGGCATACAGATGATAGTGATACCCGTAGGACTTTATTAAGGAACCTAATGAGGATGTGTAGATTGAGAAGAGAAGGGGACCGAGGACAGAGTCTTGCAGTACCCCAACAGAAAGAGGTAACGGGGCAAAGGATGCCCCAAAGAAGGCTACAATAAAGGTACGCTAAGACATATAGGAAGAGAACCAAGAGAGAGCCGTGTCGCAGATGCCGAAAGATTGGAGGGTATGGAGCAAAAGAGGGTGGTCAACAGTACGCACACATGTATTTATGCATGCATACATACCTGACTCTGCCATTGCAATACATGGGTATTCATGCCATAGAAATGACAGAGCAAAGAGAGGAGGCGGCATTGTAATTTATGTTGACAATTCCACAAAGTACACCCCCTTAAAAAATCTAGCTCTCCTGCCATCTTTGATTTCCTTTTTGGCACAATTGAGATCCCGTGCAGTAAATCAATCATTGTTGCAGGAATCTACCTCCCACCTAGCTCCCCTGTGCATTCCCTTTCTGATATAGCACATCTCCTTAGTGAAACCATAGCTAAAAACCCAAAAAGTGAAGTTTTGGATTTTGGAGATTTTAATATTAATTGGCTGAATCCGAAAAATAATAGCTGTTGCTCGCTGTTTAAGACTTTGCAGCTAACGCAATAAATCTCCTCCCCAACTCGCATAAACATCAAAAACCATAATCACACCCTGCTCGATTGGATTCTCTCCACTTCTCCTGACCGAATCCAGGAAGCAGGTGTTCTCCCTAACAATTTCAGTGATCACTGCTTAGTGTACTGCATGTGCAAAATAAAGGCAACTATATCCTCTCCCAAGGTTAAAATCACCAGGTCCTTCAAAAAATTGAATCTTCAATAATTTCTAAATGACATCAAGAACCTCCCCTGGCACAGATTAAACCTAATCCCAGATTTAGACTCTGCAGTTGTATTATTTCAGTCTGAACTCCTACAAGTTTGGAATTTGCATGCCCTGCTGCGTAAGGTGCGAGTGAAAGGAGCACATTTGAATTGGATCACAGCTGACGTCATTCAAATGTACCAGTTTCGGGATTCATTGTGGTCAAAGTTCAAGCATACTGGCTCTATGAATGATCACTGTTTATATAGACAATGGTGAAATATATACACTAAACAAACAAAATTGGCCAAGGCCCAATATTTCTGTGAAAATCTGGAACAATAACATATCAAACCCTAGAAAGTTTTGGAAAGTCATAAACAACTTACAAACTCCACCAATCCACTCCCAGCCCTCTACTGTCAATGTGAACAACCAAACCCTGCAACATCCCTTAGAAGTAGCAAATGCCTTTAACAATTATTTTGTCGGATGCTCCACCACCCTGATTGACAAACTAATAAATGACACACATCCTGAAACTACAAATATGGATCAGGCCCCACTAAATCAGCAAAGAACCAATACAGAGAAGTTAAATTTTAGACCTGTACCCATCAATGTCATTAAGAAGAACCTTAATAATCTAAAAATGAAAAACCAGTCTGGACCTGATCAAATTCCAGCAATACTGTTGAAGCTCAGTGCACCGGCAATTGCTAAACCTGTCACAACCTTAATTAACTAATCCTTGGTGTCTGGATACATACCCAAACTTTGGAAAACTGCAAGAGTAGTGCCTATCCATAAAAGTGGGTAGATAACCTTGGTTTCTACCTATGATCCAATATCATTGCTCCCAGTATTGTCAAAAATCTTAGAAAAATGCATCCATACGCAATTATGTGAGTATTATGAACAATTCAGATTATTATAACCTTGGTGACTAAATAATCTTGATTTTATTAAAGACAGGAGGCGAATATTTTGCATTATTCTTTACTGACACCAAAACAACAGCAAAGAAACTGAAAGGAAGAAAAAACAATGACACAGCAACAGCGTATAACCAATCAGGATACAGCATAACAATAAAGAGTCTTGAACAATCTAAATTCTTCCTCTTTTCTTTGGTGAAGAACTAGTAGATTAAAGAAGAAGGAACATCAACAACACCCTGGGAAGTAAGGAATTCGAAGCTTTGAAGAAGGTCCTAGTGAAGCCTTGAGAGAATCCAGGAAGAAAATCCACCGAATTACACTGGAAGAAAAAATAAAATGATAATAATAATTGTTCTCTTAGACACATCTAAAGAATAAATTAAAGAACATACATAACATTTCAATATCCTTATCAGAATTTTTTTTTTTTTTTTTTTTTTTTTTTTATATACCTGTATTGGGAGAGGTAAGAAAAGGGGTGGGAAAATATTCGCCTCCTGTCTTTAATAAAATCAAGATTATTTAGTCACCAAGGTTATAATAATCTGAATTTTATGTCAAGACAGGAGGCTTCATATTTTGCAATTTTAACGCACTAAAAGTAAAGACTCAGAAGCGTGAAGAATGGGTTTAAAATAGAAACGAGAAAAGGTGGTTGAAGAAGACCAATCTGCAGCTTTAAGGATATCTTGAAGGCTAGTACCTGATAAGAGAGCTCTGGATGCAGCCGCACCCCGAACAGAATGAGCTCCAAAAGAAAGGTCAATGCCTGCGGAGGACATGAGCCAACGAACCCATCTGGCCAAAGTGGGAGAAGAGACAGGACGAAAGGGTGGAACAAAAGAAATTAGCAATTGACCTCCGGAGGAAGGGCGGGAGGAAATTGTCCTAGAAAGATAAGCTTTCAAACAGAGAGCCACACAGAGTTGAGGGTCGTAAGGGAAATAAGGGTAAAAAATGGAAGAAGACATGGATTTTGTGCATTTAGAGATGGAAAAGGTAACGCCCTCAGGGGAAAAGGAAATGCCTTCAATATCCAACGCACGGATGTCCGAAATTCTGCGGAAGGAAACTAAGCAGAGCAGCATCGCCAACTTGGCCGACAACTGTTTAAGAGAAAGTTCTATATTGGGAGGCCAATCCCTAAGAAAGGTTAGCATGATGGAGACATCCCAAAGGTGAGTGTATCGAGCAGAAGGGGGAACTTTCAACCGAATAGCTTTTAAAATCCTGCAAACCAAGGGGTGTCTACCAACCGGATTGCCATCGACTGGAAAATGGCCTGCTGAAATTGCGGAGCGGACGACATTAATGGAGCGATAAGCCTTTCCTTGGGAAAACAGTTCAGAAAGAAAATTTGCAATAAGAACTACAGGGGCTGAAAAGGGATCAACTTGCCTGCGAGAACACCAACAAGCCCATGACGTCCAGGCTGAAGCGTAACATTTCCTGGTGCCAGGGGCCCAAGATTCTCGAAGGAGGAGCTGAGCGTCTCTTGAAAGGCCTTCTGAAGACCAAGATCCCCTGAAATCTGCCAAGCTAGCAGGGGAAGGCGGTTCTGGAGAACCAAGGGATGTGGTTCCCCTTGAGGGTCTGAAAGAATGTCTAACTGATTGGGGAGAAGGAGAGGAGGAGAGATTACCATCTCCAGAAGAAGAGGGAACCAGGGTTGCATTGGCCAGAAGGGGGTAACTATTGTTAGAGAGCATTTGAGTCTCCTGACCGACCAAAGGGTTCTCGTGATGAGCGAGAAGGGGGGAAAAGCATAAGCTCCACGTTGAGGCCATTTCTGTAGAAAAGCATCCGAAGCTTCGCTCCCCGGATCCGGAAGCCAGCTGAAGTAGCGGGGCAATTGATGGTTGATCCTGGAAGCAAAAAGGTCCACTGAAAAGGGACCGAGAATACTCTGAATCTGCAGAAAAATGGAGCGAAGAAGTCGCCAATCGCTGGAGTCTCTCCAAAAACGAGAAAACCAGTCCGCGACAATATTGGAGACTCCCGGAATATATTGAGCCCGGAGGGAAATGTTGCGGGAGGCACAGAATCTGAACAATTCTGAGGTAAGATCTGATAGTATCTTGGATTTCGTCCCTCCTAAACGATTGATGTATTGGACCGCAGATATGTTGTCCATACGAAGGAGGATGCAACAATTCGTAAACTGTTTGGAGAAAGAGCGGATGGCAAAAGATCCTGCCAAGAGCTCTAGACAATTGATGTGAAGCGACTGTTCCAGAGGGGACCACGATCCCCCCGTCGCCGAAGTCTCGAAAGACGCCCCCCAACCCAGCAGACTGGCATCTGAGGAAAGCACAAAGTCTGGCGAGGATCCGAAGATAGCCTTGCCATTCCAGGATTCCATGTGACGGAGCCACCAGGACATTTCCGCACGGACCTCCTCGTTCAAACAAATCATCTGGTGATATGAACGACATTCTCTGAAAGATTGAATCTTCAGCCTCTGCATTGCTCGGTAATGCAGGGGGGCAGGAAATATTGCCTGAATGGAGGAGGCGAGGAGCCCGATAATTCTGGCAAGTTGACGGATAGATATCATGGGGGACGCTAGTACTTCTTGAATTTCTAATTTGATCTTGTCGATCTTCTCTTGGGGAAGGAGGAGCAGACCTGAGGTGGAGTCTATGAGAAAACCCAGAAACTCTACCTTCTGAGAGGGAGTTAGAGCTGATTTTTCCGAGTTGATCACAAATCCCAGCCCTTGAAGAAGGGAGGAGGTTGTGTGTAAGTGAGAAAGGAGCGAAGATTGATCTTCTGCCATAAGGAGAATGTCGTCCAGATAAATGATAAGGCGAATGCCTTTGCCTCTGAGGATTGCCACGACGGGTTTTAGAAGCTTGGTGAAACACCAAGGAGCTGAACTGAGGCCGAAAGGAAGGCAAGTAAACTGCCATATCCTTTCGTCCCAGCGGAACCTGAGGAACTTCCGATGGTCTGGGAAAACAGGTACCGTAAGGTAGGCATCTGTCAAATCTAGGCGGACGAACCAGTCTCCGAGACGTAGAAGGTCCCTGAGCATGTGGATACCCTCCATCTTGAAATGGTGGTATACCACGAAGAAATTCAAGTCCCGAAGATTGATGACAGGACGAAAACCACCTGTCTTTTTCTTCACTAGAAAAAGGTTGCTTAGAAAACCGACTTGTTGGTTCGAAACCTCCTCTATAGCACCTTTCAAACGGAGAGATTGAACTTCTGAGCCAATAAGGTCTATATTTGATTTTGAGAGGTTCAGGGGCTTTGGGGGACCACTCTGGAAAGGAGGGCAAATGAATTCGAGCTTGAAGCCTCTCACTGTTTGAGCAATCCAAGGATCCTGAGATATTAAATCCCACGAATGGGAAAAAAGGGACAGTCTGCCTGCAAAGGGAGACATGGGGAAAGAAGTTAGGTGTAAAGGAGGAGTACTCACTCTGGGTATTGGAGGGGCCTGGAGGTAAGGTTGGCCTAGGAAGGGCTGGTCTGGTTCTGGCAGCTCGAGATCTTGGTGGGAAGAGAGTTCTCTGAGGGTAGGAGGGGTACTGTTGGAAAGCGACTGGTTGGCGTTGCTGGACCATGAATTGTTGCCGGCCGGGCAGACGACCCCTGAATCTGCCGGCCCTGCCAAAAACCCGATTGGAAGGGTTGAAAACTCTTCTAAGGGAGGCTTGAATCTTGTCGATAGAGGTAAAGGTAGAAACGTAATGTCTCATGATATCTAAGAAGGGTTCTCCAAAGAGAAGACCCTTGGCAGAAGAGCCTGCTTCCTCGACAGCGAGAACAGCCAATCTGGGATTAATTCGCAACAATGCCGACCTTCTGCGTTCAGTAGAGATGGCAACGTTGGCGTTGCCGAGGAAGCAAAAAGCTCGAAAGGCCCATTCTCGAATGGCAAAAGGATCTAAAGGAGAGCCGGAGAGAAGGGCTTCATCAGAAAGATGTAGAATCTGTGCCAAAGGACCTGAAGTGTCCAGAAGTTTATCCTGAACCCCTCTGAGAGCCTTGTCTAAGCCCTTTCTAGGGTCTCTACCTTTTCTAGTTAGAAAGGTAGCGAGTTTAGCGTCAAATTCAGGAGTTACAGATTCCCTACCAGGGAGGGAGGGTCTACGGCATTCTGCACGTAATTTATTACGATCTTCACGATCGAGAGGTTTCCTGAGCGATCTCTGCAAAAAGCGAGAGAGGTGAGGCGCTAATGCCCAGTCAGATGATCTGGGATGTTTAATGTGTTTGGGACTGAAAATGGGATTCCCAGCCGGGTCAACCATTTCGTCTTCAAATTCAATATTTCTTCTCTGGGAAGATCGAGAGCGAGGAGCCTCCGCCTGAGAGGACGGAAATGGATCCTGTTCTAGGTCAGACTGAGGATCCTCCTCCCAATCTAACCCAGGAAAAGACTCCATATAGTCTTCCATGTCAAAATTTTCAGAGTCAGAGCTCTGGACCCCCCTTCGAGTACCCAAGGGGGAAAGGGTTCGTTTACCCCGTTTAACCTCTGGGGAGGAGGTTCTGGCACCCCTATGTGAAACGCCCGGGGGAGGGGCTTTATGTCTCAGAGCTTTGCTTCTATGTGAAGCGGAGCGAGAACGGGACTTCCAATGGCGCTTGCGCGATATTGGAGCTTCTGAATCAGAGGAAGAGGAGGAAGAGGATTCCTCAACATGAGGGGTCCTAGGTTGTTCTAAAACATTCTCTGAAGGGGGAATATTATGTTTTAGTGCCGAAGCTATGGCCAAATTAATATAGGTTAAAAGTTCCTCTTTAGATTGAGAGGAAGAAGGGGCGGGGTCAATGACAGGGTCGGCAGACTCCATTAGTCTAATCGTGCAGTCTGAGTTATGATCTAAATAAAGAAGTAAAAAATTGACATAAAAATCATAATATTAATATTAAACATATAAAATTTAAATTATGTTGAATAGTCAGGAATTGAACCCTGAACCTCAAAACTGTCAGTTTACAGTGTTAGTCCCCAAGGCTAAACAGAAAGTTAAATAAAGGAGACTTTTTTTTTTTTTTTTAATAAAGATAGTTAAAAACAGAATAAAATATTTCCTGTAGTTTGTTTCCTAATGGGTGGAGGTCAGATTCGAACTCTCAACCTCTTGCATGAGAGGTAGCAAGGCTAATCAATGAGCTATAAGAGCTGAGGCAATGATGAAAAACATTTAAGACTAATAAGCAATAAAAAAGGCGGGAAAAACAAAAACGGCCTAAATAGTATTGCTTAAAATTTGCTAATTTAAATTATGGTACTAAAGCAAAATTTTAATTGATTATAAAATACCCTGGGGACACCCAACCGCAAAATCGAAACTAACTCCTGCCACACTCCAGAGCCGGAACCGACACAGGCCGCGGCTCACACACCCGACCAGTACAGTATTAATAACCTCCGGTCAGGTGTGTGTCCGCAATATCCCGCAGCGGCACCGGCCCAGACGGAGGGGTTAGGAGGACTTCTGACAAGCGGTCAGGCGGGAGGCAAAAACGGAGCAACCTGCAAGCAAGGCGGTTGCTCCGAAGTAGCGCCAGCAATTACAAACTGTCAGGCATACCGAGAGCCTGACAGACAGTTTGACTAGATAAGAAACGGAGCAGCTACACTGAAGTGGCTGAGCCGTTAATTGCAGAAAAAATAATAATAACCAAAATGAGCCGTTAAGGATAATTTTAACCTAACATTTGCAGAAAAAAATAATAACCCAAATTTATTATCGAAGCAATCTTAACCCACAAGGTTAATGTTAAATAAAAAGCAAAACAATACTATAAACATACAAGGTTAGATGATAAATGAAAACTTTTGTTGTTAAAAAGAAATAGAAAAATGGAAATGCTAATATGCAAAGATTGTCAAATAAAACATTGTAAATTTATTAAAAGGAGAGCAATGATACATGACCTGCTGTTCTTGGTGCAGCAAAGAAAAGAGGAAGAATTTAGATTGTTCAAGACTCTTTATTGTTATGCTGTATCCTGATTGGTTATACGCTGTTGCTGTGTCATTGTTTTTTCTTCCTTTCAGTTTCTTTGCTGTTGTTTTGGTGTCAGTAAAGAATAATGCAAAATATGAAGCCTCCTGTCTTGACATAAAATCTAACTATCTCAGTTCAATCAAGTGTTCGCCCGAATCACTCCACTACAACTGCTCTCCTAAAAGTTTGCAAAGACACCCAAACTGGCATGGAACAAGGAGACCTAACTGGAGCTATTTTACTTGATTTTGCAAAGGCCTTTGACACAGTAGACCACAACATTCTACTACTCAAACTGAAAAACTCAGGTATTGGTGATCGTCCGCTAACCTGGTTTCGATCATATGTATCAGATTGATCACAATATGTCTCCATTTCTGACAGCGACTCCCTCCCTCTCCCAGTCACATGTGGTGTTCCCCAAGGTTCCATTCTCGGCCCCCTACTATTTAGATTAATAATAAATGATCTGCCTAATGTCTGCAAATCCTCAACTGTACACATGTACGCAGACGACACTGTAATCTATGCAAACAAATCCGATCTGCTGCAGCTTGAAGCAGTGCTCCAAGACCAGTTCACAGAGGTAGAAAAGTGGATCTAAAAAAACAAACTCTTCCTAAACAATGACAAAACTGTCACAATGATCTTTAGAACAGGACCTAAATTACACAAACTACAAAATTCCCATCTATGCATCAAAACAAAATCAAATTGCACACTGACCGCAGTCCACTCTTTCAAATACTTGGGTATGTTGTTAGACCCCAATCTATCTTTTGGCCTCCATATAGAAAAAGGGCCGTCGATTCCTCCGACCTTGTTGGCGGAAGTTCTGGGGCCTTTCTTGACTCTGATTGTAATCCCTGTATCTGGTTTGTCGATACGGATATCTCCTTCCTCCAGTATCTGTATTTATCCCTATTCCATCTCTTCCTGCCCCCTCTCCTTCTTGTGGAGCACTGAGGCCAGGGCGTGGTTCGTTTTTTGACTGAGTAATCTCATGTTCAGAATCTGAACAATCTGTACCTGAGTCATATGTACCACGATTCAGACTATAGGTATAAACCTGTTTTTTCCTATAATCCTCTTGGTCTCTAACCAGCTTTCTCCCTTTCCGCAATTTAATCTCACTTTGTAATCTAGCTATTTGTTCCTTCATCTCACTATTCAATTTCACAAAATTCGAATTTTGCTCAAAATTGTTTACAATAGTTAAAGCCTCATCTACTTCTAATTTAGTTTTTTCTAATCTTTCTTTGTTCCTAACCACCATCTTCCTCATCAAGCCAATAGAACATTCAGACAGACTAGTATTCCAATCTTCTAAAAAAGCCTCACCTCCTTCATCATTTCTCAAATTAGTACCTGGATCAAGCTTCAACCTCAGGCCTCTTGGAATAATATCATTTTGTATATCATTTTCTAGGCTTGAGGATTCAGCCCTAAGGAGAATTTGTTTCATTAGTAATTGCTTATAATTTTTGAAAGCTCCAAAAATGTTAATACTCTCACTCTCTCCACCCTCAATCGTATTGCTCGTAGAGAAAGTTGCAGAAAGTTCAGCCTCCCATGTCGCATCTGACAGAGTAAATGCCTTTAGTAATTAAATTCCAATACAAAGACTATGGAACCTACAAAATCTGCAAATATACTCATTAACCTAATCCTAGACACATAGACCTATATCGGGTATTTAAATATAAACAGTATAGGACAAATGGTTAATATAATTGAGTCAAATACTGCAGCACAGCCAAAAAACATTAGCTGTAAATATTAAATATAAATGATGGTGCAGACCCTATAATTATTATCTGAACAGATACCATAAGAAAAGATACGGTACAACTGAATACATGTACCTTTAAGAAAGATAGGGAATCAAGCACTCTTGTAATTAATAATAACAGTATTTATTGCTCTCTATATTAGAGCCGATAATTCATATCCAATGTATCCTAATACAAATTGCTGAAAAAACATTGCATAGCCACATTACCGTCTATAACTATAGCTGGACACATTGTATCTTAACAATTTCACGTGATCTATAGAAATTTCACATGTCATTAGAAATACATAATATCATATCAGGCACGGATGGCAATGAAAACATAATGCATATACCAAACATTGGGTTGTTAGCAAATAAACACCATATATTGCTCAACACTACACCCCAGCTGCTTGCAGAACCCCTGATCTACAGGGGCTAATTCTGGGCAGGTTAATATAGAGGATCCACGTGTGGCAATTCGGTGCTAAATGAAATCATGTATATACAAGCATATAACAAAAAAGGCATCTATTGCAAAATGCAACATTGAAACAGTGCACAATACGTTGCGGATCACAGACAAGTTGCAAGCATGTTTAGCAAGAAAAGTTCAGATCCAAGGACAGTTAATACTTTCTGGCAAACAGGTCCAATGAACTCGACCCTCCACTATGTGGATATGCCTGTACAGTTAATAACAGAATGTGTAAATCAATTATTTGAAAACCAAGGAATTGTAATCCAATACTGTGATCCTGGGAACGAACAGTCCTTGAGTAAGAAAATACTTAGATGAAAGTGCAGCCGTTGTAGCCGATATAGGCCCAAACCAAAGCCAATTCGTGCCTGAAATGAGCAACAGAACCCAACACATGCAGCAAAAGTCACATGAAAACTGGAATCCAATGCCGACGATCGTTTCTCCCCTAACGTCAAGTGCAAGACGGGGCTTCCTCAGGACTACTGGATCCAGCCCTATCATTGGAGCTTTTATTTGGAAAATACAGTCACCCATTGGTGAATGCGCTTCTTAATACATAAGCGTAAAATAATATGTACAATGTGGAATCTACAAACACATTTAAAATCAAAGTGGAAATGGCACAAATGAGCAATATTTAAAGGGATGCTGATAGAGCAAAACTAAACTAAACACCTTATATATAGTTACAATATAATGCATTTACATATTCTGTCACAAACATATGTGAATTAGCTTTTAAGCATACATGATAGTGGGGGTAGAGAGAGAAAAGAGCATCACATATAATTAATTACCATTAAATTTAAAGAAACTTTTATTTATAATTTAAAGCAATCTGCATAACTAGTCCTATATGATCTTAAAGGAAATTATAAAAGTGTACACGGTCAAAATGCTCAACCATCAGTTAAAGCAAGTCATATCTAATTTTTCATTCAGGCCAACTGGTGAAAGAGTATTTAAAGTGTAAATCCATTTACATTCTTTTTGGAGGAGACATTTATCATTGTGCCCTCCTCGACCATGCAACAATCCTTTATCAATCCCCGTTAATTTCAAACAATTAGGATTACTATTATGCTTATCTTGATAGTGTCTTGTTATACTACTTGTCTGAATTTCACCTTTAATATCATTGCGATGTTCTTTAATGCGGCCCTTAAAAATTCTCTTTGTTTTACCCACGTAAAACCTGGGACAAGAGCATTAGAATAGATATACTACCCCTTCTGTGTTACAATTGAAGAAGTGGTTAATACGGAAATCTGTACAACTATTTCCAGAAAAAACTTTTGTACGCTTCATAAATTCACAGGTCACACATTTACTGCATGGATATTTCCCATTGGGTATATGTTTTTGCAACCATTTTCCTTTAGAACGTGTAGAGACAAACTGGCTCTTTACCAAATTATCTTTTAGATTTGAAGCTCGTCTTGCAGTCAAATTCGGGACTTTCCCTACTTCAGCTAGAATTCTTTCATCACTGGTTAGCACCGACCAGTGCTTTTTTAGTATCTTTCTAATGGTTTGCCAATGACAATTCTAACTAGTGATTAACCCTATAACTGTATCTCGTGTTTTATTTTTGCTAAAAAGCAAGTCATCTCTGTTAAGTTTTCTTGCTGAAGCCTTTGCACGGCTAATGCTCCTCTTAGAGTAACCTCATTCCACAAACCTATTCTGCATACTCTGTGCATGTATGTCAAATTTTTCCTTAGAGGAACAATTGCGTCTTAAGCGCATAAATTGGCCTTTTGGAATGTTTTTAATCAAATGTGAAGGGTGGTGACTTGTCGCTTGAAGCAAACTATTGGTGGCTGTAGTCTTCCTGAATTTTCAGCAATTAGCATATTGTTAATATTTCTTATTTTAATATCTAAGAAATCAATCTCAGTCTCACTGTATTGCATAGTTAAATGTATATTCAAATTATTGTTGTTAAGCTCATTAACAAATGTTAATAGAGTATTAAGATTACCTTCCGAAATTAACAGGATGTCATCCACATATCTTAACCAGAAATTAACATAAGACATTCTGGTAAACCACATCCATTTCCCATTTACCTAAATGCGCTTATGTATTAAGAAGCGCATTCACCAATGGGTGACTGTATTTTCCAAATAAAAGCTCCAATGATAGGGCTGAATCCAGTAGCCCTGAGGAAGCCCCGTCTTGCACTTGACGTTAGGGGAGAAACGATCGTCGGCATTGGATTCCAGTTTTCACATGACTTTTGCTGCATGTGTTGGGTTCTGTTGCTCATTTCAGGCATGAATTGGCGTTGGTTTGGGCCTACATTGGCTACAACGGCTGCACTTTCATCAAAGTATTTTCTTACACAAGGACTGTTCGTTCCCAGGATCACAGTATTGGATTACAATTCCTTGGTTTTCAGATAAGTGATTTACACATTCTGTTATTAACTGTACAGGCATATCCACGTAGTGGAGGGTCGAGTTCATTGGACCTGTTTGCCAGAAAGTATTAACTGTCCTTGGATCTGAACTTTTCTTGCTAAACATGCTTGCAACTTGTCTGTGATCCGCAACGTATTGTGCACTGTTTCAATGTTGCATTTTGCAATAGATGCCTTTTTTGTTATATGCTTGTATATACATGATTTCATTTAGCACCGAATTGCCACACGTGGATCCTCTATATTAACCTGCCCAGAATTAGCCCCTGTAGATCAGGGGTTCTGCAAGCAGCTGGGGTGTAGTGTTGAGCAATATATGGTGTTTATTTGATAACAACCCAATGTTTGGTATATGCATTATGTTTTCATTGCCATCCGTGCCTGATATGATATTTTGTATTTCTAATGACATGTGAAATTTCTATAGATCACGTGAAATTGCTAAGATACAATGGGGCCTAGTTATCAAGCCGTCAACCTCAAATACGCTGGAATTCCGCAGCGTATTTGTGGCGAGGCTGATTCGCCTTAGTTATCAAAGGCTAGAGACCGGCAAAAGTAGAATTTTGTGACGTAAGCTTCGATCCGCCGGACTCAGTCCGACACAGATTGATTCTTACGTCACTCCAGATGTTCCGTACACAAGTGCGGCACAATCTGACTACTTTTGCTAGTTATCAAAAAACTAGCAGGTACGCTCGGCACTTTTCCGGCCCAGCGTACCTGGTTTTCAAAACGCCACCCTGGAGGCGGCGGATCCCATAGGAATCAATGGGAGTCTGACCATAGCGAAAGTACAAGTTCGCTGCTGCCAGACATCCCATTGATTCCTATGGGAGATGTCTGCACCTAACACCCTAACATGTACCCCGAGTCTAAACACCCCTAATCTGTCCCCCCTACACCGCCGCAACTAAATAAAGTTATTACCCCCTAAACCGCCGCTCCCGGAGCCCACCGCAAGCTACTCTATACATATTAACCCCTAAACCGCCGCTCCCGGAGCCCACCGCAAGCTACTCTATACATATTAACCCCTAAACCGCCGCTCCCGGAGCCCACCGCAACTATAATATATGTATTAACCCCTAAACCGCCGCTCCCGGACCCTGCCGCAACCTATATTAAATTTATTAACCCCTCATCTGCCCCCCTACGCCTTCGCCACCTATAATACATTTATTAACCCCTATCCTGCCCCCCACTACACCGCCGCCACTGTAATAAAATTATTAACCCCTAAACCTAAGTCTAACACTAACTCTAACACCCCCCTAACTTAAATATTAATTAAATAAATCTAAATAATATTTCTATTATGAACTAAATTAATCCTATTTAAAACTAAATACTTACCTTTAAAATAAACCCTAATATAGCTACAATATAAATAATAATTATATTGTAGCTATCTTAGAATTTATTTTTATTTTACAGGCATCTTTCAATTTATTTTAACTAGGTACAATAGCTATTAAATAGTTATTAACTATTTAATAGCTTACCTAGCTAAAATAAAGAGAAATTAAACTGTAAAATAAAAACTAACCTAAGTTACAATTACACCTAACACTACACTATACTTTAATAAATTATTCCTATTTAAAACTAAATTCTTACCTGTAAAATAAACCCTAAGATAGCTACAATATAATTAATAATTACATTGTAGCTATTTTAGGAACTATATTTATTTTACAGGTAACTTTGTATTTATTTTAGCTAGTTAGAATAGTTATTAAATAGTTATTAACTATTTAATAACTACCTAGCTAAAAGAAATACAAAATTACCTGTAAAATAAATCCTAACCTAAGTTACAATTAAACCTAACACTACACTATCATTAAATTAATTAAATAAATTACCTACAAATAACTACAATTAAATACAATTACATAAACTAACTAAAGTACAAAAAATAAAAAAGCTAAGTTACAAAAAATAAAAAAAATAAGTTACAAACATTTTAAAAATATTACAACAATTTTAAGCTACTTACACCTAATCTAAGCCCCCTAGTAAAATAACAAACCCCCCCAAAATAAAAAAAATGCCCTACCCTATTCTAAATTAAAAAAGTTCAAAGCTCTTTTACCTTACCAGCCCTTAAAAGGGCCTTTTGTGGGGGCATGCCCCAAAGAATTCAGCTCTTTTGCCTGTAAAAGAAAAATACAACCCCCCCAACATTAAAACCCCCCACCCACATACCCCTAATCTAACCCAAACCCCCCTTAAAATAACCTAACACTAATCCCCTGAAGATCATCCTACCTTGAGTCGTCTTCACTCAGCCGAGCAGCGATGGAACCGAAGAGGAGACCCGGAGCGGCAGAAGTTATCCTCCAAGCGGCGCTGAAGAAATCTTTCATCCGATGAAGTGATCCTCCAAGCGGCGCTGAAGAAGTCTTCCATCCGGGCGATGTCATCTTCCAAGAAGCGCTGAAGAAGTCTTCTATCCGGGCATTGTCATCTTCCAAGCGGGGTCTTCAATCTTCATCCCGCCGACGCGGAACATCCTTCTTTACCGACGGACTACCGACGAATGAAGGCTCCTTTAAGGGACGTCATCCAAGATGTCGTCCCTTCAATTCCGATTGGCTGAAAGGATTCTATCAGCCAATCGGAATTAAGGTAGGAAAAATCTGATTGGCTGATCCAATAAGCAAATCAGATTGAGCTCGCATTCTATTGGCTGATCGGAACAGCCAATCGAATGCGAGCTCAATCTGATTGGCTGATTTTTGGCTGTGCTGCAGTATTTGTTATATTAACCATTTGTCCTATACTGTATTTTGTTTATATATATATATATATATATATATATATACACACACACACACACACATTCATACATGCATACAAACACATATACAGTGCCTACAAACACATATACAGTACAAATATACACATATTCATACATGGACACACACATATACTGTACATACATATATACATACATACACATATTTACACATCATACACACACATATACAGTGCATACACACATATACAGTCCATATATACATACACACACATTCATACATGCATACACACATATACATACATACATATATACATACATACATACACACATATACATACATATATACATACATACACACACACACACATTCATACATGCATACACACATATACATATATATATATACATACATACACACATATACATACATATATACATACATACACACACATATTTATACATGCATACACACACATATACAGTGCATATATACATACACACACATATACATAGATGCCTACACACACATATACATACATGCATACACTCCCCAACTATGTCCAAATTCAAATACCTTCTTGATTTAAGATAGTGTAGGTAGTTAGAACAATAAAGACAGTAACAATCATTTCTATACTGGGGCTTAAACACCAAAGAATACTCTCCCTTTAAAACAAGATATATTCTTTGTTACTTCTGCAAGATGCCATTACCAGTGGGTACTCACTCATGCAGGTGGCAGGTTCAGAACTAGGAGACTAACCTAAAAGGTTCTGTGTAGGTAGGCACAGCATCCGTGCTAGACTACAGACCTGTCACTCACATGTCGGCTCAGAAGAGCAGTGCTGCGTTACGCTGCTTCCCGGCATCACATGACTAAAATGGCACTCACATTCCAGATCAGAAGAGGAGTGCCGTGCTACTCTGCGTCTCAGCATAGTGACTGACATGTCCAGCCCATAAAACGGTGCGCAGCAACAAGTCAATATCTCCACCGGCATCCTAGACTATCCTGATGCCCTGGGCCTTCCACAACAGTGGGAGAAGTCCAGGGACAACCTGTTGGGCCCAACCCAGTGGCGGACCTCCAGGGCCCGGTCACACCAGCGACTTTTGTGATTGTGGAAGTTCCGCCCCTGCTTGTGAGATTGATGAAGAGCCTTGTTGCAAAAGCAAGATCATGTTCAAAGTTCATTGAGCCTTGCTTTACCTATATTTCTGAGTATTTTATTACTGGATGTTCCTGCCTTTACATCTATAGATGAGTTCATCGACAATACGTGAAATCTCGCACATCAGACATATTGTTGAGGAGTTAAAATAATTACTTCTGCAACAATTTCTGAAACACGCTTTAAACATAGTTGATATAATGCTATGGTGTAAGGAAAGTGTATGAATTTGACTTTTATTAAGATGGTTGCAAGTTTTCCAAAATGGCTGCCACAAAGTTTTTTCTATATAGAAAAACCTGCTGCCATATTTGTACAGGAAGGCTTCTCAAGTACATATCCTTTGGCATGGACTAATCAAGGGGGAAGGATGACTCATTGTCATAGAGAGCAGTTCTTGGTCCTACATGGCTACTGGCTTAGTCAATTGCAAGCAGCAAGAAAGGGAACTGTTGAAATTTGGTGACCCATCACAGTCTTTGCCCCAGGGCCTAATGAGGTCTAGTTACGCTCCTGTGTAAAACTATTTACATATGTGTTAATAATTATAGAAGAGCTGTCTCGCTATATAGAACAAGAAGTGTCTCAGACACATTGGAGATAGAATGAGAGGCTGACTGTGGGTGTCTTGTTGTGTTTCATCTTGTGATTGTGTCTTGCTATTTCACAGCTGACAAGGTTGTCTCATTTTTATTTTTCATTCATTCTTTCCCATTTAATTCTATTGTAAGGTTTAGGTGTTTTGTGGGTAAGAATCCTTATGAATTCTGCATTTTTTATAGCAATTTGAGTAGCAATATTATGGCAAGTTTTTTCTGCAAGACATTCATTTCAAAGGGGTTTTACTGAATCTAGGCCATAGGGAGTTCCAAGCAACTAAGAACATATTTTGACTAACTAACCATATTGTGCACATAATTTTCTAGTGCATAAGTAACTTTATGTCAGTAAAATGTAAATTTTAATTTACATTTCTTCCATATGCTCCCTTTTACATGAAAGAGGTGACTTTTTAGTTGCGTTTACCCAAGGATTTCTGCAGACCTTAATGGAATTATAAGTAACATGTCGAAAGAAAATTAATTCCAGTGATGAACTGATTATGACTGCTAAAAATGCTTGAACGCCGTTTTTCTCACATAACTACTAATATAAATAATTAGTGGGTTTTTTTATTAACTTTTATTAAAACAGCTTAATATTTCATTACAATCATAACTGAACATTCTTATAATTAAATTAAAAGATTCAGGGCTAGATTACAAGTGGTGCTCTAACTTTTTAGAACATTTTTTAAAGGTATATGGTGTATGGCCATGTAGTTGAATGCAAAGGGCTATAAGATATATATGTATGTGTCTAAATAATAATTCCATAATAATACTGGATTATGTGTTTTACTGTGTATTTAATGTACATATTCCAATGTTCTTCACATACAGGAATACATTCTTTTTAATGTAAATATATATTTCTACATATATATATCTGTATATACCTACACTTGGATATCTATATATATATATATATATATATATATATATATAGATATAAAGCTATAGATATCTATTTTACATTAACATTATTATTTTATATATATATATATATATATATATATATATATAAATATATACTGTACTTAATAATAAAAATTACATGTGAAGAACATAGGAATCATTTAGGTCTAACGTGGTGTCATGTTTGCGCACATGAAAACTTACGCCTAGATTACGAGTTTTGTCGGTAAGGCCGTACGTTGCTAATGAGCAGTTTTCCCTCACCGCTCACTTAGAGTAACGCTGGTATTACAGGTCTTTAGAAACCCGGCGTTAGCCGCAAAAAAGTGAGTGTAGAGCAAAATTTAGCTCCACATCTCACCTCAATACCAGCGCTGCTTACGTTAGCGGTAAGCAGGTAAAACGTGCTTGTGCACGATTTCCCCATAGGAATCAATGGGGGAGAGCCGGCAGAAAAAAAAACTAACACCTGCAAAAAAGCAACGTAAAGTTCCTAACGCAACACCCTAACATGAACCCCGAGTCTAAACACCTCTAATCTTACACTTATTAACCCCTAATCTGCCGCCCCCGACATCGCCAACACCTTCCTTATATTATTAACCCCTAATCTGCCGCTCCGAACACCGCCGCCACCTACATTATACTTATGAACCCCTAATCTGATGCCCCCAACATCGCCGAACCCTACATTATATTTATTAACCCCTAATCTGCCACCCCCAATGTTGCTGCCACTATATTAAATTTATTAACCCCTAAACCTAAGTCTAACCCTAACCCTAACACCCCCCTAACTTAAATATAATTTAAATAAATCTAAATAAAATAACTATCATTAACTAAATTATACCTATTTAAAACTAAATACTTACCTATAAAATAAACCCTAAGATAGCTACAATATCAATAATAGTTAAATTGTAGCTATCTTATTGGGGTTTTTTTAATTTTACAGGCAACTTTGTATTTATTTTAACTAGGTAGAATAGTTATTAAATAGTTATTAACTATTTAATAGCTACCTAGTTAAAATAAATTCAAATTTACCTGTAAAATAAATCCTAACCTAAGTTACAATTACACCTAACACTACACTATAATTAAATTAATTACCTAAACTAACTACAATTAAATACAATTGAAAAAAATTAACTAAAGTACGGAACCCCCCCCCCCCCCCACTAAATTACAGAAAATAATAAAATAATTACAAGTTTTTTAAACTAATTACACCTAATCTAATCCCCCTAATAAAATAAAAAAAGCCCCCAAAATAATAAAAAGCCCTACCCTATACTAAATTACAAATAGCCATTAAAAGGGCCTTTTGCGGGGCATTGCCCCAAAGTAATCAGCTCTATTACCTGTAATCCATCTTCAAGACATCTGACGTGGAGCATCCTCTTCCAACGAAGTCCAACTGAAGAATGAAGGTTCCTTTAAATGACGTCATCCAAGATGGTGTCCCTTGAATTCCGATTGGCTGATAGAATTCTATCAGCTAATCGGAATTAAGGTAGAAAAAATCCTATTGGCTGATGCAATCAGCCAGTAGGATTGAACTGGCATTCTATTGGCTGATTCTATTGGCTGATTTTACAGTTGCCTGTAAAATAAAATAAAAACTATTAGTTATATTGTAGCTATCTTAGGGTTTATTTTATAGGTAAGTATTTAGTTTTAAATAGGAATAATTTAGTGAATGATAGTTATTTTATTTAGATTTATTTAAATTATATTTAAGTTAGGGGGGTGTTAGCGTTAGGGTTAGACTTAGATTTAGGGCTTAATAAATTTAATATAGTGGCGGCAACGTTGTGGGCGGCAGATTTGGGGATAATAAAATTTAACTAGTGTTTGTGATGTGGGAGGGCGGCGGTTTAGGGGTTCATAAATATTTTATAGTGGCGGCGATGGCCGGTTCGGCAGATTAGTTGATATATTTTTTTTAAGTGTTAGAGATGTGGTGGGGGGCCTCGGTTTAGGGGTTAATAGGTAGTTTATGGGTGTTAGTGTACTTTTTAGCACTTTAGTTAAGAGTTTTATGTTACGGCGTTGGCCCATAAAACTCTTAACTACTGACTTTTAAATTCGGTACCAGTGTTGACAGGAGAGGCTGTACCGCTCACTTTTTTGCAGACTCGTAATACCGGCGTTATGCAAGTCCCAATTTAGCTAATTTTATTTAATTGTATTTAATGTAGGGGATTTATTTAATTGTAGTGTAGTGTTTGGTGTTATTGTAACATAGGTTAGGTTTTATTTTACAGGTCAATTTGTATTTATTTTAGCTAGATAGTTATTAAATAGTTACTATTCTACCTAGTTAAAATAAATAGAAACTTGCCTGTAAAATAAAAAACATAATTTATGTAAGAACTTACCTAATAAATTCATTTCTTTCATATTGGCAAGAGTCCATGAGCTAGTGACATATGGGATATACAATCCTACCAGGAGGGGCAAAGTTTCCCAAACCTCAAAATGCCTATAAATACACCCCTCACCACACCCACAATTCAGTTTAACGAATAGCCAAGCAGTGGGGTGATAAAGAAAGGAGTAGAAAGCATCAACAAAGGAAATTTGGAAATAATTGTGCTTTATACAAAAATTCATAACCACCATAAAAAGGGTGGGCCTCATGGACTCTTGCCAATATGAAAGAAATTAATTTATCAGGTAAGTTCTTACATAAATTATGTTTTCTTTCATGTAATTGGCAAGAGTCCATGAGCTAGTGACATATGGGATATCAATACCCAAGATGTGGAGTCTTCCACTCAAGAGTCACTAGAGAGGGAGGGAATAAAAATAAAAACAGCCATATTCTGCTGAAAAAATTAATCCACAACCCAAAAAAATAAGTTTATTTCATTTATGAAAGAAAAAACTTAAAACAAAAGCAGAAGAATCAAACTGAAACAGCTGCCTGAAGAACTTTTCTAACAAAAACTGCTTCCGAAGAAGCAAATACATAAAAACGGTAGAATTTAGTAAATGTATGTAAAGAGGACCAAGTCGCCGCTTTGCAAATCTGATCAAAAGAAGCTTCATTCTTAAAATCCCACGAAGTGGAGACTGATCTAGTAGAATGAGCTGTAATTCTCTGAGGCAGGGCCTGACCCGACTCCAAATAAGCTTGATGAATCAAAAGTTTCAACCAAGAAGCCAAGGAAATAGCAGAAGCCTTCTGACCTTTCCTAGGACCAGAAAATTAAACAAATAGACTGGAAGTCTTCCTGAAATCTTTAGTAGCTTCCACATAATATTTCAAAGCTCTTACCACATCCAAAGAATGTAAGGATCTTTCCAAAGAATTCTTAGGATTAGGACACAAGGAAGGGACAACAATTTCTCTATTAATGTTGTTAGAATTCACAACCTTAGGAAAAAATTGAAAAGAAGTCCGCAAAACTGCCTTATCCTGATGAAAAATCAGAAAAGGAGACTCACAAGAAAGAGCAGATAGCTCAGAAACCCTTCTAGAAGAAGAGATAGCCAAAAGGAACAACACTTTCCAAGAAAGTAGTTTAATGTCCAAAGAATGCATAGGCTCAAATGGAGGAGCCTGTAAAGTCTTCAGAACCAAATTAAGACTCCAAGGAGGAGAAATTTATTTAATGACAGGCTTAATACGAACTAAAGCCTGTACAAAACAGTGAATATCAGGTCAAGTATAGCAATCTTTCTGTGAAATAAAACAGAAAGAGCGGAGATTTGACCTTTCAAGGAACTTGCAGACAAACCCTTATCCAAACCATCCTGAAGGAACTGTAAAATTCTAGGAATTCTAAAAGAATGCCAGGAGAATTTATGAGAAGAGCACCATGAAATGTAAGTCTTCCAAACTCTATAATAAATCTTTCTAGAGACAGAATTACGAGCTTGTAACATAGTATTAATCACTGAGTCAGAGAAACCTCTATGACTTAGAACTAAGCGTTCAATTTCCATACCTTCAAATTTAATGATTTGAGATCCTGATGGCCGTAACGGAAGTGGCCAAGGCGGGCAACTGGACATCCGAACCAGATCCGCATACCACCAGCAACACAAAAGACTGTTCCATGATGATTTTGGAGATCACTCTTGGAAGGAGAACTAGAGGTGGGAAGATGTAAGCAGGATGATAACACCAAGGAAGTGTCAGTGCATACACTGCTTCCGCCTGAACATCCCTGGACCTGGACAGGTATCTGGGAGGTTTCTTCTTTAGATGAGAGGCCATGAGATCTATCTCTGGAAGACCCCACATCCGAACAATCTGAGAAAACACATCTGGATGGAGAGACCACTCCCCTGGATGTAAAGTCTGGCAGCTGAGATAATCCGCCTCCCAATTGTCTACACCTGGGATATGCACCGCAGAGATTAGACAGGAGCTGGATTCCGCCCAAGCAAGTATCTGAGATACTTCTTTCATAGCTTGGGGACTGTGAGTCCCACCCTGATGATTGACATAAGCCACAGTTGTGATATTGTCTGTCTGAAAACAAATGAATGGTTCTCCCTTTAGCAGAGGCCAAAACTGAAGAGCCTTGAGAATTGCACAGAGTTCTAAAATATTTATTGGTAATCTCGCCTCTTGAGATTTCCAAACCCCTTGTGCTGTCAGAGATCCCCAAACAGGTCCCCAACCTGAAAGACTTGCATGTGTTGAGATCACAGTCCCGGTTGGCTGAACAAAAGAAGCCCCTTGAACGAAACGATGGTGATCTATCCACCATGTCAGAGAGTGTCGTACAATGGGATTCAAGGATATTAATTGTGATATCTTTGTATAATCCCTGCACCACTGATTCAGCATGCAAAGCTGTAGAGGTCTCATGTGAAAACGAGCAAAGGGGATCGCGTCCGATGCTGCAGTCATGAGACCTAAAACTTCCATGCACATAGCCACTGAAGGGAATGACTGAGACTGAAGCTGCCGGCATGCTGCGACCAATTGTAAACGTCTCTTGTCTGTTAGAGACAGAGTCATGGACACTGAATCTATCTGGAAACCTAAAAAGGTGACCCTTGTCTGAGGAATCAAGAAACTTTTTGGTAAATTGATCCTCCAACCATGTTTCCGAAGAAACAACACTAGTTGATTTGTGTGAGATTCTGCAGTATGTAAAGATTGAGCTAGTACCAAGATATCGTCCAAATAAGGAAACACCGCAATACCCTGTTCTCTGATTACAGATAGTAGGGCACCCAGAACCTTTGAAAAGATTCTTGGAGCTGTTGCTAGGCCAAATGGAAGAGCAACAAATTGGTAATGCTTGTCTAGAAAAGAGAATCTCAGAAACTGATAGTGTTCTGGATGAATCGTAATATGAAGGTATGCATCCGGCAAGTCTATTGTGGACATGTAATGTCCTTGCTGAACAAAAGGCAGAATAGTCCTTATAGTCACCATCTTGAAAGTTGGTACTCTTACATAACGATTCAAAATTTTCAGATCCAGAACTGGTCTGAATACATTTTCTTTCTTTGGTACAATGAATAAGTTTGAATAAAACCCCAAACTTTGTTCCTGAGGAGGAACTGGCATGATTACCCCTGAAAACTCCAGGTCTGAAACACACTTCAGAAAAGCCTGAGCTTTCACTGGATTTAGAGGGATGCGTGAGAGAAAAAATCTTCTCACAGGAGGTCTTACTTTGAATCCTATTCGATACCCCTGAGAGACAATGCTCTGAATCCAATGATTTTGGACAGATTTTATCCAAAAATCCTTGAAAAACCTTAATCTGTCCCCTACCAGCTGAGCTGGAATGAGGGCCGTACCTTCATGCGGACTTAGGGGCTGACTTTGGTTTCCTAAATGGCTTGGATTTATTCCAATTTGAGGAAGGCTTCCAATTGGAAGCAGATTCCTTGGGGGGAGGATTGAGTTTTTGTTCCTTATTCTAATGAAAGGAAAAAAATGGTTAGAAGCCTTAGATTTACCCTTAGGTTTTTTTATCCTGAGGCAAAAAAACTCCTTTTCCCCCAGTGATAGTTGAAATAATAGAATCCAACTTTGAACCAAATAAATAATTACCTTGGAAAGAAAGAGATAGTAATCTAGATTTAGATGTCATATCAGCATTCCAAGACTTAAGCCACAAAGCTCTTCTAGCTAATACAGCTAAAGACATGGATCTAACATCAATTTTGATAATATCAAAAATGGCATCACAAATAAAATGATTAGCATGTTGCAGTAAGCGAATAACGCTAGATATGTCAGAATCCAATTCATGTTGCGCTAAATTTTCAAGCCAGAAAGTTGATGCAGCTGCAACATTAGCCAAAGAAATAGCAGGTCTGAGAAGATGACCTGAATATAAATAGGCCTTCCTTAGATAAGATTCAAGTTTCCTATCTAAAGGATCCTTAAAGGAAGTACTATCTTCCATAGGAATAGTGGTACGTTTAGCAAGAGTAGAAATAGCCCCATCAACTTTGGGGATTTTTTCCCAAAACTCTATAGATTTTGCTGTTAAAGGATAAAAAAATTTAAACCTTGAAGAAGGAATAAAAGAAGTACCTGGCTTATTCCATTCCCTAGAAATCATATCAGAAATAGCCTCAGGAATGGGAAAAACCCCTGGAGAAACCACAGGAGGTTTAAAAACAGCATTTAAATGTTTATTAGACTGAACGTCAATAGGACTGGTTACCTCAATATCCAAAGTAATTAACACTTCTTTTAATAAAGAACGCATATACTCTATTTTAAATAAATAAGTAGATTTGTCAGTGTCAATGTCTGAGGAAGGATCTTCTGAATCAGATAGATCCTCATCAGAAGAGGATAAATTATTATGTTGTTGGTCATTTGAAATTTCATCAACTAAATGAGAAGTTTTAAAAGACCTTTTACGTTTATTAGAAGGTGGAAATGCAGACAAAGCCTTCAGAATAGAATCAGAAACACATTCTTTAAAATTTACAGGTATATCATGCACATTAGAAGTTGAAGGAACTGCAACTGGCAATGTACTATTACTGATGGAAACACTATCTGCATGTAAAAGTTTATCATGACAACTATTACAAATGACATTCGGTGGAATAATTTCTACAATTTTACAACAAATGCACTTAGCTTTGGTAGAACCGATGTCAGGCAGCAATGTTCCAGCAGAAACTTCTGAGGCAGGATCAGATTGGGACATCTTGCACAATGTAAGAGAAAAAACAACATATAAAGCAAAATTATCTATTTCCTTATATGACAGTTTCAGGAATGGGAAAAAATGCAATAGCATAGGCCTCTGATAGCAAAAAGCAAGAGGCAAACATACAAGGGGTATTGAAATAATGAAAAAAAATTTGGCGCCAAGTATGACGCAAAACGTAACATAAACTTTTTTGGCGCCAAAAATAACCGGAAATGACACACTCGCGTCACTAATGACGCCGCCGTCAATTGAAAAAAAGACTAAACCCCAGGTAAGAAATAAATTTCTTAAAATATTTAAATTCCCCAAATATGAAACTGACAGTCTGCTGAAGGAAATACATGAACCTGACTCATGGCAAATATAAGTACAATACATATATTTAGAACTTTATATAAATGCATAAAGTGCCAAACCATAGCTGAGGTGTCTTAAGTAATAAAAAACATACTTACCGAAAGACACCCATCCACATATAGCATATAGCCAAACCAGTACTAAAACAGTTATTAGTAGAGGTAATGGTAAATTGAGAGTATATCGTCGATCTGAAAAGGGAGGTAGGAGATGAATCTCTACGACCGATAACAGAGAACCTATGAAATAGACCCCCGTTATGGAAATCATTGTATTCAAATAAGTGATACTCCCTTCACGTCCCTCTGACATTCACTGTACTCTGAGAGGAATCGGGCTTCAAAAATGCTGAGAAGCGCATATCAACGTAGAAATCTTAGCACAAACTTACTTCACCACCTCCATAGGAGGCAAAGTTTGTAAAATTGAATTGTGGATGTGGTGAGGGGTGTATTTATAGGCATTTTAAGGTTTGGGAAACTTTGCCCCTCCTGGTAGGATTGTATATCCCATATGTCACTAGCTCATGGACTCTTGCCAATTAAATGAAAGAAATAAACCTAAGCTAGCTACAGTATAACTATTAGTTATAGTGTAGCTATCTTAGGGTTTATTTTATAGGTAAGTATTTAGTTTTAAATAGGAATAATTTAGGTAATGATAGGAATTTTATTTAGATTTATTTAAATTATATTTAAATTAGGGGTTGTTAGGATTAGACAGATGTAGGGGTTAATACATTTAATATAGTGGCGGCGACGTTGGGGGCGGCAGATTAGGGGTTAATAAATATAATGTAGGTGTCGGCGATGTTAAGGGCAGCAGATTAGGGGTTACTAAGTATAATGTAGGTGACGGCGATGTCGGGTGCAGCAGTTTAGGGGTTAATAAATATAATGTAGGTGTCAGCGGTAAATTAGGGGTTAATAAGTGTAATATTAGGGGTGTTTAGACTCGGGGTTAATGTTAGGGTGTTAGGTGTAAACATAAAATGTGTTTCCCCATAGGAATCAATGGGCTGCGCTACTGAGTTGTACGCTGCTTTTTTCAGGTGTTAGACTTTTTCTCAACCGGCTCTCCCCATTGATGTCTATGGGGAAATCGTGCACAAGCACGTTCAACCAGCTCACCGCTCACTTAAGCAGCACTGGTATTGGAGTGCGGTATGGAGCTTAATTTTGCTCTACGCTCACTTCTTGCCTGTTAACGCCGGGTTGATAAAAACCCGTAATACCAGCGCTGCAGGTAAGTGAGCGGTGAGAATAAACTGCAAGTTAGCACAGCACCCCTCGTAACGCACAACTCGTAATCTAGCCGATATATATTTAGCGATTAAAAGCAGGAATCTCCAAGAGTGTCAATATGGATTAACCACCTATGGTATTTTGTAGGATCAAAGTCAGTGTTATTTCCACCTCTCAATGCCAGTCACCTGACCTAGGGTCTTCTTTTTTACATATAGTTATTTTAATTTTTGTGGTATACCAGACATTTTATATTTGCTTTTAGAATGTGGATCTGTTTTTGTTTCTTTTAAAGATGAAATATTTAGCAGATTTGATATAGATATATATATATATATATATATATATATATATATATATATATACATTTTATTATTCTCTACAATCTTTGCATAAGAAAACTTAGTCTTCGCTGTATAGTGCCCTCTTCAACTGAAACACAATCTTATACTTCCCTTATATAAGCTATTGAGGAGCTTATCTAGAAGAGTGGCTACCCTCAGCACCTACCCTAATATTTTAATATGTTTGATCAATGACTATACTGACACTTTTAATATTTTAAAAGTATTATTTTACATTATCTCTAATTCTTGATTGAAAGAGCACTGTTATACGGTTTGGCAATATATACATCTGAAATCAAGAAGAACACTACAGATTTCTATAAACTAATTTCATTTTATAAAAAATGTATTTTAAAAGTTCTTATGTTGTAAACCAAGAAACTCCATTCCAATAACAAAAATGTTGCCAAAACTGGAAAAATGTACTGTCGTCTTTGCGCTATTTCTATTACTGAATCCTGATAATGTTACAAGGTTCTGGATATTGTAAGTCATAATCTTTTCAAAACACAATTTTTATGACATAATTTTTAAAAAGAAAACTGTCATCTCAGTAGCAAACAAACAAGACAGAACGGGAAAAGTTGAAATCCAGATCACAAATGTGCATTTCCTTTTGAAATTCTAGTTACGAACGCAGAATATGGTTTGAAATCTCAATAACAAAGGTGAGATCCTGTTTAATATTCCATTTATGAAGATTACTGAACCTGACAACCACTCCAATGCAAGTGTGAATTAGAAACAAATATCTACAAAACAAAGTTGCTAAACACGATTTCTTGATGCTGAGGTCCTGATTTCCATTTTCTGTAGATCCCGTTAGCTGTATGTGAAAACACTTCATATACATATACTGTACATGGGTAAATTTATGTTGGACTATACAATAGAAATTAATATAATTGTAGTAAATTTGGAATATATATGCAAATATACCTTTAAACTGTCACCTGTGGCAATTTCAGAGTGTCTTGCATATATGCAAGATAATGGAATTATATCATATAAACTTGGAATACTTCAAAGAATGTCAAAAGGGACAGTTTGGGACTTTTTCAAGTGCATTTAGGCGATACATTTATGTAAAATAGTTTTGAAAACATGTTTAAAAGTATCAAGAAAATGGATTGTAATTGACAAGAGATTTTTAACTCCATGTTAAAAATAGGGTTTCATTTTGTTGAACTGAAACGCGTTTGTTGCTCTGAAAAGCTGACAATAATCTGCTATTGTGAATGTATTGAAGCAAAAATAGGTCTTGACCCCCATACTAGGCACTATGTTCTGCTTGAATAAATACATGACATGGGGAATAAATTCCGCAGCTTGCTTTATTGAACACAATAATAATACAAAAATAACATAACCAATAAGCAGATAAACATTTACATAAAATCCCCCTAGGGAGCTTGTCTTGGCGATAGGCTCCTGTTAGTGGGTAGCGTTTACCCTCCTTACAGCATTCAATGTGGTTAAATTTCTTCCGATGTTGTTATAGTCGATTAAAAGAGCAGAGTTGTAGTCCTTCCTTCACTGTGAAGGAAGGACTACAACTCTGCTCTTTTAATCGACTATAACAACATCGGAAGAAATTTAACCACATTGAATGCTGTAAGGAGGGTAAACGCTACCCACTAACAGGAGCCTATCGCCAAGACAAGCTGCAGCTGTCAGAACTATAATCTACAAATACAACTTTCCACGATACCCAGTAACTGCAGAGAAACGCTCAAAAGTGCCCAGGTAAGGCTTGAATTAAGAAGCCGCCTAAGAAAGACAGGAGACACAGACGAGGTAAGAACGCTTTTTCTTCTGCAAGTTAAGAGCGGTTAGAAAGTGAATGGTAAAAAGAGACTGTTTGGATATACAGGAGAAAATTTACTATCTTGCACAGCATTGAGATATATTGTTACAACGTTACAAAATTCCTAACCGGCATTTGAAATTCAAATAAGGGAACTGTCAAAATACCAACAGCTGATTGGTTCTGAGATTTACAACTGACTGGGAAAGCCTAACGGCTAAAGTGACGCTGCCCGGTGTGTATATACATAACTGAAACTATCTAACAATACTCAAAAGATATACACATTGACACAAACATTGAAAACTAAGTATCCTTATTAATTCACTAAAGGATAATTTCACACTGTGAGCTAATCAGGACATTTATAAGAGCCTTCTTACTGCCTATAAAGGAACCGGGCCTGAAAATTTTACCACTCGGTTTTATCATATATTGTTTTACTTTGTTTTTTAAGTTGTGGCCACAACTGTTTGCTCTGAGATAAAATGTTTGTTTAAGATTAATTGTTTTAACTTATTTTAGGTTATATAAACCGATCATTATAATAAATATTTTGTATATACAGAGGTTTTAGAATTTTTGTCATTTTATTTAAGATAAATTATATTAGAATTCATTGATAGTCAGACATAATTGATATGTGCTTTAATTTATATGTGCTTTCATTTAACCTTCAGCCCTGAGTTTGCTTGGGGCGCTACTCTATAAATGCTTTTTTTCCAGTTTTAGTGATTTGAACGTTTTTTGAGGGGATAACGTTTTATTTGAGTAAGTAAAGAAGGTTGTATATTAGTGAGATCTAGAGAAACCCAGTGTATTGAATTTGACCCTTAGCTCCCATGGTTCCTAAAGAACAAAACAACACTACCACATTCCACCTGCCAAAACACACAAATAACCCCCTCAAAATTGACACACAAAAAAACAAAAAAACAAAGCAAAATACAATCAGAGGAAGGAATATTCAAGAAAGACACAAAACCATCCTCTAAGAAGCTCCAAGGTGAACCCATATGCCGAACTCTAACCCCTCTTACTAAAGAAACCATTCTAATTCCAATTTATATTCGCTGCTAAGCTATGCCAGCTGGACAAAGAAAGGAACCAGCAACTTTAAGTTGAACGCAAGTCCACTTACTTTTAAGGACAGCCATACAAGCTACAACCCAAAGTACCACCCCCCGTGGGTGGAATTGATCTCTCAATCTTTTGCTTCCTAGTCAGGTGTGCTAACCACTAAGCTACACCAGAGAGACCCACCTCTATACAAAACATCCCCAAAACAAACTAAAAAGAAGACAAAATAAAAGCAGGAGTACTCACCTTAAAATTCCAAACAACACCACTGTGATATAGGCTACAGCCTTACATCCAGTGAACTAGTGCAATGCCCACCACCAGACCTAATAAAGCTAGTTGCAGTAATACACCAAAAGGGGTCTGCAATATGTAGAACTAGCTACTTAGTTGGCTTCAAATCCTCATACTCCCTAGTCCACCGCATTCAAGCCACCAACTGAGCCAGACCTCCTAAACCAAAAGGAAAATTACCCTTTTGCCTCTGACTCCTCCATGCCTCTCATTAACCTTAATAACATTTCCCACATACAATCAAGAATTTGAGTAACAAATGCTTGCAAACAGAGCCAATTTCCCATGAAATTGCTTTTCCCCAAGCAACAATTACCCCCCCCCCCATACTCTCAACCATAACCAGAGTTCAGCAAATACTACAGGTAGAAAAGGGACACGGCCTATGCCCCACCATAAATATACCTAGGCCAAAAACTCATGGAGCCCCACCAGCCACTGCATAAACCATTGTCACAGAAAAAAACACACTCCTCAAACTTAAACCCCTCTGACCACTGCTACTCCATTCTAGCACTAAGCCACCTACCCTCCAAACCACTACTAAAATCCCTCAAGAAGTTAATGATGGGTGCAAATGCTTCTTTTTATAAACTATACAACATCAGACAATGTCCACCAAAACACCATACCCATTACCAATTTGTATCACCCACCAAGGCTACGAAGAATCCCAGCTCCAGAAAATACAAAATTTGTAAGGATTGGATAGCTGAAGGATAGCCAGTCTCCTGAACACAATGGCATCAGATGCAAATCATTGTCCCACCAGTGATACTCAAGCAAACCAAGAACAACGATCCAAACCACCAACACAAACTTTACATCCACTACCACCCAAACTTAAGATTACGAAAATCATCAGACAAGCATCTTGATAGGAAAAATGACCCATATCTAAGTTTTTTAAAGTTTTTTTTTTAAAACACTAAACATACCAACACCTACTCACACATAGAGCACTACATACGCCCAACACACAAGCCAATATAAACATACCCCAAGATACAACATGCCAGGCCCCAGCCAACAAATACACATACAAACCTGCTAGCCCAAACCCCCAAACCCTCTAAAAACTCATTCAGGGAAACACTGCCATCAACTTTACAGTACATTCCAGATAGGCCTGGGTTCAAAACACTAACATTGAAAGACAAAACAAAGCACACATATTGGAAACTAATCCCAACAACACCCCCAACAATAGGGCAAGGACGATGCAAAAGAAAAGTCTCAGGAAAAACTAACCACTTCCCTAGAATGCATCCAACCTAAAAGAGTGGGAAAAAACAGAAACCCAGCTCCAGAGCCCAGAGCCAACAAAATAAAGCAAAGACAAGATCAGATCCAAATGGCCTAGACCAGAAAATAAGAATAAAATTCCTTTCCTAATAGGGATAACATTTGGAGAGGAAGACCCAGACCCCAAACTTCCACCTTCATGCACTAACCCCAAACCAAGCCACCATGAATAAGGATATGCAAAGATGTAGGAAACCAAGACAACATAAAAAACCAGTACCTGGAGATGAATTTGAACATCTGCTTGCAAGCCTGATGCGCTACCTACTAAGCCACTACACAGCATAGCAAGTGGGATCCCTATACATATATATCCTACATAATAAACCCAAATCTGAACACATAAATGTGCAGACACATACACCCATAACCAATAAGCATAAACCCATATATCAAAAAAATTAATTCACCAAACCTCTCCCCAAATTACACAGCCATATTTGGATGAAAAAAAAAAACCCTTAGCATGACAGGCAGTTAAAAGGTAGGTTCAAAATCCCGACCTACCACTTGCAAATGCCACAATCTTGCCACTGAGCAACCACCCAGAACCGTTATCCACTAGGCCACTTAAGCCTAACCATTCCCAATAAATCTAAAATATAAACTTATCCAGCTCAACATTGCTCATGTGGACAAGCATTCTCCAAACCCAGACATTAAATAAAAATACTAGGAGCTGCCTCCAATTGCTCCATCTCTACAACACACCACTGATGACACCTCCTGAGCTCTCAACAAGACACCCATACAAAGAGCCCAAATCAAAGTGTTGCACCTGGGGGAGGATGCAAAACCCCTTCACCTTTGGCTTACAAAGCCGACATGCCTCCTCCCTACATCTGGACAACTCTACTAGAAAACCCCACAGCCATCTGTACTGTTCACCTCTGATGATAACTTATACCACCATTACCCACCTGACCCCTTTCGATTACATAAATTATGACTGCCAGACTTCTAGCAACCTCCAATGTCATAGCAGCGACCGTTGTCTGATCTGCTGCCTAACTCCAGAACCGCTGTATGTTGCTCCCTGATGCTTCAGTCACACCCCTGAAAACCCCTCTTCCTGGGGGGTATGATGCAATTCACATCCTCAGGCACCCCACCCTGTATCCCCCAACCAATCCCCCTTCACTACCTGCCCCCCCAACTGTGCCCCCCTCTCTACCTCCCTCTACCTGAACCCTGTAACCCCTATATCCTGCCCATCAACCTCCCTACATCCATTGGGTGGCCATGAATTAGTTAATAGCCCCCAGGATGCCCACCTTACTCAACTGCAATTGCTGTCCCACTCCAGCGTCACTAAAAACACCATCAGGCAAAGCCTTAAGGCCCAAACAACCTCTTCCCAATCTCTGACCCTGACCTCAACCCTAACAATCCCTAGCCTCCATGAATCCCACCCAAAAGGCTCCCCATGGAAAATGAATACCTTAATTCTCCTTCTCAACCTATCTGCCCCCCCCCTCATATTTGGCAGCCCCTAATTACCACCATCCATCCCAGGACACTCTTTACAACCCTAACCTGATACAGACATAATCATACTGCCATCAACAACTCTCTAGTCGCCCACAGCTCCATACCACCTATGATACAGTTGCACCATTTGAACTGCCTGTGACTTCCCAAAACCCACAGTCTCACTTCCTACTGAAACCACCACCCACCAAACAATTCCCATCCACCAAAACTTCTGGCTCCATGCCACTGTATCTCACATTGTGCCTCCTAATGTGCCCCAACCTCTCAACTACCCCGCTTCCAGCTTCAGCCTCGCGCACCTCCAGCACAATCACGTGCGATCCTCCGGCATGCTCAGCTAAGTCTAACCGGCCCTGATTCCTCATCTAGGCCCCACCTGTTGCCTAACAAAAAAGCCTAAACCGGCCAATGCTGCCTGACATCAGGTCCGGACACAGCTTTATAGGAGGACAGCCCGAATAGGCCTCACCTTCTGTCATCTGCTCTAGATCCGGCTTCATGGGAGGACAGCCTGAACAGGCCCCACTCTCTGTCATCTGCTCCGGATACTGATCTGTCCTATGCCTGCATCAACAGGCCAAGCCTGCTTTTCATCAGCTCTGGATACCACTTAGCCCTATGCCAGCATAACAGGCCAAGGCTGCCTGTCATCAGTTCTGGACACAGCTTAATAGGAGGGCAGACCGAATAGGCCCCCCTCCCTGTCATCTGCTCAGGGTACTGCTCTGTAGAAGGACCGCCTCAACAGGCCAAGCCTGCCTGTCATTCACTCCCATACCAAGTATAAAGCCTCCACACTGCCCTGAAGAAAGGATTACCACCAGCACCACCCATCTTCAAACTTACCCGTACCACTAGCAAGCTCCTAACCTGCTGTCATCTGTGGATTGTTCCACGCAACCAAACACCCCACTGAGCCTCACTCCTTACCGGATGGCAGATGAAACCACAAGACCTCTAAGCCACATTGCTGTGAGACTGCTCCTGCCAGTTGCAAATTAATGCCAGGTAAGATATACCTGCAGTTCCACCGCTCCCTGAAATGAGCTGCGTGAGGAGAAGCAACAGCTTCTTCTCACACGTTTTGGTCCAGAGAATGTTTCTTTCTCACTCTCCTACACTGCTTAACCTACTATAGCCCAACCTACTGACCTCAGAATGACCCCTCCACTTGGCCTCCATGGAGGTTATGCAACGCTTTCTTCAATTTTTTCATTCAGGGTTTCTCTTTTTCTCTTGAAAATAAATCAGTCAATAGATTGGGATCAACCCATTGTGCTTAATGCCTCTTTAAGAATGTACTTCCCCAGAAGTTTGTTGCTAATACTGTTTTGAAGAGACTTAAAGGGATATGAAAATCAAAATTACAATTATTGTTTATTTGTAGAACTAATTCCATGTTTTTAAATATACTTCCTGTGTTAAATTTACTGTTTCTCTTGATATGCTTTTTTGTAAAACATATCTAAGTAGGCTCAGGAGCAGCAATGTAGTACTGGGAGCTAGTTAGTGACATATGGCTATGCATATATGCCTCTTGTCATTGGCTCCCAGATGTGTTCTTCTAGGTCCCAGTAGTGCATAGGTGCTCTGGGGCTATATTTAACAATGTGTTTGCAGGAGTTAAACACTTACAGGTTGATCACAGTATATTGTGTGATAATTATCTGCATGTTAACCTCTGCCGATGAGCCTTTTCAAGGTGGACGCAGTCGCAATCTGCTATATTTATTGTTTATTGGCAGCACTTTTAACATTATCCTTTTGGTAAAAATTGGCCCTATACTTGAGATGTGCCAGTCTTGTGTTTCTGAGCCCAATCCAAATTCTAAATACTCAGCGACACATTTAGGGCCAAATTACAAGTAGATCGCTAATTTACCTATTTACGGGCGCACGTTAAATAGCCAGCCATTACAAGTGGCTCGTGTTAGCAATTAGCATTCTGAAAATTAACCAGATGTCAGACTTCTGGTTAATTTTAAACATGTCCCCCAATTGCCCCCAAAATACAGTGCAGTGTGCCTTAATAAAAAAAAAAAAGTAGCATCTTTATTTTATTAAAAAATAACTGCACAAAGCAGTTATAAAGGGCTAAAGTTGGTGGGAGTGGGGTGTTAGAAAAAACAAGTCACTGAAAAGTGCCTTTACATAGTGGTCTATGGGGACTGTGTTAAATAAAGATATGCTTATATATATATATATATATATATATATATATATATATATATATATATTTTTATGTGTTAATATGTGTATATACACATATAAACACATTAATATATATGCATATATTTATATACATATATATTTACACTTTGTTGCCCATCGTTGAATGGTTTAACTCCTTCGCTGCGCCAGGTTCTCTGCCGTGTATGAAGCCATCAGAATGAGGTTCCCATTGGAGCCTATGGAAGTGTGCGCTGGTCTTATGAGTGGAGTGCAAATATCATATTTCCGAAAGTGCAATTTTGTGCTCTACTCATTGGGGTAGATTTATCAAGCAGCGGATGCTGCAATCTACCCCCGAAGTTTCCACTGCTTCTTAACTTAAGAAGCAGCGCAGTCATAAGACCTCTGCTCCTTAACTCATCCACCACCTTTGAGGTGGCGGACAGCAATCATCCCGATCAGATACGATCGGGATGATTGACACCCCCTGGCCATGAATGTGCAGGGTGCGGCATTGCACAAGCATTTCACAAGAAATGCTTGTGCAATGATAAATGCCAACAGCGTATGCTGTCTGCATTTAGCGATGCTGGGCGGACATAATTCGCTACAGTGAATCATGTCTGCCCACAAGTTGATAAATCGGCTCAATAATCTGGCCCTTAATGGGCTATTTTTTACATTTCAAACTCCACAGTTAAAAGAACTTGATAAGTCCCAGAAAACACTTTTTGACATTTTACAAACTACCCTAAAAGAATTTGTATATAACTTCAGGTTTGCACACAGGAAAAAAATGACTTGAATCCGTATTGGATGATATTAAAGGGACAGTATACACCAATTTTGTATATAACTGCATGTAATAGACACTACTATAAAGAATAATATGCACAGATACTGATCTAAAAATCCAGTATAAAACCATTAAAAAACTTACTTACCAGTTTAGCTCTGTTAAAAAGGTTAACAGGAAAACCCACTAAAAGTGGGTGTATAGCAAAAAAAAAAGACACCCCACCCCTCCCCCTCTCACTGCATAAGAAAAGACTCTTTACACAAACAGGAGCAAGCTGCAGTAGGTATACATCAGTATTCTTTAAAACTTTGGGGCTTGGTTAGGAGTTTGAAAATCAGCACAATGTTATTTAAAAATAAGCAAAACTTTAAGATTTAAAAGAAAATAAAAAACTGTACAGGCTATATAAATGGATAATCTACAAAACATTTACGCAAATATCTAGTGTATAATGTCCCTTTAAGAAGAAACATCACCAAACAGACACAAACATTACCTGCTCAGTCAACTAAAATATAATAATAGTAAGCGCTCTAATAAAGATTAGCAAAATCAATAACCCAACAAACCCACATGCCCATTATCCAGGTAATACCCCTGAACAAATTCCTTAAAAAAGCACATATTCCCCCCCATTAATGGTGAATGTTTTACAGGATGATCATGTGTAGAACACATTTACATGTGTGGTGGATGTGCTCTCATTTCAGGAGTGACACGTACAAAAGTAAAGCATATGTCAAAGGACTGAATATCTGTATCATAAACGTTTAATTTTTTTCTTAAATGTCCCTTTTAATGTGGCAGGGGGTCAGTGAATCAGGTAGTCTTAAAGGGCAAGGGGGTCGTGTAGCATTAGATGTATAGGAGGATCAGGTAGTTTTAAAGGGGTAGGAACATGTAGTTTCATAGTCTAAATGGGGTAGGGGTATATTGTCTTAAAAGTGTGAGGAATATTCTTTAAGAGTTAGGGGAAAACAGGGATAGTACAGCAGAGTCTTAAAGGGGTAGAGTGTAGCTAGTCTAGGAGCAATGGTTAGAGGGGTAAGATGGCCAGGTAGTCTTAAAAGGGCAGGAGGTATATAGTCTTAAATCAGCAGGGGTGGGGGATTGAAAGTCATAAACGGGCAGGGGTATATAGCTTTTTAAGGGGTCAGGTAGCTTTAAAAGAGCTGAAGGATCAGGTAATATAAAACAACAGGAGTAAGATAATCTTAAAAATGCAGGGGGATCAGCAAGTCTCATGAGTAAGGAGTTGATAATCTTAAACAGTAAAGGGGTCAGATAGTCTTAAAGTTATAGGGTATGGGGTATATAGTCTATAATGAGCAAGAAAATGTAGCCTGCAAGAGGTAGGGGAGATAATTTTAAAGGGGTAGCAAGATATAATGTTAAAGGGCAAGGGATAAATAGGTTACAGGGAATTAATGTTTCAGGTTGTCTTAAAAGGATAGGTGGTCACATAGTCTTAAAGGGGTAGGGGGTATAAAATCTTAAAAGGGCAGGGGGAAAGAGTCTTTAAGTGGCAATGGATATAGTCATAAAGGTATAGGAAGTGATACAGGCCCATTTATCAAGCTCCGTACGGAGCTTGAAGGGCCGTGTTTCTGGCGAGTCTTCAGACTCGCCAGAAACACAAGTTATAAAGCAGCGGTCTAAAGACCGCTGCTCCATAACCCTGTCCGCCTGCTCTGAACAGGCGGACAGGAATCGCCGGACATCAACCCGATCGAATACGATCGGGTTGATTGACAGCTCCCTGCTGGCGGCCGATTGGCCGCGAGTCAGCAGGGGGCGGCGTTGCACCAGCAGCTCTTGTGAGCTGCTGGTGCAATGTTAAATGCGGAGAGCGTATTGCTCTCCGCATTTAGCGAGGTCTTGCGGACCTGATCCGCAGTGTCGGATCAGGTCCGCAAGCCCTTTGATAAATGGGCCTGAAAGTCTTAAAGGGGCAGGGGATTTGGTGTTCTTGGAGGGGAGGAGAGAAAGTATTTAAATGTAACCCTCTGATACCAGTCATACAAAAAAGGCATTTCAATCACCCATCTAGGGCCAGATTCTGAGTGGAGTGGTATTTAATGCTTCCGCTCATGCGCTAACTCCTCTAGAAGTAAGCTTTATGTGCGCGTCGGGAAGCGCTTGCATTACAAGTTGAAAGTAAAAGTTTTTGCTCCCACACTAACCTGATGTACGTAAAAAGTCAATGGACTACTACTCGCCTGCAAAATTGATCTCATATTGTAAAGTGTGCTAACCCGACATGAAAATATGAATATTTTACATTCCAATGTTCTTCACATAGCAGAATATGTTATATTTATTCAAAAATACATATTTCTACATATCTCTGATGGTATTTTGGTGCAATATATATTTATACCTATATACTGTATATATATATATATATATATATATATATATATATATATATATATATAAAGATATAGATATATATATTTTTATATATATATATATATATATATATATATATTTAATAAAATACTTGGTACATATTCTGCTATGTGCAGAACATTGGAATATAAAATATTTACAGTAAGTACACAGTTACACACTTTATTAAATATGAATATAGCATAAATAGTATTTTACATGTTTTCATCTACTTCACTGCAAAGGACTCCACTGCTCTTATATATATATATATATATATATATATATATATATATATATATATATATATATATATATATATATATATATGTATATATATATATATATATGTGTATGTATAAGACAAACAGAAGAGGGAAAGGACGCACATAAGAACCGGATCTAGATGTAGTATAGAAACAATTGGAGAGGGTCTCGCTTGAGTAAAGAATCTCTTTAATCAACATCACAAGGGTAAAAAATCCTCTGTCTGGAACAGTGCAGTGACAAGAACATAGTGCATGAGAGGGTGTAGCACCAAACGGTTAACATGTTTCGGCCATAAGCCGTAATCATAACCTAAGGTGCTACACCTTACAAGATGAATAAATAGGTGTATCCTAAATTCTAATAGGTTAAAACATTTAATAGAAAGAAACGCCCACACAGGTTAAATAAAAAGAAAAGAAATTGCGCCTAAGCACTGCTGTAGGTTAGGCACCCATGGTTAACACTTGGGAGTGTGCACAAACATTAGAGCTTAGTGTAATGGTTTTCCACTTCACTCATATTCATATTCATATATAAGTCTGCACATGTATATTACCTCCACTTTGTACCTAAGTGATGCTGCTTTGTATTTGTGCTCTCTAATTTAGTGCCTTCTTACACCTTGATGCCTATTTATCAAATGTCTGTCGGACCTGATCCGACAGTGCGGATCAGGTCCGACAGACATCGCTGAATGCGGAGAGCAATACGCTCTCTGTATTCAGCATTGCACCAGCAGCTCTTGTGAGCCGTCCCCCTGCAGACTCACGGCCAATCGGCCACCAGCAGGCGGTTGTCAATCAACCTGATTGTACTCGATCGGGTTGAATTGTGGCGATCTCTGTCGGCCTGCTCAGAGCAGGCGGACAGGGTTATGGAGCAGCAGTATTTAGACCGCTGCTTCATAATTGCTGTTTCTGGCGAGTCTGAAGACTCGCCAGAAACACAGGCCCACAAGCTCCATACGGAGTTTGATCAATTGGCCTCCTTGTGTTTCTTAGCACTATACCAAGCCTTTATTAACATATCTATGTCCATCCTTATGTTTATACATATCTATATACTGTATCTTCGCATTTATTGCCTTTGATCTCTGTGACTGTCCTCAACCGTTAATATACCTATAAGCACCATTGCTTTTTGTACACTTCCAAATATTAATCTTTTAGCATCTATCTTAAAGTGCTAATTTTTCATTAGTATATCAATATAGCTCTATTTTCTAATTGTGTGTATATATATTTATACTTTTTCAATATGTAATATATTGTATTATCCATTGTGTGTATTACCTGTTACACCTGGGTATGTGCATAACGCAGATTTACTTGCCAATTAGTTTCTAAGCTGGTATGGTTATTCCCAAAAGTTTATGAGATCGTATTTGGAGTTTAGTCCTTGAGGTATTCTGGTTTTCAAAGCGAAAATCCAGAACACCTCTCTTTTTGCAAGGAGGGTCTCAATATCCCCTCCTCTTTTAGGTACCATAACTTTTTCGATGGCTGCCCATCTAAAAGATTTTCATTTGCAATTGTGTTTGGTGGCAAAATGTTGTACTAGGGGGTGGTAGATCTCCCTCTAGATAAAGTTGACATATGTTCTCGAATACATGAATTAATATCTCTAGAGCCCAACATATTGAAGATTATAGACTGTGCAAGTAATAAGATATATGACATGTGTGCAAGTACAGTTTAAACATATTTTTATGGGGTAAGTTTGCCCACTTACTGCCGATGAGAAAGTATAAGTTATCTGTGCATAGTCGCAGGGTTTGCACTTTCTATGTCCACAACGGAACATACCCAAATGTCTGAGCCAAGATACTAAGCCGTTCATTTGATATTGTTGTATTGAAAAATATAAAAGTTTAATAAAGTATTTAAAAAAATAAGACATGCACACATACCTCTATGGTTTGGAATAACAACTGATTAATTTCCCACGTCACCTGTAAACATCACCTCACACAGTACTAAAAGGGTTTAATCAACATCTGTAAATTATTAACCCCCCCAAAAAAAATCACTTTTTTGTTGTTAATACGTCACATTTCAGTTATCAGGAGATTAAAGAGGCAGCTAAGAATTTTCATACTTCAGGAAAATTAATGTTCAGACGCATTTTGAGATTGTGATCACTATAAAAACTCCCTGACAATAGCTGCTGAAGTTTGGAAATCTGCTGAAAACAAGTGCATTTTTGTGATCAATTGCCTAGTTATATGAAAGCGATAGGGCAGTAATAAAATGCTAACTCACAGCAGTCACTGTTTGCACTTCTATGTCCATTTAACATCAGGCTTCACAATACCCTTTGTTCAATTAATAGCAAAAACTGTGGTGTTTAAATACAAAAATCACCTGTATACAACATAATACAAAGAGCATCAAACAGTAAGAAACACCATACAAAGTTTCAGGAAACACATATTTGTTCATTAAAATAAATCATTTGTAAAATTATTTTTGTACCTCTTGAAATTATTGTAGAAACATGGAAATACATTAATGTATACTATCACGGTAATAACAAGCTGAAAAAAGAAATCCAAAGGAGAAAAAATAAAAGCAGTTAGCCATGAAATGTAAGCTATACAAGAGAATATATAGCAGCAACATTAAATAATGTTTACAAGTTTCTGATATAGCTGAAAGATGGCTATAAAAGTATACAGCTGGCCACATGATTTTGAACTCTAAGCAGGAGGTCATACTGTAAGGATAGTATGAACTTAAAAAAAGATCTGGGAAGTAATAGGAACCCCAAGTGATGCCCAAAATGTTGCTATGAGCTCATACTGTGCCTATTAATGATACATTGGTGATAGTAAAATGGAATACTTCAGCTATTTTGGGTATAGATGCATTCAGATGATTGGCTAGCTGTTAAATAAGGTACAATCAAATATTTTTCTGCAGAGCTAATTTTAAACATATGTTTAGCATCACATCATAGTATATTAAAAGGGGTTTCAGTGTAGTTGCTTTGGCCGTTCAGACTTTTGTGATGATGAAAACCAAATTAAAATGGAACGACACAAAGTAATTAAGGGAACTACATAACCTTAGGCTCAGAGTTTCACAGAAATGACACACTGACCCAGTAATGGCGATATCAAAGACTTTACACGCTTACTTGGAATATCAATTATATTTCCTTTGCAGTTTAACTCCAGGCCAGCCTAGGGAAGATTTTAATGAATCAAGTATATGCTGCTATTCTAAGCTGTTCAAGTTATAGATTCTTTTTAAAAGGGACATGAAAGTCCAAAATACATTTTTATTTTTCAGATACACCATGGATTTTTTTTTCAATGCATTTCTATGATCAAATTAACCCCATTCTCTTGGTTTTCTTAGATAGGACCTAGGGCAGCAATGCACTGTGGGAGTTCAGGGTACAGACGGCCTTTAGACCACTGCTTCATAAGTACTGTTTCTGGTGAGCCTGAAGGCTTGTGCAGAAACAGGGCCATCAAGCTCCATTCGGAGTTTGATAATTCGGCCTCCAAGAGTAATATGATGAGATTAGTTGTTGTAATCAAAACCAAACCAAATAGTTTCCTGAAGCAAAAAAAGGCACCCATTTTCAACAGAACCTTTTCTAGCTGTTTAAAATAAGCTGAGCCGGTAGCCACACAGAAGAGAGAGGAGCTGCTGCTCTATGACTTTAAGACATTTTCTCCCACTTTGGTTGCTCCAAAGAATATGTAATTGTGCAGACTTCTAGTATGAATATAGTGGATGTTTTTTCTGTACAGCATCACTTGGTTAGTCATCTTGAAAACCGTACCACCATACTGTAAAGGCAAATCATTACACCCCCCTTAAACTGTGAGCCCTGTTTTGCTGTCCTCACCAGGCCCTTGTGTAGTGAAAGCACCACTAATTGCAGAGACAGAGGGGCCCCTAGAGGCGTGGGACCAGTCTCAATTGAGTCTCCTGTAGTTGCCCCCCTGAAATAAATAAATAACAATTTCTCTCTAATCTGGAATATTTCCAAGAAGTGACCATCCCTTTTATTTGGTAAAATATATCTTTGTGGAGCAACACAATGTACCTAAGTTGAGAAGTTCATATAGATAGGATAGGTTTGCACTCATAATTTTGTGTAACTCCTCATACTAATCAAAACACATATCAAAATGCAAAAACAAGCAGAACTATGGCAAATATTGAGTAAGTGTGCTTTAGTAAGCATAAAGAGTTTCATTGTTCCTCATATTTACGCATATCCTTCCTTATATGAAATGATTTTCTCAGGCAGTATCAGGTCACAAGTTGACAAATAATAGCTTCAATATATCTTCTATAACTGACTATAGCTGTAATAACACACATTATTTTTATGTGCTTATCTCTTTACTAAATCTTTTTTTATATATACAAACACAAAGGGTGACTCTGTATATAGAACCCAGTCCTGGATATCCACTGGGTTCTCTCTCTAGTAATGAAAGTATTAAAACTCACATGGAGCCTGTTAAGGCTATGTATGTGTAACTATGACTGTTGGATGTGTTGTGTTACTGATAGAGAAAGATACTGCTGGACTAGTACTGGCAAGTATAAAGCAGAGATTGTCTAAAGTTTATGCTGGAAAATTGTAGATTTTTCAGTCCTGAAAAATGAAAAAGCACATAGTAGACTTCTAAAGCCTATCTTTGCGTCATATCTCTGTCTAATTTGAAATTTTGTTTTCATGCAAAAAGCAAACTATGAACATAGTGGGAAGCCCTGTCTAGATCAGATTCAAGTCAAGATAGCTACTCCAAATAAGAGAAGTGGTGGTTAGAGTTTGACCATTGAAAAACAATTGCAGGAAACTGGTTGTTAATCTGTTCTAATGACATTCTGACTGCTGATATGTTAATCTATTTGAAGACAACGGTTTGTCACAATATACATTAGAAGTGCTGGGGCGGAGCTGGCCAGCAGTCGGAGCAGACACATCTTCTCATAGTTCCGTAGTCATTTTCCTTTGGGGTTAATTTCTGCTAACACGCTAGCTGAGGGACAAGAAAAACAATGATTGCAGGTCTTGATCTACCTGGTAAGTCATTAGGTCCATCATCTACCACATCCAAGGTCTGAGTGATTACTTATATAGCTAGGCGCAAAAAAACAATTTTTCCACTTGTATAGAAACTCATATATAAACAAAACTGACTAAACTTTTTTTCTTAGCATCTACTCTTATACTTTAGAAACACTTTAAAGACCATTTTCATATGGGTTGGTCTACAAACCTTTAAGAGTCCCAAGCTGAAAAAAAAATCATTCATTTTTCCATTACTGGATATCAAAACAGCATATTAGATGTTCAGAGATAACCAATAATAGAAATGTTCAGTCCACTAAACATTCAACCATTCAAAAGTTTGCTTTGATATTTAATCCATCAGAAAACAAAATATCTTTATATATGAAAGAAATGTATAACTCATTCAGCTGCGAAAGATGAGGATCAATACCAACAATTGCAATTGAAGAGTCCGGATCTTTTTCTTTTCTTTTTTTTGGATGACAAACCAGAAAAAAGTGGATCAATATTGGATTATGAGCTAATGGACAATGTGCTTCGTAGGGGTTGCAGTAAGGGGTCCCTTGGGTACGTGGATCTCTTCTTTCAAGGTGGCTCCTTAGGATTTAGCGCAGCCAATCAGAAGAATGAATGGGCTACATTTTGACAGTTAGCCTGCCCATCAACAACTGATTGTTTAACAAGAAAAAAGAATCAGGTCAGACAAGGAAATGTTTACAAACTTCAGAACACTGCAAGGATCAACAAGGAGTCAAGCATATTGCTGATTGCCAGAATGGGCAAAAAGCAAATTGACTTTAGGAATAGTAAATTGAAGGGGCATTTTATTTTTTCCTATAATTTAAGGGGGGAATTTGGTAAAGGCTGCCAATAGGGTCACCTTTGCTAATTTTGCATATTTATATTCTAAATTCCCTTAAATGTGTCACAAAGTTATTCATTAAGTTTACTGAATCCTTGTTTATTTATTTTTTTCCACTGGATGCATATTATATGCAAAAATTAAAAAAATATATTTAAAAATGTCACCTGGAACCATGGATCTAGCAAACCCATGTAATGTAAATTGTTCTAGAAAGAAAATGATAATGAGCTTTTTGGTTACAAAATAATCTAATTCTATTTTTTAATTTTCTTTTTGCACAAAAAAAAGCTAAATGCCCTTGTAAGGGCAATGCCCAACCAAAAGCACTTTTAAGGGCAATTTTTAGAATAGTTTTTTTAGATAGCCTTTTTTTTGGGGGGGGTACTTGTATTGTAGGATAGGTTAGTATTTTTTTGTGAAAAATAGGTAAATCACTTTAGGGCAATGCCCTACACAAATTCCTTTTAAGGACTATTGCTATAGTTTAGTTTAGTGTTAGTATAGGGTTTTTTATTTTGTGGTGGGGTTTTTTTTAAGTGGGGCTTTAGTTTTAGAATAGGTATAATTATTTTTGGTAATTAGTTGTTTGTTTGTATTTGTAATGTTATTTTTTTATTTTCTGTAATGGTAGCTTTTTTCATGTAATGTTTTTGTTTCAGGTAATGTTAGATTATATTTAGTTTCATGTAATTTTAGTTGGTTTTTTTTTTGGTAAGTTAGGGGGTGTTAGGTTAGGGGGGTTAGCTGGTTAAGGAGTTTAGATTTTAGTGGGTAGTTTGCGATGGGGGCTGTGGCGGTTTATGGGTTAATAGTGTAGTGGGGTAGTTTGCAATGTAGTTGTAATGCTCATGGGATACTCCTCTTTCAGACCGAACTCGGCCAGTAGTCTTGTTATCCTGGAGTCGAGCTGGAATGATAGGGAATATCCCAGAGCAGAGAAAGTTAGTAAGATGAGGAAGGTAACACTCACCACAGGCAGGACAGTCCCCAGCGGCAATGGCAGAGCAGTCCAAAGACAAACCACTAGAATGGTCAGGCAGGCAGGGTTTGGCAACAGCAAAGCAGTCCAAGGGTGCACCACTAGAATGGTCAGGCAGGCAGGATTTGGCAACAGTAAAGCAGTCCAAGGGAACACTACTAGAATGGTCAGGCAGGCAGGGTTTGGCAATCCAGAACAACAGGGGTTAATAAGCAGAGTAGTCAGACAGGCAGGGTTCAGCAGCAGTATATCAATCCAGAAATTAAGGGGTATAGAATGCAGAGTAGTCAGACAGGCAGGGATCATATACAATAGGCAAATAAATTCAACGATCTGTCACACTCAGGAGCAACACACAGTAACACCTATACTTGGGCAGTGACAGATCATTGTAGAAAACTTACATAGGCGCAGGATTCACACCACAAAGGTCTGACCGGCATCAGGAGCGTGCGGTGATGACGTCAGCGCCGCACCCATCCAGACCCAACACAACTCCTGGCAACGAGCAGGGAATGAGAAGCAAGGAGACGCCGTGCCCCTAGAAATGGCTAGAGCCGCGCAATGTGACATAGCCCCTCTCACAAGGGTTCCCTCCAGGATCCAGAGTCGGCCTCAAAGGATGAGCAGCATGGAATCTGGAGACCAGAGATGGAGCATGCACATCACGGGCAGGAACCCAGGAACGATCTTCCACAGAGTAACCCTTTCAATGTATCAGATACTGCAGTTGTCTGCATCTGTATCTGGAGTCCAGGATTTTAGCTACCTCATATTCGGGGTCACCATGGACCAGGAGCAGAGAAGGAGGAGCTTGGAGCCGGGTATATCTATTCTTGATGTAAGGTTTGAGTAGTGAGATGTGGAAAACTGGGTGTATGCGTAGCGTTTTGGGTAAGGCAACAGGAGACAGTGTTTTCAGGACCTTGTAAGGGCCGATAAACCTAGGCCGTAAACGAATGTGTGGAGTAGAGATCCAAACACGTTCACCCACTGGGATGGCACATACAGAAGCTCTATGACGATCAGCAAACTTCTTATATCTAGAAACAGCTGAACGTAGCTGAGAGCGAATACGTTGCCAATGAGTGGTGAGTCCAGTGATGTGTTGGTCTGCAGCAAGAACCCCAGTGGACTGAGCAGAAAGAGGGAAGACACAAGGTTGATACCCTGCTGCGGCTTGAAATGGAGAACATTTAAGAGAAGAGTGCCAATGAGTGTTTCTTGCCAGCTCAGCTAGGGGTGACAACTCAGACCAGTTGGTATGGCGAGCGTTGACAAAGGCTCTAAGATAGGCTTCAAGATCCTGGTTTACTCACTAAGTTAGTCCATTAGTCTGAGCATGGTAGCCAGAAGACAAGGAAACAGAGGTTCCAATAAACTTACAAAAGGCTCTTAAAAAGGTACGAACTGTGGACCTCTGTCAGAAACAATGTTCACAGGAATGCCGTGAAGTCCTACCACATGCAAGAGAAAAAGAAACGATAATTCTTGGGCAGAAGGCAGTTTGGTTAGGGGTACAAAATGAGCCAGTCTGGAAAAGCGATTTTTGGGAATGGACAATGGTTGGAGCATGCCAGGAGGCAAGGATCAGGGAGTTTTGCTGGCAGCACAAGTTGTGCAGGTTCTCACATAATCCTGAGTATCAGACTTCATAGGAGGCCACCATACATGTTGGGAAAGATGCTTAAAAGTCCTAGTCAAACCAGGATGTCCTGAGAGTTTGCTATCATGAGCCCAGGACAGCACAGGGGTGCATAGGTTCAGAGGTACAAAGAGGATATCAGAGGCCACGGGGGCTCCAGGAGGTTGACTAGACTGGGCACGTTACAATCTTTGCAGAAGGGTGGTATTTAGTTCAGCAACCACACAGGAACAAGGTATGATGTGTTTAATAGGAGCTTCAGAGGAGTCACTTGAGTGACGGGAAAGGGCATCCGCCTTCTTGTTCTTGGTCCCAGGAAGATAAGAGACCACAAAGTTAAAATGGGAAAAGAACAAGGCCCACCTGGCCTGTCGAGGATTAAGTCGATGAGCAGTCTCTAGGTAAGTCAGATGCTTGTGGTCGGTGAGAATCTGAATGGGATTGGCGGTGCCCTCTAACCAATGACACCATTCAGTCAAAGCCATCTTAATGGCTAAGAGTTCATGATTACCCAAATCATAGTTCCTCTAAGCAGGATTAAAAAGGGTTTAGAGAAAAAGGCTACAGGGTGTGACTTGGAAGTCAAAGGATCCCTTGATCCCTATCTCGGAGGCATCAACCTCTAAAGTTAACTGTAGGTCAGGATCAGGATTGCAGAGCACAGGAGCTGAACTGAAAGCCTTTTTTCAGACAAGAGAAGGCATTTATGGCTTCGGGAGGCCAATGTTTACAGTCTTTGTTCCATTTTGTCAATTCAGTGAGAAGAGCGACTGTTTGTGAAAAGTTCTTTATAAACTTGCGGTAACAATTGGAGAACCCAAAAAAGCTCTGTAATTCCTTTAAAGAAGTTGGTTGAGGCCATTCTAGAACTGTGGTGAGTTTAGCAGGATCCATGGAAAAACTCTTCTTCTAGATGACATAACCAAGGAATTGGATATGAACTTGAGCAAACTCACACTTTTCTAGCTTGGCTACTAAGGAATTGTCTCTGAGACGTAGAAGTACCTGTCTCACGTGTCTATGATGCTCCTCTAAAGTGGAAGAGAAAACAAGGATATCGTCCTGATAGACGATGACAGTGCGGTTGAGGTCACGAAACTCATCGTTGACAAATGCCTTGAAGACTGCAGGGACGTTACACAGCCCAAAGGGCATAACAAGGTATTTGTAATGCCCAGATCTTGTGTTGAAGGTGGTCTTTCATTCGTGGCTTAGAAAGATGTGAATCAGATTGTATGCCCCACATATGTCCAATTTGGTGAAAAAGCGGGCGTCCTGGAGTGAGTCGTACAGTTCGGTGATCAATGGTATGGGATAGCGATTCTTGATGGTTATGTTGTTCAAGGCCCTGTAGTTGATGCAGGGTCTGAGCCCACCATCCTTTTTACTGACAAAAAAGAAGTCTGGAGAGGAGGAAGGGCAAATGAAACCTTTAGCTAGGTTCTCTTGGCTGTACTCCTCCATGGATTTGGTTTCAGCCTTGGAGAGTGGATAAGTCCTCCCTTTAGGAAGTGGGGCTCCGGAAAAGAGGTCGATCTTGCAGTCATAAGGACAGTGGGATGGCAGCACGTTGGCTGCTTTTTTCTCAAACACGTCCGCAAAGTCTGTGTATACTGAAGGAAGGTTTGAAGGAGTCTGTATACTGGCTATGGGAATGCGGAGCAGAGGAGAAACTTTAGCAAGGCAGGAGTGGAAACAGGAGGTACCCCAGGAGGCCAGTTGTCCCTCATCCCAGCCGAACTGTGGATTGTGTACCCGAAGTCAAGGAAGACCAAGGATGACAGGCTGTGCTGAGGAATGAATGACCTTGAACTGCAGCTGTTCTATATGAAGGACTCCCACAGTCAGGGTCAGGGGTGCTGACTCAAAATGGATCAAGCCTGAACCAAGGGGGGTGCCATCCCGAGTAGTTATCTTGAGACAATGTCTTTTCTGCAAAAAGGCAAGCCAGCTTGAATCAGTGATCCAGGAAGTTTCCAGCTGCCCCTGAATCAGTGAAGGCTTGAGTGTGGATAGTATTCTGAAGGAAGGTAAGGGTAACAGGTACCAGGATTCGAGAGGAGTGAGGAGATTTAGTGGAGATCATGCTTAGAGGTACTCCTGTGTTATCTACTAAGCATTGGCTTTTCCCAGCCGAATATCACAGTCCTTTAGTTGGTGGGAGTTAGATCCACAATAAAAGCATAGTCTCAGTCTCCTTCTTCTCTGTCTTTCATACTCTGAAGGTTTGAAGGAGGAGAGATCCATGGGTTCCTCCACTGAGGTAACCGGAGCTGCTGAAGGGGTAGAGGGTAGTGCCAAAACCGGATGAACAGGAAGACGGGAGGGAAGGATCTCTCGGCTTGTCTCTCCTGAAAGTGAGAGTCCAGAATGATACAAAGCACTATAAAGTCATCCAAAGAAGAAGGAATATCACAATAAATGAGTTCATCTTTGATGCGTTCATGGAGACCCCCTCTAAAGGCTTCATTGAGAGCACTGTCATCCCAAGTAGTTTCAAGTGCCAAGGTGCAAAACTCAATGGCGAATTGTGCCACAGTTCTATTGCCCTGGCGGAGATCCAGGAGAGAATATTCTGCAGCAGAGGTACGGCCAGAAGTACCATACACAGCAGATAAAGCAGAAATGAAATCATCAGCATCATGCAGAAGTGGAGCAATCTGTTCCAAAAGAGGAGAGACCCAGGCTAGGGCCTTGTCTTTCAGTAAGGAAATGATAAAGGTGACCCTTAACTGGTGAGACTGAAAGGTGTGAGGATCATTACGGAAGTGCACCTGCATTGATTAAGAAAGCCCCTGCAATCAGTAGTACCTTCATACTTGTCAGGCAAAGGTATCCGGGGTATACTTCCAAATAAATTCAACGATCTGTCACACCCAGGAGCACACAAAGTAACACCCATACTTGGACAGTGACAGATCGTTGTAGGAAACTTACATAGGCGCAGGATTCACGGCACAAAGGTCCGACCGGCATCAGGAGCGTGCGGTGATGACGTCAGCGCCGCACCCATCCAGACCCAACACAAACCCTGGCAACGTGTAGGGAAGGAGAAGCAAGGAGATGCCGCGCCCCTAGCAATGGCTAGAGTGGCACGGCGTGACAGTAGGGGTGTGGTGGTTTAGGGGTTATTAATGTTGTGGGGTACTTTGTGGTGGGTTATGTGGTAGTTTAGGGGTTATTAGTGTAGTGGGGTACTTTGCGGTGTACTATGTGGCGGTTTAAGGGATATTAAAGTAGGGGGCTTATGATGATTCGGGTTAGCACGTGAATATGGGTGGGGGGTTTTTCAGCTTTTGTTGCTCTATTGAAGTCTATGGAGGGAGTACGTTAACACAGTCTCGATATTGTAACTTCGGCTCTTTGCATACAAAAATTTTATAATTTCAACTTGTAATACACATGCTACCCAATGCACACTATGGGGGATATTTATCAAGCCGTCAACTGCAAATACGCTGGAATTCTGCAGCATAATTGTGGCGAGCTTGAATCGACCTAGTTATTAAACCCTACAGACCGGCAAAAGTTGTGACGTAACATACAATCCGCTGGTCTCAATCTGACACAGATTGATGCTTACTTCATTACAGATGTTCCGAAATACACATTCGGTATTATATGACACTTTTTCAAAGTTATCAAATAGTTAACCGGTACGCTTGCGGCTATTCCGGCCCAGTATACCTGGTTTTCAATCCACGCCACCCTAGAGGCCATGGATGCCATAGGAATCAATAGGAGTCTGAAAGCAGATTGATGCTTACTTCATTACAGATGTTCCGAAATACACATTCGGTATTATATGACACTTTTTCAAAGTTATCAAATAGTTAACCGGTACGCTTGCGGCTATTCCGGCCCAGTATACCTGGTTTTCAATCCACGCCACCCTAGAGGCCATGGATGCCATAGGAATCAATAGGAGTCTGAAAGCAGCGAAAGCTTATGTTCGATGCTGCCAGATATCCCATTGATTTCTATGGTAGAAAACCAGTAACATTTACACCTAACACCCTCACATAACCCCCGAGTCTAAACACCCCTAATCTACAGCCCCGACATTGCTGCAACCTACATAAAATTATTAACCCTTATCCCGCCGCTCCCAGACCCCGCCGCAACTAAATAAAGTTATTAACCCCTATCCTGCCTCTCCCGGACCCCGCCGCAACCTAAATAAAGTTATTAACCCCTAAACCTCTGGCTTCCCTCATCACTACCATTAACTAAACCTATTAACCCCTAAACCGCCAGCCCCCACATCGCCATAAACTAAATTAAGCTATTAACCCCTAAACCTAAAAACCTGCTAACTTTACATTAAAATTACAACATCCCTATCTTACAATAAATTTAAACTTACCTGTAGAATTAAAATAAACTATATTAAACTATTAATTAACCTACCCTAACTATTACACTAAAATTACATTAAACTAGCAATAAATTAACTATATTACATATTAAAAAAACTCTAACCCTACTCAAATTATTTAAATCTACTATTAAAAATTACTAAATTACAAAAAAAATAAACACTAAGATACAAAAATAAAAAACACTAAATTACGAAAAAAAACAAAACACAGTATCAAAAATAAAAACAATTACACCTAATCTAATAGCCCTATCAAAATAAAAAAGCCCCCCCAAAATAAAAAAAAAACCTAGCCTACAATAAACTACCAATGGCCCTTAAAAGGGCCTTTTGCGGGGCATTGCCCCAAATTAATCAGCTCTTTTACCTGTAAAAAAAAAAATACAAAGAACCCCCAACAGTGAAACCCACCACCCAACCAACCAACCCCCCAAATAAAAAGCCTATCTAAAAAACCTAAGCTCCCCATTGCCCTGAAAAGGGCATTTGTATGGGCATTGCCCTTAAAATGGTATTTAGCTCTTTTACCTGCCCAGACCCTACTCTAAAAATAAAACCCACCAAAAAAAACACTAACCCCCAACGATCCACTTACAGTTTTTGAAGTTCCGCTTGAAGGATCCATCCAGTCGGCAAGAAGTCTTCATCCGGGCGGCCTCTTCCATCTTCATTCATCCGGCGAAGTCTTCATCCATGCGGCCTCTTCTATCTTCATCCATCCATAGGATTGTTCTCTCATCCTATTGGCTGATTGGAACAGCCAATAAGATGAGAGCTGATCAAATCCTATTGGCTGATTAGAACCTTTCAGCCAATAGGAATGCAAGGGACGCCATCTTGGATGATGTCACTTGCATTTAAGTTCCAGTTTATGGCGGCAGCGATCGTATTGAAGAGGATCTCTACTCCGGATGTCTTCAGGATGGACCTGCTCCGCGCCGGATGAATGAAGATAGAAGAGGCCGCATGGATGAAGACTTTGCCGGATTGATGAAGATGGAAGAGGCCGCCTGGATGAAGACTTCAATGGTCCTTTTAAGGGCCATTGGTAGTTTATTGTAGACTAGAGTTTTTTTATTTTAGGGGGGCTTTTTTATATTTATAGGGCTATTAGATTAAGTGCAATACGTTTTTATTTTTGATACTGTGGTGTGTTTTTTTCGTAATTTAGTGTTTTTTATTTTTTGTAACAGCGTTTATTTTTTTGTAATTTAGTATTTTTTTATAGTAGATTTAAATAATTTGAGTAGGGTTAGGGTTTTTTAATATGTAATATTGTTAATTTAGCGGGTTGTTAGGTTTAGGAGTTAATAGCTTAATTTAGTTTATGGCGATGTGGGTGGCTGGCGGTTTAGGGGTTAATAGGTTTAGTTAATGGTACTGATGTGGGAGACCGGGGTCCGGAAGCGGCGGGATAGGGGTTAATAACTTTATTACAGTTGCGGCGGGGTCCGGGAGCGGCGGGATAGGGGTTAAACATTTAGTATAGTGGCGGCGTTTAGTGACAGGGTATAAATAAAGTTGGTAAAAAGCCGAATAGCAGCGAGATCGATGACTGTTAGTTAACAGTCCGATGCTCATCATCCCGTACTTTGTGCGCGGCTTCTTGTCTGATTTTTTTTATAAATATGAAGAGCATATTCAGGTCCGCGCCGCGGCTGTGTTGTTAGGCAATGTTAGGCGAGCGTATTGGTGCCGGTGAATGCAGCATAGTTGAGGCTTTGATAAATATCCCCCAAAGAGCCAAAGTTGAGTAGAGTAAGCGTGCAAACAGGAGCAATAAATATCGCTCCACTTGTAATCTAGCCCTTATTGTACAGTGAGACACCTCAAAAGCATTAAAAAGGCAAAATTTGATGATTTCATCTATATACAAAAAACTAGAAAACCATTTTAAAATAAATTTCATGTGTGTTCAGGGACAACAAGAGAGTCCAAATTCCAACCTCCCCTCCAGAATTTCGCTCTTGAATCTCTCTTTTGATGGCACTGAGACACCATGTTTAAAATAATATGCAGCTCTTCACAACATTCTTCTTATGCATTTTATTTGTTCGGCTTATTATATTTTTTTGCCCCCTTTCCAGAAACATTTCTTAGGATGCCCATGATCCCTTTAAAAGAAGACATAATGCTAAGTAAATTGTATTATGCTTTAAATTAAAGTATAATACTGTATCAGTCCTTTTAAACCAAACGTGTGCTAGCTATTTCTGTTGAAAACAATTACTGAGAACACTAGTATCCTTTAAGCCCAGATGTTTCTGAAAGCAACTTTAAGTTCCCATTAAAACAGCACAGCACAGAGTTATCAGTAAAAATGTACACTATAAAACAAAGTGAACATAGAAATATGCCACCTATGCAATCTACATCCAGTGAAAAGGAAAAGGAGTAGCAGTAACATGTCAAGATTGGTATCCAAGAACAATACCGTTTTCTTTAGCAGCTGTATCTTTATCTGCACTTTAAATAATGAAAGGATATGCTACTAAATGAACGTCAAACACACATTTTTATCTTGTTGACCAGCAAATGGATCCTTGTAATATTATTATTATTTGTGGGATGTTGAAATGTTGCTCACTTGACGGGAAAGTTTCTGTTGGCAAATAATTATGCATGTAGTCACATTCTTGGAAATAATTTAGTTCCGTTAAAAACCACAAAAGCAAAGAAACACACAACAGGAGGAAACTTGCAAACTGAGAACTACATGACAAAAGAGCCGATTATAGGATAAGACCCAGAATTCTGGCAAAACACATTTTACAAGGGTTATGTTATCATGTGGAAACAATTAAGTACTGCTGGGAAAGCTGCAGGTAAACCTTTTTAAACATACGGCAGGCTTCATTTGTAGGAAATTAGTTAAGTAGATTCTTTTCTTTTGGATAATTTGTTTATAACATTAGTGAACACTCAAGACACAGGGTTTTATTTGTTTGTAATAGATCCATATTATAAAAATATTGTACGCCATCCACTAAAGACTAGTAGTAGAAGCAAGAAAGAAAAATGCTTCTTTTGTTGTTTAGGATATAATGATATTAAATAACATGGTTGAATTAAAGGTACATTAAACACCTTCGCCTAGATTACGAGTTTTGCGTTAGAAGCTGTGCGGAGCTAACGAGCAGTTTATGCTCACCGCTCACTTACAGATAGCGCTGGTATTATGGGTTTTTAGAAACCCGGCGTTAACCGCAAAAAATTGAGCGAAGAGCAAAATTTTGCTCCACATCTCACCTCAATACCAGCGCTGCTCACGTTAGCGGTGAGCACGATTTCCCCATAGGAATCAATGGGGGAGAGCCGGCTGAAAAAAAACATAACACCTTCAAAAAAGCAGCGTAAATCTCCTAACGCAGCCCAATTGATTCCTATGGGGAAATGAAAGTTATGTCTACACCTAACACCCTAACAAGAACCCCGAGTCTAAACACCCCTAATCTTACACTTATTAACACCTAATCTGCCGCCCCCGACATCGCTGAACCCTACATTATATTTATTAACCCCTAATCTGCCGCCCCAATGTCGCCGCAACCTAACTACATTTATTAACCCCTAATCTGCCGCCCACAACGTTGCCACCATTATAATAAAGTTATTAACCCCTAAACCTAAGTCTAACCCTAACCCCCCCTAACTTAAATATAATTTAAATAAATCTAAATAAAATTACTACAATTAACTAAATAATTCCTATTTAAAACTAAATACTTACCGATAAAATAAACCCTAAGCTAGCTACAATCTAACTAATAGTTACATTGTAGCTAGCTTAGGGTTTATTTTTATTTTACAGGCAAGTTTGTATTTATTTTAACTAGGTAGAATAGTTATTAAATAGTTATTAACTATTTAATAACTACCTAGCTAAAATAAATACAAAAGTACCTAACACTACACTATAATTAAATTAATTACCTAAATTAAATACAATTAATTACAATTAAATAAAATTATCTAAAGTACAAAAACCCCCACTAAATTACAGAAAATAATAAACAAATTACAAGATTTTTAAACTAATTACACCTAATCTAATCCCCCTAACAAAATAAAAAGCCCCCCCAAAATAAAAAAAATCCCTACCCTACACTAAATTACAAATAGCCCTTAAAAGGGCCTTTTGCAGCATTGCCCCAAAGTAATCAGCTCTTTTACCTGAAAAAAAAATTACAATCCCCCAACATTAAAGGGACAGTCTACACCAACATTTTTCTTATTTAAAAAGATAGATAATCCCTTTATTACCCATTCCCCAGTTTTGCATAACCAACACAGTTATATTAATATACTTTTTACCTCTGTGATTACCTTGTATTTAAGCCTCTGCAGACTGCCTCCTTATCTAAGTGCCTTTGACAGACATGCAGTGTAGTCAATCAGTGAAGACTCCTAAATAACTTCACGGGAGTGAGCACAATGTTATCTATATGACACATGTGAACTAGCACAGTCTAACTGTGAAAAACTTTCAAAATGCTCTGAGCTAGGAGGCGGTTTTCAACTGTTTAGAAATCAGTTTGAGCCTAGCTAGGTTTAGCATTTCAAAAATACCACCAAGGGAACAAAGCAAATTTGATGATAAAAGTAAATAGGAAAGTTGTTTAAAATTGCATGCCCTATCTGAATCATGAAAGTTTAGTTTTGACTTTACTGTCCCTTTAAAACCCACCACCCACACAACCAACCCTACTCTACTCCCCTTAAAAAAACTAACACTAACCCCTTGAAGATCACCTTACCGGGAGACGTCTTCACCCAACCGGGCAGAAGTGGTCCTCCAGACGGGCAGAAGTCTTCATCCAAACGGGCAGAAGTGGTCCTCCAGACGGACAGACGTTTTCATCCAGACGGCATCTTTTAACTTCATCCATCCAGCGCAGCGGGTCCATCTTCAAGACATCCGACGTGGAGCATCCTCTTCTTTCCATGGCCGACGACTGAATGAAGGTTCCTTTAAATGATGTCATCCAAGATGGCGTCCCTTCAATTCCGATTGGCTGATAGAATTCTATCAGCCAATCAGAATTAAGGTAGAAAAAATCCTTTTGGCTGTTGCAATTAGCCAATAGGATTGAACTGGCATTCTATTGGCTGATTGGAACAGCCAATAGAATGCCAGCTCAATCCTATTGGCTGATTGGATCAGCCAATAGGATTGAACTTCAATCCTATTGGCTGATTGCATCAGCCAATAGGATTTTTTCTACCTTAATTCCGATTAGGTGTAATTAGTTTAAAAATCTTGTAATTTCTTTATTATTTTCTGTAATTTAGTGGGGGGGGGGTTTCATACTTTAGATAATTTTATTTAATTGTAATTAATTGTATTTAATTTAATTAATTTATTTAATTATAGTGTAGTGTTAGGTGTTAGTGTAACTTAGATAAGGTTTTATTTTACAGGTAAATTATTTTAACTAGGTAGTTATTAAGTAGTTAATAGCTATTTAATAACTATTCTACCTAGTTAAAATAAATACAAAGTTACCTGTAAAATAAAAATAAACCCTAAGCTAGATATAATGTAAATATTAGTTATATTGTAGCTAGTTTAGGGTTTATATTATAGGTAAGTATTTAGTTTTAAAGGATTACTTTCTGTTATAATGTTTAAGCCAAACAACTAACATATTAAAGTTAATAAACATTAATTAAAACCTACTGACCTATATTTTCTCCAAAACGAAGTTTTATAACGTTCTAAAAGTTATCTTTTATTCGCCGATGATGTCACGTTATCCTGCCCACTATTTTCAGCACTGTGTGTTCAAAATACTTAAACCAATGAAATTGTGTTTAAAGCGCCATTTTGAAACCTAGGTATTGTAAACGGATTGGTACAGAGCAAAGGATACCCACGGAGTGGGTTTGGAAAACAATTAAATTTGCAGACAAGATTTCTGATATACGGTAGCAATATGTTAATGAAATGCTATTGATAAAAAGCGTATTTGGGGTAGTTAGTTAGTAACAGACATAGAAAATATTTACTTACAGTGGCCCTTTAAAAAGGAATTATTTAGTTAATTGTAGTAATTTTATTTAGATTTATTGTAATTATATTTAAGTTAGGGGGGTTAGGGTTAGGGTTAGACTTAGGTTTAGGGGTTAATACATTTAAAATAGTGGGGCAAGGCGTTGGGGGTGGCAGATTAGGGGTTAATAAATGTAGGTAGGTGGCGGCGATGTTAGGGATGGCAGATTAGGGGTTAAAGGACCAGTTCACTCAGGAGATATAATTGTTTAGCAGTAATAACTCTATGTTAACAAGTGAAGTAGAATCTAAAACATAAATATTGTAATAAGGAAATATATATTTTTTAACCTTTTTCCTTGCTTATTTTCCCTTCTGCCAGACAACCCTGGAACGCCCTGATGAAAGGGCTGTGCTTAGAAACTTTATTACCCTGCCCCATGGCCAATCAAGTTGCATTATGCAATTCTATGCGAAGTTTGCAAATTTAGCACTATGTGAGCACTAAAGGCTGTTGTGTTTATGTGCTCTCAGCTCTGACTGGATCGTTCTTTAAAGGGGGGCGTATCCAGTTTGTTAGTTATATACACATACATCTGTAAATATTATTATTCAAAGCAACCACTGGCATAATATGAATTGCTTAGAGTTATAACATTTACAGACGTGTGTATATGTATAACTAACAAATAATATCAAAGTGTCTGTACTCACCTCTATAAGGCATTTGTGTCATAACAGCCAGGAAACTGCAGCATGTAGACATGGTAAAATAAGGCAGGTACTCTATTACCCTTCTAGCATGCACAGTGATAGGTTTCAAGTCCATAGAGTACAAGGGAGATTCCCCTTCACGGTGCACGCTACACTTGGCTACACAGGTCTGAACTCCTGCTCTCTCCGCTCACAGCTCCCTTGACCCCGCTGCGGTCCTGCTGCTAACAGTCATAGCGCACAGAGCTCTCATCATCCTGTGAGCACTGAAGGTGTTTATACGCTCTAACCGGATAATTCTGTAAGGGGGCTGTATCCAGTTTGTTAGTTATAAATTACAGCCCCCTTACAGAACGATCCGGTCAGAGCGCATAAACACAAAAGCATTTAGTGCTCACAGGATGATGAGAGCTCTGTGCGCTGTGACCATTAGCAGCAGGACTGGAGCGGGGGCATGGGGAGCTGTGAGCAAAGAGAGCAGGAGTTCAGACCTGTATAGCCAAGTGTAGCGTGCACCGTGTTCACACTAGCGGTGACGTCACAATGGGGGCTGGAGTATGCGCCCTGCACAGAAGGGACTCTGCTCGAGTGGGCCGCACGGCCAGAAATTAAACAAGTGGGTATCCTTACCAGACCATGGAAACAGCATTTTGCTAAATAAAAATCTAATGCTACAGGATGTTTTTTTAAAAAAAAAAACACACATATCATTTTTTTTTTAGATTAATTCAATAAAATTCAGTCTTCTTTTGGGTAAACTGTCCCTTTAATAATATTTAACTAGTGTTTGCGATGCGGGAGTGTGGTGGTTTAGGGGTTAATATATTTATTATAGTGGCGGCTTTGTCTGGTTCAGCAGATTAGGGGTTAAAATATTTATTTTAGTGTTTGCGATGTGGGGGGGCCTCGGTTTAGGGGTTAATAGGTAGTTTATGGGTGTTAATGTACTTTTTAGCACTTTAGTTAAGAGTTTTATGCTACAGCGTTGTAGTGTAAAACTCTTAACTACTGACTTTAAAATGCGGTACCAGGCTTGACAGGAGAGGGTCTACCGCTCACTTTTGGTCAGACTCGTAATACCAGCGCTATGCAAGTCCCATTGAAAATATAGGATACGCAATTGACGTAAGTGGATTTACGGTATTTCCAAGTCTGGCCACAAAAGTGAGCGGTACACCTGTACCTGTAATACCAGCGGGCGTTAAAAAGCAGCTTTAGGACCTCTTAACGCTGCTTTTTAACCCTAACGCACAACTCGTAATCTAGGCCCATGTAATTTCAAGACATTTCTGTTGTCTTGCTATGGGCCAGATTACAACTGACACACTAACAGTTACACGCAAGTTATATCAGGTTTATTGCAGCTGTTTGCACGTCGGATGTAGAGCGAGTATTACAAGTAAAAAGTAAACGTGATCGCTTGAGCACAATTTAATTTAGCGCACGTTGGGATAGCGCACTTAAGAGCTCTGGTTAACTGTTATGCTCGAATAAAAAGTGTCACAAAACTCACTCATAATGACACTATCTAATAAAATTATTTAAAAAAAAAAACATTGCAAAGTTATAAGGGCTCATAGATATGAGGTCTCATGTGTTCGAAAAAAGGCTACAAAGGGCTTTAACATAGAGACACATACATATACATGTCTAAATATGTATATGTACTGTGTGTATATATATATATATATGTTTATATGTGTGTACATATGTATATATATGTGTATTTATGTATTTATATTCAAAGAAGGGCTCCGACATCCATCATAGGTAAAAACATGGAAACTTTATTCATATTATTTAAAACTGGAACACAGCCAATTCATGAAAGGAAGAGTCATACGTGTGCTTTATGTATTTATAGACATATATACACATATAAACACTTGAATGCGTATGTATGCATATATAGACATATCTAAGTGCATTGTGGAGCCCTTTGCAGTCAAGTAGATGAAAACTTGTTGAAGCATATTTATTGAAAATATTCATTACAAAATATAAAAAAATATTAATAATTATTATTTAAAATTATTATAGATACTGTAAAAAATGCATATTCTATCGATTATTTGCAATTTTTTTAATATTTATTCATATGTATTAATATTTAATATTTAATATTTCTATAACGAGCCTTAAGATAATGTTTTCATGTGCGCTAACCAGACGCCACATTAGACCTACATTGCGAAGACCGAAGTGAGCTACACATATTTTACATTCCAATGTTCTTCACATAGAAATTTTTTAATTTTTATTATTAAATATATATTTTCGGATATATATAGAAATATATATTTACAATAAAAAGTACATTTTCCTATATACGAAGAACATTGGAATGTGAAATATTTACAGTAAATACACAGTTAAACACATTAAATATTATTATGGAATAATTATTTAGACATATATATATATATATATATATATATATATATATATATATATATATATACTATAGCCTTTTGCAGTCAAATACATGGCCATAAACCATATACCTTTTAACCCTTATAAATAATTTTTATGAATACTTAAATGACTAATTTTTATCAGATAGTGTTATATGAGTGCAACAATATATTTACAATGGGTATTGAAAAGAATCACCCCCCTTGAAAATAATCACATTTTGTTGCTTTGCAGCCTGAAATAAAGACAGACACAGTTTTTGTTTATCCAGTTGTAATTACTCAGTGCAATTTACAAAATCCAAGTGAAAGATATAACACCAACATGTCAGGCAAAAATAAAGACAATTCAAAAACAGAATCACTGAGTTGTAGAAAGGATCACCTCCCCTTAAAATTACTTGTAAACTCTATCAGGTATAGCTAATCACCTTCTCAAAGGCACACACAAAGCCATTTGACCTTCAACTTTGATCAGCTTTGGGCATATTGATTAGCTCAGCATGAAAAGAGCTTTCCTGGAGCATGTCAATCCCTGGTAGTGCAACTTAAGCAAACAATCAACTATGGATGGCAAGGCACTATCAAAAGATCTCCGGGATAATGTGTGTGGACAGGCACAAGTCAGGAGATGTATACAAGAAAATACCAAAGGCTTTATCAATGCCTAGAAGCACGGTGAAGTCTATTATTAAGAAGTGGAAGATATTTGGTACAACACAGACGTCGCTCCAAACTGGATGAAAGAGCCAGGAGGAAACTGGTCAGAGAGGCTACCAAGAGGCACACAGCAACTCTGAAGCAGTTGCAGGGATTTATGACAAAGAGTGGTCATTGTGTGCATGTGTCAACAATATCACAAACTCTCCACAAGTGTGGCTTGCATGTAAGGGTTGCAAGAAAAAAGCCACTCCTCAAGAAAGGCCACATGCAGTCACGAATAAGCTTTTCCATAAGACACCTAGGAGATTCTGAGACCACATGGAAAATGGTGTTATGGTCAGAAGATACTAAAATTTAACTATTTGGCCTCAACACCAAACAATATGTCTGGAGGCAATCCAATACAGCTCACCATCCAAATAACACCATACCTACAGTAAAGCATAGAGGTGGTAATATCCTGTTATCAGGGTTTTTCTCTGCAGCAGGCACTAGAGCACTTATCAGGATAAAATGAATAATGAATGGGGAAAAATACCGTCAAATTCCTGAGGAAAATCTTGCTGCCCTCTGCCAGGAAGTTGTCAATTAAGTTTTACCTTCCAACATGACAATGACCCAAAGCACACAGCAAAAATGACCACACAGTGGTGAAGGAGGAAAAGGTGAATGTCCTTGCATGGCCTAGTCAAAGTCCAGATTCAAACCTCATTGAATATCTGTGGCATGACTTTAAGACTGCAGTCCACAAACTGTCACCATCAAATGTAACGGAACTGGAGCAGTTCTGCAAAGAAGAGTGGGCAAATATTGCACAGTCTAGATGTGCAAAGTCAGTAGAGACATATCCCAACAGACTAAAGGCTGTAATTAAAGCAAAATGTGGTTCAACAAACTACTGACACAAGGGTGTGATCCCTTTTGCAACTCAGTGATTCTGTTTTTGAATTGTCTTTATTTTTGCCTGACATGTTGGTGTTATATCTTTCACTTGGATGTTATAAGTTGCACTGAGTAATTACAACTGGATAAACAAAAACTGTGTCTGTCTTTATTTCAGGCTGCAAAGCAACACAATGTGATTATTTTCAAGGGGGGGGGGGGTGATTCTTTTTAATACCCACTGTATATCTATTAATGTTTTGTTTGGTGCAACTTTATTTTAGCCCTAACCCTATACAGAAGGTTAAGATATAATCAAAAACAGTAACAGCACCCATTTGAAATATAATGTAATAAAAACATTTGTATCAATAAATGATAACTCATATAATCTCTGAGAGGGAGCACGAGTATAGTATCGCCAAAAATACTCCAATAAATATGAACAATATTACTCAGCACACCATTATAATGAACATCTAGACTTTATTCATATATATAAAAACAATGCAAATAGAAAAATCACTACCTAAACTCCTCTCATTCAAAACATTCATCAATCATGCATACATGTGAAATAGATTCCACTCCAGGCGTCCCTAGGGGAATCAAGTACAAGCCGTTATCTCAATTATGAAGAGTCTCAAGAGACATTTGATATTTCAAAGTCTGGTTTAATACTGTAATCCCAAGGATGAGGATAGTATGTAAAGTTAACTGTCGAAGGAAAGTTAGTAGACAAAGTTAGTATCTGCAAGTACCATCTGTTATTATTAGTGTTAGTTTGTCAGTACAATAAAGCACTATGTAAAGTTCCTCTCCTCCTGAACCCTTGTGTATGATCATATATGTATAAGTCCCAAAGATGAGAATGTCGCTCTGTTCATTATATATTGCATATAAACGCCTCTCATCAGCGTATTAGCCCAGTGCAACATGGGATCATAACAGTATATGATATAGGTATCAAGCCTAATACTTTCGGTTCCGTTAGCGAGGCACTTTCAGTAATGTGCATTCATCACAGCTTAGTCGTCTTTTTATGTCAGGATAGCTCCGTGATTCTCCCACCACAAACATGTCAGAGGACTGCTCAGTAGGGTTCAGCCGTATGGATTCAGAACACATCCCGGCGGGAGTACAACAGATAGGTACTATGGAGAGTTGACGGCACCAACAAACAAATCAGATGCGCGGTTCGGGACTCCTCCCTTTCTCAAGAAATATTAGTCATACCCAATTCTGCCTCTTCAAATAGGCCTGGACAGAATTCTTATTGGTTGGTTGAAACACACCTTTCACACATGTGACCTACATTCATACTGTTACAGAATGGCAACCAGACAGAACAGGAGAAAGGTCAGGATAGCCTAGTGGTGAATATCTCCAGTAGGACACTTGATGATGCTACTCTAAATATTTTAAAGAAAGGCCTATCTTTTATTCCCTCTACCAAACCAATTTTTTTTTAAATTGAGCGTGACCTTCAGAGATTTTTTAGACAAATATGTCTTAAAAGTTTTTTTGTCAACAATCCCATACAGATGGGCAATAAAGAAATGGAGGAATCTCCCTTTCAGTTTCATCTAAGAGGAATAAGACCTAAAAATAGATTTAATCCACCACCAACTAATTCAGCAGTCGAGGCTTATATCACCTTAGTTAAAAAGGACTTTGAAAAATTATGTAGAAACTTTAGATACAGGCAATATCATAATCTTACTACATCACAAAGAAATCTGATTGGAGATATTCAGAGGTATAAAAACGTTATCTTGAAACCGGCCGATAAGGGTGGAGCCCTAGTAATAATGGATAGGGAGAACTATAGGAATTAGATAATAATGCAATTATCTAAACAGGAGAATTATAAGACCATTTGCTCAGATCCCACAAAGAAAATACAAAATAAGATCATAAAAGTAGTGGAATTAGCTAAGGAAATGAGTATCATTATGTCTCAACAGGCAAAATGTATGATTAATTTACATCCCATCATTCCAGTTTTTTATATTTTACCTAAAATCCACAAGGATATACAGAAACATCCTGGTCGCCCAATAGTGGCAGGAACAGATTCAGTATTCCAACCTATTGCTGTCTTGCTTGACAATCTGATTAGGCTACCATTAGGTAGTATAGGATCATACCTTCAACATACTACAGATTTTCTAAATAAGATTTCACATTTGAAATTGCCCTCCAATTCTATCCTTGTCACTTTGGACATTTCTAATCTATACACCTCTATTCCTCATGAGCTGGGCATAGAGGGTTTCTTCTATTACATTGATAAAGAAGGATTGTATACACCATCAGAAAGAAGATTAATTAAAGACCTACTGAAGATCATCTTATATGACATTTATTTTATAATTGCAGACACCTTTTATGTCCAAGTCAAGGGTACGGCAATGGGTTCAAATGTTGCCCCTACATATGCAAACGTATTTGTAGGCCAGTTTGATGAATTAAATATTTATGATGAACACATGTTTAAGAACAATAAAGCATGTTGGTAAAGGTATATAGATGATGTATTCTGTATATGGACAGGCGATATAGAATTTCTAGAAACCTTTGTGAAAATTTTGAATACTAAAACTGGTTATCTAAATATCACCATGGTGAGTAGTACAACTAATATAAGCTTTCTAGATACAATGGGTTACATTAATGGGAATAAACTAAGTTGTGATATTTTCAGTAAAGCAACAGATCATAATAATTTCCTTACTTTTGATAGTTTTCATCCTCCAGCAATGATAAAAAGCTTACCATATAGTCAATTACTTTGATCTAAAAGGATTGCGTCTGATCTCCAAAAAGTACAACTCAGGCTTGATGAAATGGCCAATAAATTAAGGATTAGGGGTTATCCAGACAATATTGTATAAGATAACCTGGATAGAGTAAATGAAATAGATAGACAGAGCCTTCTATCCTCCAAAAGTAAAGAGAGGGAACAATTCTCTGTTCCCTTAGTTACACAATATGGCTTTCATAGTAGGAAATTAAGAACTGTGATTAATAAGCACTGTTATTTATTGAAAGAGGAACCTCAATTGGCAGATATATTTAAAGATCCTCCACTTTTCTCTTATAAAGGAAACAGGAACCTTAGGGATGAACTTGTCAGGGTGGATTTGGGGACTGCTAATCCAGCCTAACCCCTTCAGAAAAAAAGGTTGCTTCCCATGTCATAATTGTGCACAATGCAATTCCCTCTTTAAGGGTGACAATGTGACACATCCCCACACTGGATGTAAAATTGGAATTAGAGGCACATATACATGCAATTCCAGTTTTGTTGTATACATAATCAAATGCTCTTGTGGGCTATCATACATTGGGGAGACCATGCAGAATGTGCGTGACATGATCAGACAACATAAGGCTACTGTAGGCAATTTGGATATAGATGCACAGTGGCATATCACTTTACAGTCAAATCACATAATAAAAGTCAAATAAGATTCCAAATAGTGGATGATGTCCCCCCCTTGAGAAGAGGGGGAGACAGACAGTAGCTCTTATTTAAAACGGAGGCCCAGTGGATTAGGAAACTAGATACTTTATCCCCTAGGGGTTTGAATAAATATATCCCATGGGGCCACTTTGTATAATGTAATTTGCATATTAGCAATTATAGATTAATTTTAAAATCAGTATTTTTACTGTGGAAGACTTATTACATTATGGAGCTAATATGCTGTACAGATTTGAAAATGTGCGTGACAGGATCAGACAACATAAGGCTGCTGTTGGATATAGATGCACCAGTGGTATATCACTTTACAGTCAAATCACATAATAAAAGTCACAAAGAATTTGATATATATTGTGTACAACCAGCCTTCTCTACATAGATTTTCTATATATACCTAGTGTTAGTGCTTTGATTAAAGATAGTCATATGTATAGTTTCCCTGTACATTTATATATATATTAGGATTATTTGAGATACTATTTAGCTGCAATTAAAAATATTTGTATGTTTTATTTTTAGATTTTGTGTACAATTATACAATTCCATCTTTAAAAGATAGGGGCAGTATAAATGTAGGTCACATATGTGAAAGGTGTGTTTCAACCAACCAATAAGAATTCTATCAAGGCCTAATTGAAGAGGCAGAATTGGGTATGACATATATTCCTTGAGAAAGGGCGGAGTCCCAAAACACGCGTCAGAGTTGTTTGTTGGTGCCATCAACTCTCTATAGTACCTATCTGTTGTACACTCACCGGGATATGTTCTGAATCCATAAGGCTGAACCCTACTGAGCAGTCCTCTGACATGTTTGCGGTGGGAGAATCCTGATGTAAAAGGACGACTAAGCTGCATGTGATGAATGCTCATTACTGAAAGTGCCTCGCTAACGGAACCTCAAGTATTGGGCTTGATAAATTTATCATATACTGTTAGGATCCCTTGTTGCACTGGGCTAATACGCTGATGAGAGGCGTTTATATGCAATATATAATGAACAGAGCGACATTCTCAACTTTGGGACTCATACATATATGCTCATACACCAGGTTTCAGGGGGGGAGGAACTTTTTTCATAATTGAGATGACTGCTTGTACTTGATTCTCCTAGGGACGCCTGGGGTGGAATCTATTTCACATGTATGCATGATTGATGTATGTTTTGAATGAGAGGAGTTTACGTAGTGATTTTTCTATTTGCAATGTTTTTATATATATATATGAATAAAGTCTAGATGTTCATTATAATGGTGTGCTGAGTAATATTGTTTACCTTTACAGAAGGTCTTCAGTCACGCTAACCAGATGTGCGTTAATTTCGATAGCGCTCAAGTGAACACGTTTACTTTCAACTTGTAATATGTGTGCAAATTAAAGCGCCCGTGATATTCTTATATCGTTTGTGCGCTAATGTTAATCTAGCCCTATATCAGCTAAATGAGAACTTACATTAGATGAATGTCCCTGCAGCTCCAATAATCCCAGCTAGAAGCCTATGTGAGGTCTCAGATTAGTTGCATGGCCCCTGCAGCATCCTACAAGAATGTTGTATGCTTAAGTGAGACCCCAGATCAAATACTGTTGTACCTTTTATACCAGTTATATGCCCCAGTGAGACCTTTAGAGGAGATACATGAAGCTTAAAAGCTACTTTTCAAATGCATATGCCCAAATCAGATAGTAATAAAAGAGCAAGAAAAGAAAATGAACAGTTGCTGACCCCCCTCCTTTGGGCTTCATGGGCTAACACCTGCTGAACCACCTATTATTTTACCACTGACTTTTGTATACAAACAGTGGGTTACTGGTTAGAATTGAGGTATGAAGGGAAGGTATCTCTGATCTGACAACTACTAAGCACTGACTAAGGCATATGTTTTGTTAAATATTGTAAACCTAACTGAACTGTATGAAAAACTATTTGCCAGTATTTTCAAATTATTTATTCCTCCATAAGCAATGCTATGTCTCAGCTCTTTCCTTATTGAAATGATTGGTTGTTGGGTCCAAAGGAAAGGCTTGAGACAGAGAAGCACTGATGGAGACCGTATTTCTTGTTGCCCTCGGACCCCTGTCTTACATAAATGTCCAAAACCTGCAAAACTGTGTAAATTAAGGCCCCAATAATTTGTCCCAAAAGTTTACATTTTATGATAGGGTTCTGATAAAGAGTTGTAAATAGCAAACATGGAAATACAGGAAACACAGAAGAAAAAGAAAAGAAAGAACAAATAACACCTGCCATCCTAAAATCATGAAGCTTTTATATATATATATATATATATATATATATATATATATATATATATATATATATATATTGTGAAAACACCCCCCCCCCATTGACATCCATGTAAAGGCACTTTAAGAGCTGTTTTTTCTATCACCCCACATCCCCTCACTTTAACCCCTTATCACTGCTTTGTGAAGTTTAAAAAAAAATAAAAAAAATAAAAATGGTCATATACTGTATTTAATTGATGTTACTGTACTGTCCTCTTTATTTTGGGGACATTTAGGGCAACCTTTTTCATTCTAATCTGCCGCCCCCAAATGTCGCCGCAACCTAACTACAATTATTAACCCCTAATCTGCCGCCTCCAACGTCGCTGCCACTATATTAAAGTTATTAACCCATAAAACTAAGTCTAACCCTAACCCCCCTAACTTAAATATAATTTAAATAAATCTAAATAAAATAACTACAATTAACTAAATAATTCCTATTTAATACTAAATACTTACCTATAAAATAAACCCTAAGCTAGCTACAATATAACTAATAGTTACATTGTAGCTAGCTTAGGATTTATTTTTATTTTACAAGCAACTGTATTTATTTTAACTAGGTACAATAGTTATTAAATAGTTATTAACTATTTAATAGCTACCTAGTTAAAATAAAGACAAATTTACCTGTAAAATAAAACCTAAACTAAGTTACAATTACACCTAACACTACACTATAATTAAATTAATTACCTAAATTAACTACATTTAAATACAATTAAATACAATTATCTAAAGTACGAAAAAAACCCACTAAATTACAGAAAATAATAAAATAATTACAAGTTTTTTAAACTAATTACACCTAATCTAATCCCCCTAATAAAATAAAAAAGCCACCCAAAATAATAAAAAGCCCCACCCTATACTAAACTACCAATAGCCCTTAAAAGAGCCTTTTGTGGGCATTGCCCCAAAGTAATCAGCTCTTTTACCTGTAAAAAAAAAGTACAATACCCCCCAACATTAAAACCCACCACCCACACACCCAACCCTACTCTAAAACCCACCCAATCCCCCCTTACTAAAACCTAACACTAACCCCTTGAAGATCACCCTACCTTGAGAAGTGTTCACCCAACCAGGCCGAAGTCCTCAACGAAGCCGGGCCAAGTGGTCCTCCAGACGGGCAGAAGTCTACATCCAAGCTGGGAAGAAGAGGTCCTCCAGACGGGCAGAAGTCTTCATCCAGACGGCATCTTCTATCTTAATCCATCCAGCACGGAGCGGGTCCATCTTCAAGACATCCGACGCGGAGCATCCTCTTCAAATGACGTCCAACTGAAGAATGAAGGTTCCTTTAAATGATGTCATCCAAGATGGCGTCCCTTCAATTCTGATTGGCTGATAGAATTCTATCAGCCAATCGGAATTAAGGTAGAAAAAATCCTATTGGTTGATGCAATCCTATCAGCCAATCGGAATTGAAGGGACGCCATCTTGGATGATGTCATTTAAAGGAACCTTCATTCAGTCGTCAGATCAAGAAGGAAGAGGATGCTCCGATTGAAAAAATAGGATACGCAATTGACGTAAGTGGATTTGCTGTATTTTTGAGTCTGGCCAAAAAAGTGAGCGGTGAGCCTGTCATTTCAAGATTTGTAATGCCAGCGGGCGTTAAAAAGCAGCCTTGGGACCTCTCAACGCTGCTTTTTAAGGCTAACGCAAGACTCGTAATCTAGGCGATAGTATTTTAAAGTATTCCTAACGTACCTTTGGGTTAAGCACAGTTGGTTTAGTGCAGTGTTGGGTTAACCCGCAAGCAATAACTAATAGTTTTTTTAGTGCACCCCATAAAAGTTTATGGGGGGGAAAAGTTAGCATGATCGCAAAATCCAGAGTCTTGAAGTTAGCTTGATTGAGTCATTCACTTGCACGTTAAATTTAACTTTCAACTTGTAATACTTGTACTATTCCTGTTGCTTTCAATTTTAACTTGAGTGCACAAGAGAAAGTACCTGTATTTATACTGTAATTCTGTATTGCCATAAGATTTTAAGATATGCTAGTGAAAAAAACAGTTTATCATCTGTTCTCTTACTCCCTCAGTGGCCTCAAGGCAACACAAAAGAGAAGTCCCAGGCCAGACTTGACTACAAATATTTAGATTATTTAAAGCAGTGATTCCCAAACTTTTTCAGGTCACTGCCTTCTTAGTTCTATAAACTCACCATTAGTGTCCCTTGACCTAAGCCATAAAAATTATATTCAGACCAGCAATGCACAACCCCTACTAATGACACAATACAATATAAAGAAGTAACAAACTAAATTATCTAAATTTTAAAAATATATATTTTTTAATTTTATTAAAACTGTATTATCTTTATATTTTGATACTAGCTTTTTAAATTCCATAGTCACTGTAAAAGAGGCTTATAAACAACTTTTAATAAATACTTCACTGTTCAAAAATCCAATGGAAGTGCTTGATGGAGTGATACCAGTTTCCCAGTTTTTATGCCACTTAGCAGGGGCTTTTAATAGCCGTAGCCAGAAATCTTGAGCTGATTTATTTGCATTGTATTACTCCATCAATAAATCATCTTTATAGAAAGTGTATTCTACTTAAGTAGTTATTCTACGACGTGTATTCTGCTAACATGTTATGTAGTGCACCACCAGAAGACTTAAAAACCTTAGATGGTTGACTGTGTACAAAGCTGCTCAGACAAGCACAACAGGCCTTTGCCTGTACAAATGTACAGTGCTAACAAATCAAAGTGTCTGCAATTTATCATAGTGAGAGAAAGTGTAAGTTGCTGATAAACCTGAACTATCAAAGAAGAAAACTCCTTGACAAAGCCCTGGCAAAGAGCAGTAAAACTTCAAATACAAAGGGCTAGATTACAAGTGAGGCACAAAAGGTTTTAGATAAGCGATATTGTCTTTTTGCAAGCCTTTTTCATTGTGCTGATATTACAAGTTGAGAGAAATCCTCAGTGTTGTGAAAACAAAAAAGTTGCACAAAACATTTAAAAAATACATTGCAAAGTACAATTACACTCATATTAACACTGTCTAATAAAAAATATTTAAAAAAATATTGCACTAAAAAGTTATAAGGGCTCAATGATATGAGATCTTGGGTGTTAGAAAAGGAAAGGCATGGCTTTAACATTGAGACACATACATATATATTGCTAAATTTGTATTTGTATGTGTGTGTATATATATATATGTTTATATATGTGTACATATATATATTAATGTATTTATATGTGTATATATGTATTTACAGTCATATATCCTATACAATAAACAGCCAAGTATGTTTGTCAGATGCAGTCATGCGCAGTAGAGACTGCACGAGACAAAACATACCTGGCTGTTTGGATCCTGACAGCAGAGAGAACAGAGCAAGGCTAAAGCGGCATGTCAGGGGGCGTGCCCAGCGGGAGCGTCGTGATGGGGGCGTGGTCGGGTGGGGTGTCGCGATGGGGACGTGGCCAGATGGGCCATGAGAGAGAGCAAAGGGTTTGAAAGAGAGAGCCAGAGAGAGGAAGAGAGAGCAAGAGAGCAGGGCAAGAACAAAAGAAAGGGGGGAGAGAGAGCAAAAGAAAGGGGGGAGAGAGAGCAAAAGAAAGGGGGAGAGAGGTCAAAAGAGAGGGGGGAGAGAGAGCAAAAGAGAGAGGGGAGAGAGACAAAGAGGGGGGAGAGAGCTAAAGAGGGGGGGGAGAGAGAGCAAAAGAGGGGGGAGAGAGTTCAAAAGAGGGTGGGGAGAGAGAGCAAAAGAAAGGGGGGAGAGAGAGCAAAAGAGAGGGGAGAGAGAGAAAAATAGAGGGGGGAGAGAGAGAGCAAAAGAGGGGGGAGAGAGCAAAAGAGAGGGGACAGAGAGAGCAAAAGAGAGGGAGGAGAGAGCAAAAGAGAGGTGGAGAGAGAGCAAAATGGGAGAGAGAGAGCAAAAGGGGAGAGAGAGAGCAAAACAGAGGTGGAGAGAGAGCAAAAGAGAGGGGGAGAAAGAGCAAAGGAGAGGGGAGAGAGAGCAAAAAAGAGGGGGGAGAGAGAGAGCAAAAAGAGGGGGGTGAAAGAGAGCAAAAAATAGAGGGGAGAGAGATAGCAAAAGAGAGGGGGAGAGAGAGCAAAAGAGAGGGGAGAGAGTGAAAAATAGAGGGGGAGAAAGCAAAAGATGGGGGGGGGGAGAGCAAAAGAGAGGGGACAGAGAGAGCAAAAGAAAGGGGGGAGAGAGCAAAAGAGAGGTGGAGAGAGAGCAAAAGAGAAGGGAGATAGAGAGCAAAAGGGGAGAGAGCAAAATAGAGGGGGGGAGCAAAAGAGAGGGGGAGAAAGAGCAAAAGAGAGGGGGGATAGAGAGCAAAAGAGAGGGGGAGAAAGAGCAAAAGAGAGGGGAGAGAGAGCAAAAAAGAGGAGAGAGAGAGAAAGAAAAGAGAGGGAGGAGAGCAAAAGAGAGGGGAGAGAGGGCAAAAGAGAGGGGGGAGAGAGAGAGAGCAAAAAAGAGGGGGGAGAAAGAGCAAAAAAGAGGGGGGAGAGAGATAGCAAAAGAGAGGGGGAGAGAGAGCAAAAGAGAGGGGAGTGAGAGAAAAATAGAGGGGGAGAGAGAGAGAGATAGAGAGAGAGAGAGAGAGAGAGAGAGAGAGAGAGAGAGAGAGAGAGAGAGAGAGAGAGCAAAAGAGGGGGAGAGAGCAAAAGAGAGGGGACAGGGAGAGTAAAAGAGAGGGGGGAGAGAGCAAAAGAGAGGTGGAGAGAGAGCAAAAGAGAGGTGGAGAGAGAGCAAAAGGGGAGAGAGAGAGCAAAAGGGGAGAGATCAAAAGAAAGGGGGGAGAGAGCAAAAGAGAGGGGGAGAGAGACCAAGAGAGAGGGGGAGAAAGAGCAAAAGAGAGGGGAGAGAGAGAGAGAGCAAAAGAAAGGGGGGGAGAGCAAAAGAGAGGTGGAGAGAGAGCAAAAGAGAAGGGAGATAGAGAGCAAAAGGGGAGAGAGCAAAATAGAGGGGGGAGCAAAAGAGAGGGGGAGAAAGAGCAAAAGAGAGGGGGAGAGAGCAAAAGAGAGGGGGGAGAGAGCAAAAGAGAGTGGGAGAGAGAGCAAAAAGAGAGAGGAGAGAGAGCAAAAAAGAGGGGGGAGAGAGAGAGCAAAAAAGAGGGGGGAGAAAGAGCAAAAAAGAGGGGGATAGAGAGAGCAAAAGAGAGGGGGGAGAGAGAGCAAAAGAGAGGGGAGAGAGAGAAAAATAGAGGGGGGGAGAGAGAGAGAGAGAGAGAGAGAGAGAGAGAGAGAGCAAAAGAGAGGGAGAGAGCAAAAGAGAGGGGACAGGGAGAGTAAAAGAGAGGGGGAGAGAGCAAAAGAGAGGTGGAGAGAGAGCAAAAGAGAGGTGGAGAGAGAGCAAAAGGGGAGAGAGAGAGAGAAAAAGGGGAGAGATCAAAAGAAAGGGGGGAGAGAGCAAAAGAGAGGGGTAGAGAGACCAAAAGAGAGGGGGAGAAAGAGCAAAAGAGAGGGGAGAGAGAGAGCAAAAGAAAGGGGGGAGAGAGCAAAAGAGAGGTGGAGAGAGAGCAAAAGAGAAGGGAGATAGAGAGCAAAAGGGGAGAGAGCAAAATAGAGGGGGGGGGAGCAAAAGAGAGGGGGAGAAAGAGCAAAAGAGAGGGGGAGAGAGAGCAAAAGAGAGGGGGAGAAAGAGCAAAAGAGATGGGAAAGAGAGCAAAAAAGAGGTGAGAGAGAGAGAGAAAAGAGAGGGAGGAGAGCAAAAGAGAGGGGGAGAGAGAGAGAGATAGAGGGGGGAGAGAGCAAAAGAGGGGGGAGAGAGCAAAATAGAGGGGACAGAGAGAGCAAAAGAGAGGGGGAGAGAGAGAAATAGAGGGGGAGAGAGAGAGAGAGAGAGAGAGAGAGAGAGAGAGAGAGAGCAAAAGAGGGGGGAGAGAGCAAAATAGAGGGGACAGAGAGAGCAAAAGAGAGGTGGAGAGAGAGCAAAAGAGAAGGGAGAGAGAGAGAAATAGAGGGGGCAGAGAAGAGACAGAGAACAAAAGAGGGGGGAGAGAGCAAAATAGAGGGGACAGAGAGAGCAAAAGAGAGGTGAAGAGAGAGCAAAAGAGAAGGGAGATAGAGAGCAAAAGGGGAGAGAGCAAAATAGAGGGGGGGAGCAAAAGAGAGGGGGAGAAATAGCAAAAGAGAGGGGGAGAGAGAGCAAAAGAGAGGGGGAGAAAGAGCAAAAGAGAGGGGAGAGAGAGCAAAAAAGAGGGGAGAGAGAGAGAGAAAAGAGAGGGAGGAGAGCAAAAGAAAGGGGAGAGAGAGAGAAATAGAGGGGGGAGAGAGAGAGAGAGAGAGAGAGAGAGAGAGAGAGAGAGAGCAAAAGAGGGGGAGAGAGCAAAATAGAGGGGACAGAGAGAGCAAAAGAGAGGGGAGAGAGCAAAAGAGAGGGGGGAGAGAGAGCAAAAGAGAGTAGGAGAGAGATCAAAAGAAAGGGGGGAGAGAGCAAAAGAGAGGGGGAGAGAGACCAAAAGAGAGGGGGAGAAAGAGCAAAAGAGAGGGGAGAGAGAGAGCAAAAGAAAGGGGGGGAGAGAGCAAAAGAGAGGTGGAGAGAGAGCAAAAGAGAAGGGAGATAGAGAGCAAAAGGGGAGAGAGCAAAATAGAGGGGGGGAGCAAAAGAGAGGGGGAGAAAGAGCAAAATAGAGGGGGAAAGAGCAAAAGAGAGGGGGAGAGAGCAAAAGAGAGTGGGAGAGAGAGCAAAAGAGAGTGGGAGAGAGAGCAAAAGAGAGGGGGAGAAAGAGCAAAAGAGAGGGGAGAGAGAGCAAAAAAGAGGGGGGAGAGAGAGAGAGCAAAAAAGAGTGGGGGAGAAAGAGCAAAAAAGAGGGGGGAGAGAGATAGCAAAAGAGAGGGGGGAGAGAGAGCAAAAGAGAGGGGAGAGAGAGAAAAATAGAGGGGGGAGAGAGAGAGAAAGAGAGAGAGAGAGAGAGAGAGAGAGAGAGCGCAAAAGAGAGGGGACAGGGAGAGTAAAAGAGAGGGGGGAGAGAGCAAAACAGAGGGGGAGAGAGCAAAAGAGAGGTGGAGAGAGAGCAAAAGAGAGGGGGAGAGAGACCAAAAGAGAGGGGGAGAAAGAGCAAAAGAGAGGGGAGAGAGAGAGCAAAAGAAAGGGGGGGGAGAGAGCAAAAGAGAGGTGGAGAGAGAGCAAAAGAGAAGGGAGATAGAGAGCAAAAGGGGAGAGAGCAAAATAGAGGGGGGGAGCAAAAAAGAGGAGGAGAAAGAGCAAAAAAGAGGGGGAGAGAGAGCAAAAGAGAGGGGGAGAAAGAGCAAAAGAGAGGGGAGAGAGAGCAAAAAAGAGGGGAGAGAGAGAGAGAAAAGAGAGGGAGGAGAGCAAAAGAGAGGGGAGAGAGAGAGAAATAGAGGGGGGGAGAGAGAGAGAGAGCAAAAGAGGGGGGGAGAGAGCAAAATAGAGGGGACAGAGAGAGCAAAAGAGAGGGGGAGAGAGAGAAATAGAGGGGGGAGAGAGAGAGAGAGAGCAAAAGAGGGGGGAGAGAGCAAAATAGAGGGGACAGAGAGAGCAAAAGAGAGGTGGAGAGAGAGCAAAAGAGAAGGGAGAGAGAGAGAAATAGAGGGGGGAGAGAAGAGACAGAGAGCAAAAGAGGGGGGAGAGAGCAAAATAGAGGGGACAGAGAGAGCAAAAGAGAGGTGGAGAGAGAGCAAAAGAGAAGGGAGATAGAGAGCAAAAGGGGAGAGAGCAAAATAGAGGGGGGGAGCAAAAGAGAGGGGGAGAAAGAGCAAAAGAGAGGGGGAGAGAGAGCAAAAGAGAGGGGGAGAAAGAGCAAAAGAGAGGGGAGAGAGAGAAAAATAGAGGGGAGAGAGAGAGAGAGAGAGAGCGCAAAAGAGGGGGGAGAGAGCAAAATAGAGGGGACAGAGAGAGCAAAAGAGAGGGGGAGAGAGCAAAAGAGAGGGGGGAGAGAGAGCAAAAGAGAGTGGGAGAGAGAGCAAAAGAGAGGGGCAGAAAGAGCAAAAGAGAGGGGAGAGAGAAATAGAGGGGGAGAGAGAGAGAGAGAGAGAGAGAGGAAAAGAGGGGGGAGAAAGCAAAAGAGAGGGGACAGAGAGAGCAAAAGAGAAGGGAGAGAGCAAAAGAGAGGCGGAGAGAGAGCAAAAGAGAGGGGAGAGAGAGTAAAAGAGAGGGGGAGTAAAAGAGAGGGGAGAGAGAGAGCGCAAAAAATAGGAGGGAGAGAGAGAGCAAAAAGAGGGGGGAGAGAGAGGGGAGAGAGAGCAAAAGAGAGGGGGAGAGAAAGCAAAATAAAGGGGGGAAAGAGAGAGCAAAAGAGAGGGGGGAGAGCAAAAGAGAGGGGAGATAGAGAAAAATAGATGGGGGAGAGAGAGAGCAAAAGAGGGGGAGAGAGCAAAAGAGAGGGGACAGGGAGAGCAAAAGAAAGGGGAGATAGAGCAAAAGGGAAGTGGAGAGAGAGCAAAAGAGAGGTGGAGAGTGAGCAAAAGAGAAGGGAGAGAGAGAACAAAAGGGGAGAGGGCAAAAGAGAGGGGGGAGAGAGCAAAAGAGAGGGGGAGAGACAAAAAGAGAGGGTGAGAAAGAGCAAAAGAGAGGGGAGAGAGAGCAAAAAGGAGAGGGGAGATAGAGAGCAAAAGAAAGGGGGGAGAGGGGTCAAAAGAGAGGGGGGAGAGAGAGCAAAAGAGAGGGGGGAGAGAGACAAAGAGGGGGGAGAGAGCTAAAGAGGGGGGAGAGAGAGAGCAAAAGTGGGGGGAGAGAGTGCAAAAGAGGGTGGGGAGAGAGCGCAAAAGAGGGGGGAGAGAGAGCAAAAGAGGGGGGAGAGAGAGCAAAAGAAAGGGGGGAGAGCCAAAGAGGGGGGGGAAGCCAAAGAGGGGGGAGAACAAAAGAGAGGGGGGAGAGAGTTAAAAGAAAGGGGAGATAGAGCAAAAGAGGGGGAGAGAGAGCAAAAGAGGGGGGGAGAGAGACAAAGAGGGGGGAGAAAGAACAAAAGAGAGGGGGATAGAGCGCAAATGAAAGGGGGGAGAGAGACAAAGAGGGGGAAAAGAGAGCAAAAGAGAGGGGGAGAAAGAGTAAAAGAGAGGGGAGAGACAGATAGAGCAAAAAAGAGGAGGGAGAGAGAGAGCAAAAAAGAGGGGGAGAGAGATAGCAAAAGAGAGGGGGAGAGAGAGAGAGCAAAAGAGAGGGGAGAGAGAGAAAAATAGAGGGGGGGGGGGAGAGAGCAAAAGAGGGGGGAGAGCAAAAGAGAGGGGACAGAGAGAGCAAAAGAGAGGGGGGAGAGAGCAAAAGAGAGGGGACAGGGAGAGCAAAAGAAAGGGTAGATAGAGCAAAAGGGAAGTGGAGAGAGAGCAAAAGAGAGGTGGAGAGTGAGCAAAAGAGAAGGGAGAGAGAGAACAAAAGGGGAGATGGCAAAAGAGAGGTGGGAGAGAGCAAAAGAGAGGGGGAGAGAGACAAAAAGAGAGGGTGAGAAAGAGCAAAAGAGAGGGGAGAGAGAGAGCAAAAAGGAGAGGGGAGAGAGAGAGCAAAAGAGAGGGAAGAGAGAGAGAAATAGAGGGGGAGAGAGAGAGAGCAAAAGATGGGGGAAGAGAGCAAAAGGGAGGGGACAGAGAGAGCAAAAGAGAGGGGGAGAGGCAGAGAGAGAGCAAAAGAGAGGGGGAGAGAGAGTAAAAGAGAGGGGGGAAAGAGCAAAAGAGAGGGGAGAGAGAGAGCACAAAAAAGAGGAGAGAGAGAGAGAGCAAAAAAGAGGGGGGAGAGAGAGAGGGGGAGAGAGAGGGGAGTGAGAGAGCAAAAGAGGGGGGGAGAGAGAGAACAAAAGAGAGGGGGAGAGAGAGCAAAATAAAGGGGGGAGAGAGAGAGCAAGGGGTGGGATCGCTGTACTGCAAAAATGGCCCGTGTACACGGGCTTTAGTACTAGTACACATATAAAAAACATTAATATATATGTACACGTATATATAAACATTTATACAAGTACATTAGAGCCATTTGCCATTAAGTAGATGAAAACATGATGAAACATATTTGCAATATTCATATTTAATAAAGATTTTATTATGTATTTGCTAATGAAACTATGCTATGTTGTTTGCGCAATTGGTTTTAGGTTTTTTTCAACAATTTTTTTTTCTCCATTAACATCTATGGGGAATTTGAAAATGCAATGGTGTTTGCGCAATCTCCTGTTTTTTTTTCCACTTTTTTTTCTCTATTGATTTCTATGAGGGAATGCATGCACATGCACGTGAAAACTTGTTAGATTTTTCACGCTATTCAGGTTAACGATAGCGCAAAATACCTTTTTTTTTTAAACTTGTAATATGAACCCAACCCGACTTGTGCAAAAAGCTTAACTCTAGCGGAGTTTTCGAGATCGTGAAAAAAATAAATACCACATTACTTGTAATGTAGCTCAAAGTGAGAATGTTGTCTTGCTTTACGCATCTAGGATACAGCACAACAGATGATGATAATCATTTCCTAGTAGTGTCCCCTATGGATTGGTAACCCCAGTGCCCCCACTTCCTTCTCTTATCCTATTACTGCCCCCCACTGTAATCCCCCCCAGGAGGCAGTACCGCCCACTTTGGGAACCACTGCCAATTTTTAACAAATTATGGCTGTTGTTTATGTAAAAATTTAAAATGATTTCTCATAATATATTTTGGCAAATGTTTATTAATATTGATTACACTGTACATAATCATAATGCTTTTCTCTGGTTTGTAGTCAGATAAAATAGTTTCATTCACTACTATTTTTTAACACTATCTATAGTATTTCATCAGGGATAGTTGAATGTTTCTAGCCAGCTCATTAAATAAATTAATGGTTTTAAACCATGCAGTAAAACTACCATTTATACACACTTGTGTAACAGATATAAGTTGTGTATCTAGTAGAATACTGAAAACTTTAAGAAGACTCAGTTCATCTATTCAGAATGACAACAGTGAGCAAAATAATTGCATTTGTATTCAGTGTAAGTTTAAACATACATAAAATGTATTGCAAGAAACACCACTGGATAGAAACAAAGGCCTAGATTTGGAGTTTGGCGCTAAAAGGGCTGTTAACGCTCCGCTGGTTTTTTTCTGGCCGCACCATAAATTTAACTCTGGTATCGAGAGTTCAAACAAATGCTGCGTTAGGCTCCAAAAAAGGAGCGTAGAGCATATTTACCGCAAATGCAACTCTCGATACCAGAGTTGCTTACGGACGCGGCCGGCATCAAAAACGTGCTCGTGCACGATTCTCCCATAGGAAACAATGGGGCAGTTTGAGCTGAAAAAAAAACCTAACACCTGCAAAAAAGCAGCGTTCAGCTCTTAACGCAGCCCCATTGTTTCCTATGGGGAAACACTTCCTACGTCTGCACCTAACACTCTAACATGTACCCCGAGTCTAAACACCCCTAACCTTACACTTATTAACCCCTAATCTGCCGCCCCCGCTATCGCTGACCCCTGCATATTATTATTAACCCCTAATCTGCCGCTCCGTAAACCGCCGCCACCTACGTTATCCCTATGTACCCCTAATCTGCTGCCCTAACATCGCCGACCCCTATGTTATATTTATTAACCCCTAATCTGCCCCCCACAACGTCGCCGACACCTGCTTACACTTATTAACCCCTAATCTGCCGAGCGGACCTGAGCGCTACTATAATAAAGTTATTAACCCCTAATCCGCCTCACTAACCCTATCATAAATAGTATTAACCCCTAATCTGCCCTCCCTAACATCGCCGACACCTACCTTCAATTATTAACCCCTAATCTGCCGACCGGAGCTCACCGCTATTCTAATAAATGTATTAACCCCTAAAGCTAAGTCTAACCCTAACACTAACACCCCCCTAAGTTAAATATAATTTTTATCTAACGAAATAAATTAACTCTTATTAAATAAATGATTCCTATTTAAAGCTAAATACTTACCTGTAAAATAAATCCTAATATAGCTACAATATAAATTATAATTATATTATAGCTATTTTAGGATTAATATTTATTTTACAGGCAACTTTGTAATTATTTTAACCAGGTACAATAGCTATTAAATAGTTAAGAACTATTTAATAGTTACCTAGTTAAAATAATAACAAATTTACCTGTAAAATAAATCCTAACCTAATATATAATTAAACCTAACACTACCCTATCAATAAAATAATTAAATAAACTACCTACAATTACCTACAATTAACCTAACACTACACTATCAATAAATTAATTAAACACAATTGCTACAAATAAATACAATTAAATAAACTATCTAAAGTACAAAAAATAAAAAAGAACTAAGTTACAGAAAATAATAAAATATTTACAAACATAAGAAAAATATTACAACAATTTTAAACTAATTACACCTACTCTAAGCCCCCTAATAAAATAACAAAGCCCCCCAAAATAAAAAATTCCCTACCCTATTCTAAAATACAAATATTACAAGCTCTTTTACCTTACCAGCCCTGAACAGGGCCCTTTGCGGGGCATGCCCCAAGAATTTCAGCTCTTTTGCCTGTAAAAAAAAACATACAATACCCCCCCCCCAACATTACAACCCACCACCCACATACCCCTAATCTAACCCAAACCCCCCTTAAATAAACCTAACACTACCCCCCTGATGATCTTCCTACCTTGTCTTCACCATGCCAGGTTCACCGATCCGTCCTGGCTCCAAGATCTTCATCCAACCCAAGCGGGGGCTAGACATCCACTGAAGAAGTCCAGAAGAGGGTCCAAAGTCTTCCTCCTATCCGGCAAGAAGAGGACATCCGGACCGGCAAACATCTTCTCCAAGCGGCATCTTCTATCTTCTTCCATCCGATGACGACCGGCTCCATCTTGAAGACCTCCAGCGCGGATCCATCCTCTTCTTCCGACGACTAGACGACGAATGACGGTTCCTTTAAGGGACGTCATCCAAGATGGCGTCCCTCGAATTCCGATTGGCTGATAGGATTCTATCAGCCAATCGGAATTAAGGTAGGAATTTTCTGATTGGCTGATGGAATCAGCCAATCAGAATATAGTTCAATCCGATTGGCTGATCCAATCAGCCAATCAGATTGAGCTCGCATTCTATTGGCTGTTCCGATCAGCCAATAGAATGCGAGCTCAATCTGATTGGCTGATTGGATCAGCCAATCGGTTTGAACTATATTCTGATTGGCTGATTCCATCAGCCAATCAGAAAATTCCTACCTTAATTCCGATTGGCTGATAGAATCCTATCAGCCAATCGGAATTCGAGGGTCGCCATCTTGGATGACGTCCCTTAAAGGAACCGTCATTCGTCGTCTAGTCGTCGGAAGAAGAGGATGGATCCGCGCTGGAGGTCTTCAAGATGGAGCCGGTCGTCATCGGATGGAAGAAGATAGAAGATGCCGCTTGGAGAAGATGTTTGCCGGTCCGGATGTCCTCTTCTTGCCGGATAGGAGGAAGACTTTGGACCCATCTTCTGGACTTCTTCAGTGGATGTCTAGCCCCCGCTTGGGTTGGATGAAGATCTTGGAGCCAGGACGGATCGGTGAACCTGGCATGGTGAAGACAAGGTAGGAAGATCATCAGGGGGGTAGTGTTAGGTTTATTTAAGGGGGGTTTGGGTTAGATTAGGGGTATGTGGGTGGTGGGTTGTAATGTTGGGGGGGGGGTATTGTATGTTTTTTTTTACAGGCAAAAGAGCTGAAATTCTTGGGGCATGCCCCGCAAAGGGCCCTGTTCAGGGCTGGTAAGGTAAAAGAGCTTGTAATATTTGTATTTTAGAATAGGGTAGGGAATTTTTTATTTTGGGGGGCTTTGTTATTTTATTAGGGGGCTTAGAGTAGGTGTAATTAGTTTAAAATTGTTGTAATATTTTTCTTATGTTTGTAAATATTTTATTATTTTCTGTAACTTAGTTCTTTTTTATTTTTTGTACTTTAGATAGTTTATTTAATTGTATTTATTTGTAGCAATTGTGTTTAATTAATTTATTGATAGTGTAGTGTTAGGTTAATTGTAGGTAATTGTAGGTAGTTTATTTAATTATTTTATTGATAGGGTAGTGTTAGGTTTAATTATATCTTAGGTTAGGATTTATTTTACAGGTAAATTTGTTATTATTTTAACTAGGTAACTATTAAATAGTTCTTAACTATTTAATAGCTATTGTACCTGGTTAAAATAATTACAAAGTTGCCTGTAAAATAAATATTAATCCTAAAATAGCTATAATATAATTATAATTTATATTGTAGCTATATTAGGATTTATTTTACAGGTAAGTATTTAGCTTTAAATAGGAATCATTTATTTAATAAGAGTTAATTTATTTCGTTAGATAAAAATTATATTTAACTTAGGGGGGTGTTAGTGTTAGGGTTAGACTTAGCTTTAGGGGTTAATACATTTATTATAGTAGCGGTGAGGTCCGCTCGGCAGATTAGGGGTTAATAATTGAAGTTAGGTGTCGGCGATGTTAGGGAGGGCAGATTAGGGGTTAATACTATTTATGATAGGGTTAGTGAGGCGGATTAGGGGTTAATAAATTTATTATAGTAGCGCTCAGGTCCGCTCGGCAGATTAGGGGTTAATAAGTGTAGGTAGGTGTCGGCGACGTTGAGGGGGGCAGATTAGGGGTTAATAAATATAACATAGGGGTCGGCGATGTTAGGGGTAGCAGATTAGGGGTACATAGGGATAACGTAGGTGGCGGCGATTTGCGGTCGGAAGATTAGGGGTTAATTATTTTAAGTAGCTTGCGGCGACGTTGTGGGGGGCAAGTTAGGGGTTAATAGATATAATACAGGGGTCGGCGGTGTTAGGGGCAGCAGATTAGGGGTACATAAGTATAACGTAGGTGGCGGTCGGCAGATTAGGGGTTAAAAATTTTAATCGAGTGGCGGCGATGTGGGGGGACCTCGGTTTAGGGGTACATAGGTAGTTTATGGGTGTTAGTGTACTTTAGGGTACAGTAGTTAAGAGCTTTATAAACCGGCGTTAGCCAGAAAGCTCTTAACTCCTGCTATTTTCAGGCGGCTGGAATCTTGTCGTTAGAGCTCTAACGCTCACTGCAGAAACGACTCTAAATACCGGCGTTAGGAAGATCCCATTGAAAAGATAGGCTACGCAAATGGCGTAGGGGGATCTGCGGTATGGAAAAGTCGCGGCTGAAAAGTGAGCGTTAGACCCTTTAATCACTGACTCCAAATACCAGCGGGCGGCCAAAACCAGCGTTAGGAGCCTCTAACGCTGGTTTTGACGGCTACCGCCGAACTCTAAATCTAGGCCAAAGTAAAAAAAAAACAACAAAGTATGCTTTTAGCACATTAAAGGGACGTGAAACCCAATAATTTTCTTTCATAATACAGACAGAGCACACAATTTTAAAAACTTTCCCTTTTACTTATATTTAGTTCTCTTGGTATCATTAGTTGAAAAGGATACCTAGGTAGGCCCAGGAGCAGCAATGCATTACTGGGAGATGATGCTGATTGGTGACTGCACATAAATTCCTCTTGTCATTGGTTCCCCAGATGAGTTCAGCTAGCCCCCAGCAGTGTATTGCTGATTCTTCAAAAAAGGATAACAAGAGAATGAAGCAAATTTGATAATAGTTTAAATTGGAAAGTTGTTTAAAATCAAATGCTCTATCTTAAATAATGAAAAAAAATGTTGGGTTTGATGTAAACAATTGTAGTCTGTTATTCCATTTACAGGAGAGCTACAGATATTTTAAAAATTCCAATGTTTCCATTCAAATGCCACCTACATTAATTGAATGAAATCAATTTCCATTATGACCAATTTGAAAAGTGATTGTTGGAGATTTCCTAAAAAATGTAGTTAAAATGACAGCTAAAATAACTGTTGCTTTTTGTGTAAAAACTGAGCTTGTTCCATACTCACTAGTGAAGCCTTAAAGGAACAATCCAGCCAAAATTGGAAATCACATTGTTGCATTTCAGTTTTGAATAGAAGCATTTCTGTAATATACATGTATTAGCAAAATGCTTCTAATAAAAGCTGTAGCTGTTTCAGAAAAGTATTTAAGTATGCACCGTGCACCAGCATTTTAAACACAGCACTTGCTCAGATTGCCTATTCCTAAGGTGCTTGTGCCATCTGGCAATGACTCAATTTGTTAATTGCTGAAATGATACAAGCCCCAAAATGCTTCTAGTAAAAGTCATCACTGTTTTAGTGTTAACATTTTTCTCTGCACGTGCATGTGAATCATAGCTAAATCATCTCAGTGCACGAGCATTTTAAATACTGAAGCTGCTATATGAGCAGCTGCAGTATTTAAAATGCTCGTGTACTGAGATTATCTAACTATGCTTCACATGCACGTGCAGAGAAAAATGTTGACACTAAAATGGTGATGACTTTTACTAGAAGCATTTTTGCCAGTACATGTATATTGCAAATATTTTATTCAAAGATGTCATTCATCTATGTGCATTTAAATTTTGACTGGAAGGCCCCTTTAAAGTTAACTCTGTAACCTGAAAATGCTGCAAATCTAAAAGCTGGTATAGGCAATTTACAGTATTTTTAAAGCCTAAGATACAGATTTTGCTTTTTAGCTTTTTAGCTGTCAGACGAGGCACAATTTTCACACAAAAGCAAGAGCTGTTAAATGTCCCTTTAACACTCTCAGTGTGGATGACAACACGTAGTCATCATCCACACTATCGACTCCATTGATCAAAGCTTCAGCGTTCAATTTGTCTAATCTCCACGTCATTTTAGACACATTTTTCTCTTTCCAAAGTTATTAAGCAGTCAAGATTCTCAATATACTGCTCATCTCATCATGATCGAATCTTAATCGTTAAAGTTCGATTTTATTCATCTCTGCATGTATTTCACCATGAGTGATCGTCAATCCGCCAGGTTTCTAAGCTATCAACTTCATTGTTTGAAGCGGACATAACTTCAAATCCATGACCTTAGAGCTTGCAATTCTTTTTATTTACCTATAGAAACTATATATATATTTATATACAATATACACCCTGTTCCAAATTATTATGCAAATTCTATTTCAGTGTCACAAAGATTAAATTTTCTTTTTTCAGTTTAACTCATGGATGGCATTGTGTCTCAGGGCTCTTTTGATCACTGAAAACAATCTCAGACACCTGTGATAATTAGATTGCCAGGTGAACCCAATTAAAGGAAAAACTACTAAAGGAGGGTGTTCCACATTATTAAGCAGAGCACCATTTTCAAGCAATATGGGGAAGAAAAAGGATCTCTCTGCTGCCGAAAAGAGTGAAATAGTTCAATGCCTTGGACGAGGTATGAAAACATTAGATATTTCACGAAAACTTAAGCGTGATCATCGCACTATTAACAGATTTGTGGCTGATTCAGAGCACAGATGGGTTTGTGCAGATAATGGCACATTGAGGAAGATTTCTGCCAGATCCATGCATCGGATCAAGAGAGCAGCTGCTAAAATACCATTACATAGCAGCAAACAGATATTTAAAGCTGCTGGTGCCTCTGGAGTCCCACGGACATCAAGGTGTAGAGTGCTCCAGAGTCTTGCAACTGTGCATAAACCTTCCATTCAGCCACCACTAACCAATGCCCACAAGCAGAAACGGCTGCATTGGGCAGAAAAATACATGAAGACTAATTTTCAAACAGTCCTCTTCACTGATGAGTGCCGTGCAACCCTGGATGGTCCAGATGGATGGAGTAGTGGATGGTTGGTGGACGGCCACCCTGTTCCAACAAGGCTGCGACATCAGCAAGGCGGTGGTGGAGTCATGTTTTGGGCCGGAATCATGGGAAGAGAGCTGGTCGGCCCCTTTAGGGTCCCCGAAGGTGTAAAGATGGCCTCTGCAAAGAATGTGGAGTTCCTGACTGACCACTTCCTTCCCTGGTACAGAAGGAAGAACTATGCTTTCCATAATAAAATCATCTTCATGCATGACAATGCACCATCTCATGCTGCAAACAATACCTCTGCTTAAGTGGCTGTTATGGGGATAAAAGGAGAGAAAGTCATGGTATGGCCTCCATCCTCCCCAGACCTCAATCCCATTGAGGACCTTTGGAGCATCATCAAGCAAAAGATCTATGAGGGTGGGAGGCAGTTTACATCCAAACAGCAGCTCTGGGAGGCTATTCTGACATCTTGCAAACAAATTCAAGCAGAAACTGTCCAAAAACTCACAAGTTCAATGGATGCAAGACTTGTGAAGCTGCTATCAAATCCTATGTCCTATGTTAAAATGTAGCATGACTGTTAAAATGTTTAAAAAGTTAAAATGTTGTTCAAAGTTTGATTGAAATAGCTTTTGATTTCAGTAAATATGCTGCAAACACAACAAATGACAATTTTCAGTTCTTTACAACCTATAAAGTGTTTTGAAACTTACTGTGCGTAATAATTTGGAACAGTGCATTGTAAGTTTTTTATTTTGAAAAAAAAATTCTGTTATCATTAGGGGGTTTGTTCAATAAAATTTGAATTGTACTCTTAATAGTTGATAACATGAGAATTATGCTGACTGTTGTTTACATCAATTATTTAGGTAAATGAGAAAGAAATCATTGGCATAATAATTTGGAACAGGGTATATATATATTTAAAGTAGACAACTCAAGGTGTTGATCTAGGCCCATTTTGGTATATGTAATGCCACTATTTGATCGCCAAATACAAACATATGAAAAAAAATTACTTTTTTGCAAACTTTGGGTTTCTCACTGAAATTATTCACACACAACTACTGCAGTCTTAAAGGGACAGTATACACCAATTTTCATATAACTGCATGTAATAGACACTACTATAAATAATAATATGCACAGATACTGATCTAAAAATCCAGTATAAAACCATTTAAAACTTACTTAGAAGCTTCCAGTTTAACACTGGTAAATAGGTAGCTGGAACACCCCTTCCTCTGCATATGAAAAGACTCTTTTACACAAACAGGAGCAAGCTGGAGTTGGTACACATCGGTATACTCCTAAAACTTTGGGGCTTGGTTAGGAGTCTGAAAATCAGAGCAATGTTATTTAAAAATAAGCAAAACTATACTTTTTTTTTTTTTTTTAAACTGTATGGGCTATATAAATGGATCATCTACAATACATTTATGCAAAGAAAAGTCTAGTGTATAATGTCCCTTTAAGGCACGTTTGTAAAAGCTTTTTTAGTGTCCCCTTTGTTCAGAAACAGCAGACATGCATAGCTTTGCAATTGGTTTTTGGAAACTTGAAATTCCTGGTAGTGAAAGGGTTACTCAGTTAGCGTGTAAGGGTAATTTTCGAGAGACTGCCCTCCCACCTGACACCTCCGGCCCCCTGATCCCTTCTAAACAGCTCTCTTTCCTCCTCCTCCTCCCCCCCTACTGGTCACCACCATCTAAGGTACTGGCAGACAGTCTGCCAGTATGCAGTTTCTTTTTAAATATATTTATTTAAATATTTATTTATGTATTTATGTAGTGTAGAGGTCCGTCCTCACCCTACAACTCCAAAATTCCCCCAACAGTTCTATTACCCTTTTAGTTTTGAGTTCTTACCTGTCATATATGTACAAAATAATGGTATAGTTTGAATCTGCTGGGGGAAAAACAATATATATTATGCGTGGGTTCCTCACTGAGAAGTGGCCTACAATAGGGCTTAAATGTCAGCAGCATCTTAAAATTCCAAAACAGCTTAGCACAAAGTTAGAAATGGCTCAGCGGTTAAAGAGTTAAGTAGTATTTGGCACTGTATAAGTTATATAATATGTTGTAATTCTTCTAACAGCTTCTGAAGAGGTTCTGGATATATGGGTGATTATTAGTATACATCCTTAGCTTGTTTTCATATAAGTTATTTTCCAATCTATCACAAGATTAATATTTGTAACGTTTTTGTGACCACATAAACTATTATATTTTATTCAATATAATTACCTATAAAAAATGTATTGCATTCTCTTTAATATAGTGCAAATCAATCAATGAAGTCAACAGAAACCTTGTTGTAAGATTATATGTTTTACTATTTAGTATGGATGACTCTCAGTCTAGAATGTAATGGGATTCAAGTGCATGTTTAATGGTCTATGGTTAACATATCATATAGCATGCACACATATACAAGAGACATCTATCCTTAAATGTACTCTTCCTGGAGCTTCCCTTGAAACAGTTTGACCTTGGGCCATTAATGCATTCAAATGCATCTGCAGCATGATTGTGATTCATTGTTATTGTGACATTAATTCCATTAGAAAAATAATAACCAATAAAAAGAACAATTACTACAGCTCACATACAATAAATTATGTTTTGGAACTGAAGAATATCAGTCTATGTAAGGAGAAAAAAAATGTACTGTATCTATAAAATTATTGACTATTTGCAATTAAATATTTTATACAAGAAGAATTAAAACACAACAGTAATTTAAAATGTAAGGCTAATAAAGTACACATTAAAATGTCAAGAAAAATTTATAATTTTATAAAAAAATTTAATACATCATGTTCATGTTTTTAAGAGGGTCTGAAAAAAAGTTCTATTTTTGGAAAAGTAACTCAGAAATGTTTCCGCTTGTAGCCTGGCTTCCCTGATTCAGGTTTTTTTTTTTAAGGCCAGGACAACAAAGCTGAAATGACATTGAATTTTGAATGCATTTTAAACAGTTTTTTTGACAGTGAATAGTCTTGTTGTCTGTGGACTTAATCCCAGATTATCTCCTCCAAATAAGGCAAATGGTGGGTGGAGTTTGGCTATTGAAAACTAATTGCAAATTGGTGTTAATTTGTTTTAAAAATGTTAACACTTGGCTGATATGTTATTCTATAGCAACACAACAGACATGCCTTGTAATTTCAAGGTGTTTACTGCCCCTTTAAGCTATATGAAGCTATACAGAGCAGTCTACTGAGATCTCCCAGTTGCTTGTTACTGTGTAGATTAAAGAAGCACAATGGCATATGCACAGTAACAGTGAGCTATTAAACATTTACTGTTAAGGATAAACAGGGAACATGTAGCATAATAATACATATGTGGTCATTGTCATGAGATGCAGGACACAGCATAGAAGTTTCAACGCTATTTTATTGCAGCATAGAAGTATACAGCTTGCACAACACCTAACTTAGTAACTGCGACACAGACTATATCAACCATAAGCCACGCCCCCATCCAGTGACGTCACACTACCACTCTCATCAAAACTTCCCCCTTTTCAAAGGACAAAGCATACTTTTTTTTTTAAGAGTACAACAACTAACAATGTATACAAGAAGCATACAAAAATAGTTTTGCTTAGTGTACAACAAATATCAAGTTATAAAAGAATATATATAAACAAGAAGAAATACAATCCTGACTTGGACATTGGGGTAGGTTACCCTAGTTCACATTGATCATGGGATTATTCTGCCCATTCTTCTGGTCACTGCTCTAACTACAGTGCTAATCCCGATAGCGGGCTGGAAGTTTCACCACTCTTCCACTTGACATCCTTTTACATGAACTGTCCTCTGATACAGAATAACGTGATTGAGAGTCTGCTGGAAGTAAAGAAGTATTCCATATAACATGTGAGTGTCCCTCCATTAGTAAGGACTACATAAGACCTTGGTTCTGGATAGTGTCCAGTTACCATAGCAGGCGTCTTCCATTTCTTCTCATCATCCAGTTTAACTCTGACACTTTGGCCCACATCATCGTCATAGAAGAATCGGTAACTCCGTTTTGCCTCTTCATCGCTTTTAAGGACCTCGACCCGAGGAACAGAGCTGGTTTGCTAAAAGACACCCACAGATGGTAAAGTGGTACGAATCTGACTTCCTAGCATCAGCTGTGCCGGGCTAAAACCGTGGCTAGGTACGGATCAGATTGCTTCAAAATGAACTTTGTTGTTTGAACTGCCCTTTCAGCCATTCCATTGGCCTGCGGGTAATGTGGACTTGACGTAGAATGGACAAAATCATATTAACTGCAGAAAGAACTGAACTCCATGGAGGCAAACTACATTCCGTTATCGCTCACTAACTCTATTGGTATGCCCCACCGGGCAAACAAGCTGTTGAGATGAGTAATAACGGCTTGACTAGTGATCTCATTCAAGGGTGCAATCTCCAAATACCTGTAATAGTAGTCAATCACGACTAGGTACTTCTTTCTGCCATGGGCTTGCAGGCAGCAGGGTAGAAATCAAGGGCTCCTTTCTCTGAGTAGGCCGGCATTCCCGGCAAAAGGCACATTTTGAGACGTGGCTTGCAATGTCGGAACTGATCCCAGGCCACTATACTGCCATAGCTGCCCTTTCTCTGCCCTTTGTAATGCCCGAGTGGCCATCATGAATCCTGCTTAACATCTCCTGCTGCATGCTAACAGGAATGACAATGCGGTCTTGGAACAGCACTAAACCATCCAGCTCCGTGAGCTGTGACCTCTCTGGCTGGTAAGAACTTAAAGATATTCAGGCTGCCCGGCTCTTGGGTCAACCTTCATTTATGTACTTAATAAATTCTTGAAGGTTTGTATCTAAATGTGTCTCCTTTCTTATTTGCTCTAGCTTTCCTGACAAAATGGATTTGGATGCCAGAACTGAATCCACATGCACTTTCACATCTGATTCCGCTGAAGATTCTTCAGCAGCAGCCAGAGGGAGCCTGGAAAGTGTATCTGCCACTACCAGTTGTTTCCCTGGCACATGCACTGCCTGAACATTGAACCTGAGCAGCCTCATCAGAAGTCTCTAGCATCTTAGGGGTGTTTTGTCAATATCATAGGAGTTGATTAGAGAGACTAACGGTTTATGGTCAGTCTCCAGACTAAATTTCTCTAAACCCACTAGGTAACGCTGGAAGCACTCACAGGCCCAAACTGCAGCCAGGTACTCTTTCTCAATTTGGGTGTATTTCGACTCCGCAGCCATCAGTGTACGGGAACAGTAGGTGATGGGCTGTAGTTTGTTCTCATTCAGCTGCAGGAGGGCAGCCCCTAGCCCATAACTGCTTGCATCAGCACTAACCACAGTCTCTTTAGAAGGGTTGTAGAACCCTAACACTGGGGCAGACCCCAGCAAGGACTTGATCTTTACAAAAGATTCTTCCTGTAAAGGACCCCAGACCCAGGCAACATCTTTCTTCAACAATTCTGTGATAGGGTGCAGTACTGTGGATAAATCTGGAAGGAACCTGCCCACATAATGCACAAGGCCCAATATTTGTCTCAGCTCGTGTACTTAAGAAGGACTCTTCATCTGTTCAATAGCAAGGATTTTATCAGGGTGTGGCTTGATGCCATCTCCATTGATGATATGCCCAAAGTAACATAACTCAGATTTTCTAAAATGGTATTTCTCTTTATTTAATTTCAGCCTGGACTCTCTAATGGTCTGCAGCACACAGCTCAATCGTTGATCATGTTCTTCCAATGTAGACCCATACACTAGAATGTCGTCCATGACAACTGTGATGCCCTCGTGGTCCCTTAGGAAGGAACTCATCTCTCTTTGAAAGTGTTAGGATTTCCTTACTATACCTTTAAGTTTCTCTCAGAGCTTTTTACCTGATTGGATGCTCCTCCCTTAAAGCAGGTGAATTAGCAAAGCACTTTGCTCAGTATTTTTGGATTGTTGCAGAGATCAGACGTGTTGCTAACTCTAATCAAAGTTACTAACTATTTAAAGACTGAACTACGCTTCCTTGCTTCTGGGAAATTAAATAATTGAAGATTGAATTACGTTCTCATACTTTTGGAGAATCATCTAATGTGCTTCACTACCGCTTTCAACTAACTCCCTTGTGTGAAAGGACTCACCACTCTCATTGCTCAGTGGGGTAAAGACGTAACTCTCAATTAACAGATACTGTCAATCCTTATCCTGCTCCGGTAACGTTTAACGCTGAATAGGAGCTGCGGTCTCACATTACTCGGAGCAGCCGTTACATCACTTCCTGTTTGTTCCGGTCACGGAACACAGTTGTTCAATCCTGTCTCACCGCTGCAGGACACCTCTCACGTAGCTCCGGTTACACAGCTCCAATTTCATCACAACAGCTCTTCCCTGTCCACGTTAAAGGAGTTTTGCAGGTATGTGCTGTGTATTATTAAATGCATAACCTTAAAACCAACTTCAGCATCTCAGTTTCATATGTGCATTGACTAAAGTTGAAAGGATTTCTGTTACCTGAATCTTCCGTTGGGACCTGTGCTAATTAACAGACTTTCTCTAATATATAAACTACTTGGGACTTGTTCATTCAATTTTACCAACTTAGATATCTACAAGTTTCAGTACTTTCTGTGTAGTTTGTTTTATACAGAATTAAGGTACTAACAATTGACTAACCTACACTAATCTACATAATTCTCTCATTCAATAGTGGATTCATTTGATTCAGTGCAAACAAACAATATATATTAATTCTGCAGTTGAGTTCCTCTAAAACAAAATTTAATTATATACCTTTTCTTAAGAGTTCTTAACAGAAAGATTTCAGGAGCAGAGGATATTCTGCAGGGGAGTCTGCAGAAGCAAAACCGACCTACCGGTGTAATTAAGGTAGTCAGTTTGCGGCACTGTGGATCTAGAGGTATCTGCCAGAAGCCGCTGAAAGCATCCAATGTAGAGAAGAACTTCACTCCAGCCAGTTTCTGAACTATGTCTTCAAACGTTGGCAAAACATATCTCACTCTCTTCACCGCCTCATTCAGCCTTTTCAAGTCTACGCAGATGTGTACCTTCCCATTTTTCTTTGCAACAGGCACAATGGGGGCACACCAGTCAGTTGCTTCAACAACCTCTTCAATAACTCTTCATACGCAGAAGTTCCTTCTCCACTTGAGGCATGAGCGGGAATGGAATTCTACGAGGAGTGGTAATGCTGTATGGGACTGCATCACTTTTAAGTGATGTTCGGACTGGGTTGCAATTCAGTAGGCCCAATTCACCAAACATGTCTTCCGAAATCTCATTCACTCTGGCGACAAGGCCTAAACCACAGGATGCTTTCCTGCTCAATAGGTTGTTAACACACTGACCTCTAATTAAATGTACCCACATAGTGAAATTCCTCTGCTTGTACTCACAGCTTGCAAGAAATTTTCACCGCACAATCGATGCGGCCACCAGAACTATGAACTTTTGTTGTAACTTTCGCCAGCTGAGGCAGTTTTATGAATGCTGCAAGGGATATAACAGTGATGTCTGCTCCCATGTCCATCTTGAAGGCAACCTTGGCTCCCATTAGATTAAGTGTAACCTGCCAATCTTCATCTGAACCAGACCGTTCAATAACAGACCCTACAAAGGACACTTCTTGACCCTCCTGGTCACTATCCACCTGCATCTCCTTAATGTATTCAGTTTTACAAGCCACTTCAAAATGGCCCATTCAGTTACACTTTCTACATCTTTTATCCTTAGCAGGGCATACGACAATCTGATCATGGGTACGGTTACACCACGTGCAGCGAGCCTGCTGTGCCCATCCGCTTCTGGGCCCGTTTTCTACCGTTCACACTGTGCCTTTCACTTGCATCTCTCCTGATCTGCTGCACTTCATCCACAATACTCTCAAACCTCAGATAAGCACTTTGCTTTTTCACCAGTTCACTCTGGCAGTTAATTTAGCCTCCAACTGTAGCTTTAGTGAGACCTCAGCATCTGCAATTCCCATGACTATTCTGTCTTTGAATTCAGCTAGTTCTTACAAGCTGCGCACAAATGACTCCACAGATTCTCCCACACGCTGAGCACGTTTGTGAAAACAAGCCCTCTCATGAATCACATTTCTTTTGGGCACAAAGTGAGCACTGAGTTTATTCATAACTATTTCAAAGTCAAATTCTTCCCCTTCTTGAAAAGTAAAGGCATTAAACATTGGCTCCACATCTTTCCCCCATAGAGTATAAAAGAGAATTAACTTGTACTTCACCACTCTCCTTATCCAGCTTGGAAGCAATCCTGAAGTGTTGAAACCGCTGACGCCATGTGGGCCAAGCTGCAGGCTGAGAGAAATCTAAAGGCTCAGGTGGGGTAAACTTCAACATCATCATTACTCAGGAAACAGAAGTGTAGGCAAGAACTTTTGACACCATGTCATGAGATGCAGGACTCAGCATGGAAGGTACAACGCTATTTTATTGCAGAGCATAGAAGTATACAGCTTGCACAACACATCTAACTTAGTAACTGTGACACAGACTATATCGGCCATAAGTCACGCCCCCATCTGCTGACTTCACACTACCACTCTCATCACAGTCGGTTTTGTGATGTCTCACTAAAGGACTACTAAACAGTGCTATAGTATTCCTTACTAAAGCACAGACGTTTACTCACAATAGCAAGTCATAGTGCTACCTTTCAAACGTCTCTGCACTTCTTTAATCCCCTTGGGACATCTGCAATATCTTGGTTTTTGGTACTATTTGCTTTTTAAAATATTAAACTTCATATGCTTGATTCAGCTTTTAATAAATGCTCACAAAGGTTATAAGGGCTCAGATATGAGATCTTAGGTGTTAGAAAAAAAAACATAATCGGCTAGATTACGAGTTTTGCGTTATGAGGGGTGCGGTGCTAACTTACACGTTATTGTCACCGCTCACTTACCATAGTTGCCAACATTTAAAAAAAAATTCCAGGGACACTTTGCAGCAGAGCAAGCAAGCGGGTTACTGGAGTATTGACGACCTACTGTTCAACTGCTCCAACCACTCCGTTCTGCAATCGAAACACACCCATTTGATAGTAATAGTATAATTTAGACTTATCCATAGTTTATTATACAGATTACAGCACCAAGCTCTTACACCTACCCAGTCTCTGGAACACATTCTGGGCATATAGTTATTTTTACAACACAGCATCAAAATTAGAAAGACAAATAATATGTGAACCCATTCAATAATAATAACAATATTCTATTAGGAATGAATTATATTTAAATAATACACTATATCTATCTATCATCTATCTATCTGTATATATGTATATGTGTATATATATATATATATATATATATATATATATATATATATATATATATACAGGGAGTGCAGAATTATTAGGCAAGTTGTATTTTTGAGGATTAATTTTATTATTGAACAACAACCATGTTCTCAATGAACCCAAAAAACTCATTAATATCAAAGCTGAATAGTTTTGGAAGTATTTTTTAGTTTGTTTTTAGTTATAGCTATTTTAGGGGGATATCTGTGTGTGCAGGTGACTATTACTGTGCATAATTATTAGGCAACTTAACAAAAAACAAATATATACCCATTTCAATTATTTATTTTTACCAGTGAAACCAATATAACATCTCAACATTCACAAATATACATTTCTGACATTCAAAAACAAAACAAAAACAAATCAGTGACAATATAGCCACCTTTCTTTGCAAGGACACTCAAAAGCCTGCCATCCATGGATTCTGTCAGTGTTTTGATCTGTTCACCATCAACATTGCGTGCAGCAGCAACCACAGCCTCCCAGACACTGTTCAGAGAGGTGTACTGTTTTCCCTCCTTGTAAATCTCACATTTGATGATGGACCACAGGTTCTCAATGGGGTTCAGATCAGGTGAACAAGGAGGCCATGTCATTAGATTTTCTTCTTTTATACCCTTTCTTGCCAGCCACGCTGTGGAGTACTTGGACGCGTGTGATGGAGCATTGTCCTGCATGAAAATCATGTTTTTCTTGAAGGATGCAGACTTCTTCCTGTACCACTGCTTGAAGAAGATGTCTTCCAGAAACTGGCAGTAGGACTGGGAGTTGAGCTTGACTCCATCCTCAACCCGAAAAGGCCCCACAAGCTCATCTTTGATGATACCAGCCCAAACCAGTACTCCACCTTCACCTTGCTGGCGTCTGAGTCGGACTGGAGCTCTCTGCCCTTTACCAATCCAGCCACGGGCCCATCCATCTGGCCCATCAAGACTCACTCTCATTTCATCAGTCCATAAAACCTTAGAAAAATCAGTCTTGAGATATTTCTTGGCCCAGTCTTGACGTTTCAGCTTGTGTGTCTTGTTCAGTGGTGGTCGTCTTTCAGCCTTTCTTACCTTGGCCATGTCTCTGAGTATTGCACACCTTGTGCTTTTGGGCACTCCAGTGATGTTGCAGCTCTGAAATATGGCCAAACTGGTGGCAAGTGGCATCTTGGCAGCTGCACGCTTAACTTTTCTCAGTTCATGGGCAGTTATTTTGTGCCTTGGTTTTTCCACACGCTTCTTGCGACCCTGTTGACTATTTTGAATGAAACGCTTGATTGTTCGATGATCACGCTTCAGAAGCTTTGCAATTTTAAGAGTGCTGCATCCCTCTGCAAGATATCTCACTATTTTTGACTTTTCTGAGCCTGTCAAGTCCTTCTTTTGACCCATTTTGCCAAAGGAAAGGAAGTTGCCTAATAATTATGCACACCTGATATAGGGTGTTGATGTCATTAGACCACACCCCTTCTCATTACAGAGATGCACATCACCTAATATGCTTAATTGGTAGTAGGCATTCGAGCCTATACAGCTTGGAGTAAGACAACATGCATAAAGAGGATGATGTGGTCAAAATACTCATTTGCCTAATAATTCTGCACTCCCTGTATATATATATATATATATATATATATATATATATATATGCAAACAACAAATGTTGTGCAAAAGAGATTTTCAAGGCATTTCCAGGGACAAAAAAAATCCAGGGACATACAACAAAATCCAGGGACTGTCCCTGGAAATCAGGGACTGTTGGCAACTATGACTTACCTACAGCACTGGTATTACAAGTTTTTACAAACCCGGCGTTATTAGGCAAGAAGTGAGTGTAGAGCAAAACTGTGCTCCATACCGCACTCCAATACCAGCGCTGCTTAAGTCAGTGGTGAGCTGGTTGTACGTGCTCGTGCACGATTTCCCCATAGACATCAATAGGGAGAGCCGGCTGAGAAAAAGTCTAACACCTGCAATAAAGCAGCGTAAAGATCAGTAACGCAGCCCCATTAATTCCTATAGGGAAACACATTTTATGTTTACACATAACAGCCTAACATGAACCCGAGTCTAAACACCCCTAATCTTACACTTATTAACCCCTAATCTGCCGTCCCTGATATCGCCAACACCTACATTATATTTATTAACCCCTAATCTGCTGCCCCAACATCGCCGCCACTTACATTATACTTATTAACCCTAATCTGCTGCACCCAACATCGCCGACACCTACATTATACTTATTAACCCCTAATCTGTGCTCCGGACATCGCCGCCACTATAATAAACATATTAACCCCTGAAACACCGCACTCCTGCATCGCAAACACTAGTTAAATATTATTAACCCCTAATCTGCCGCCCCTAACATCACCGCCACCTACCTATATTTATTAACCCCTAATCTGCCGCCGCCAACATTGCCGCCACTATACTAAAGTTGTTAACCCCTAACCCTAAGTCTAACCCTAACCCCCCCTTACTTAAATATAATTAAAATAAATCTAAAGAAAACCTACAATTAATAACTAAATAACAAAGGCCTAGATTTGGAGTTTGGCGGTAGCCGTGAAAACCAGCGTTAGAGGCTCCTAACGCTGGTTTTAGGCTACCTCCGGTATTTGGAGTCACTCAAAATAGGGCTAACGCTCACTTTTCAGCCGCGACTTTTCCATACCGCAGATCCCCTTACGTCAATTGCGTATCCTATCTTTTCAATGGGATTTTTCTAACTCCGGTATTTAGAGTCGTGTCTGAAGTGAGCGTTAGAAATCTAACGACAAAACTCCAGCCGCAGAAAAAAGTCAGTAGTTAAGAGCTTTCTGGGCTAACGCCGGTTCATAAAGCTCTTAACTACTGTACTCTAAAGTACACTAACACCCATAAACTACCTATGTACCCCTAAACCGAGGTCCCCCCACATCGCCGCAATTTATCGATTAAATTTTTTTAACCCCTAATCTGCCGACCGCCACCTACGTTATCCTTATGTACCCCTAATCTGCTGCCCCTAACACCACCGACCCCTATATTATATTTATTAACCCCTAATCTGCCCCCCACAACGTCGCCGCCAGCTACCTACACTTATTAACCCCTAATCTGCCGTCCGCACGCTGCCGCCAGCTACATTATCCCTATGTACCCCTAATCTGCTGCCCTAACATCGCCGACCCCTATATTATATTTATTAACCCCTAACCTGCCCCCCACAACGTCGCCGCCACCTACCTACAATAATTAACCCCTAATCTGCCGACCGCAAAGAGCCGCCAGCTACATTATAGCTATGTACCCCTAATCTGCTGCCCCTAACACCGCCGACCCCTATATTATATTTATTAACCCCTAACCTGCCCTCCCTAACATCGCCGACACCTAACTTCAATTATTAACCCCTATTCTGCCGACCGAATCTCTAAAGCTAAATCTAACCCTAACACTAACACCCCCCTAAGTTAAATATAATTTACATCTAACGAAATTAATTAACTCTTATTAAATAAATTATTCCTATTTAAAGCTAAATACTTACCTGTAAAATAAATCCTAATATAGCTACAACATAAATTATAATTATATTATAGCTATTTTAGGATTAATATTTATTTTACAGGTAACTTTGTATTTATTTTAACCAGGTACAATAGCTATTAAATAGTTAAGAACTATTTAATAGCTAAAATAGTTAAAATAATTACAAATTTACCTGTAAAATAAATCCTAACCTAAGTTACAATTAAACCTAACACTACACTATCAATAAATTAATTAAATAAAATACCTACAATTACACCTAACACTACACTATCAACAAATAAATTAAATACAATACCTACAAATAACTACAATGAAATAAACTAACTAAAGTACAAAAAATAAAAAAGAACTAAGTTGCAAAAAATAAAAAAATATTTACAAACATAAGAAAAATATTACAACAATTTTAAACTAATTACACCTACTCTAAGCCCCCTAATAAAATAACAAAGCCCCCCAAAATAAAAAAAATGCCCTACCCTATTCTAAATTACTAAAGTTCAAATCTCTTTTACCTTACCAGCCCTGAACAGGGCCCTTTGCGGGGCATGCCCCAAGAAGTACAGCTCTTTTGCCTGTAAAAAAAAACATACAATACCCCCCCCAACATTACAACCCACCACCCACATACCCCTAATCTAACCCAAACCCCCCTTAAATAAACCTAACACTAAGCCCCTGAAGATCATCCTACCTTGTCTTCACCATACCAGGTTCACCGATCCGTCCTGGCTCCGATATCTTCATCCAACCCAAGAGGGGGCTAGACATCCATCATCCAAGTCCAGAAGAGGGTCCAAAGTCTTCATCCTATCCGGAAAGAAGAGTAGATCCGGGCCAGCAACCATCTTCTTCCAAGCAGCATCTTCTATCTTCATCCGATGAGGACCGGCTCCATCCTGAAGACCTCCACCGCGGACCCATCTTCATCCGGCGACGTCCAACTGAAGAATGACGGTTTATTTAAGGGGGGTTTGGGTTAGATTAGGGGTATGTGGGTGGTGGGTTGTAATGTTGGGGGGGGTATTGTATGTTTTTTTTTTACAGGCAAAAGAGCTGAACTTCTTGGAGCATGCCCCGCAAAGGGCCCTGTTCAGGGCTGGTAAGGTAAAAGAGCTTTGAACTTTAGTAATCTAGAATAGGGTAGGGCATTTTTTTATTTTGGGGGGCTTTGTTATTTTATTAGGGGGCTTAGAGTAGGTGTAATTAGTTTAAATTGTTGTAATATTTTTCTTATGTTTTTAAATATTTTTTTATTTTTTGTAACTTAGTTCTTTTTTATTTTTTGTACTTTAGTTAGTTTATTTCATTGTAGTTATTTGTAGGTATTGTATTTAATTAATTTATTGATAGTGTAGTGTTAGGTTTAATTGTAGGTAATTGTATGTATTTTATTTAATTAATTTATTGATAGTGTAGTGTTAGGTTTAATTGTAACTTAGGTTAGGATTTATTTTACAGGTAAATTTGTAATTATTTTAACTATTTTAGCTATTAAATAGTTCTTAACTATTTAATAGCTATTGTACCTGGTTAAAATAAATACAAAGTTACCTGTAAAATAAATATTAATCCTAAAATAGCTATAATATAATTATAATTTATATTGTAGCTATATTAGGATTTATTTTACAGGTAAGTATTTAGCTTTAAATAGGAATAATTTATTTAATAAGAGTTAATTAATTTCGTTAGATTTAAATTATATTTAACTTAGGGGGGTGTTAGTGTTAGGGTTAGACTTAGCTTTAGGGGTTAATACATTTATTAGAATAGCGGTGAGCTCAAGTCGGCAGATTAGGGGTTAATAATTGAAGTTAGGTGTCAGCGATGTTAGGGAGGGCAGATTAGGGGTTAATACTATTTATTATAGGGTTAGTGAGGCGGATTAGGGGTTAATAACTTTATAATAATAGCGGTGCGGTCCGCTCGGCAGATTAGGGGTTAATAAGTGTAGGCAGGTGGAGGCGACATTGTGGGGGGCAGATTAGGGGTTAATAAATATAATATAGGGGTCGGCGATGTTAGGGCAGCAGATTAGGGGTACATAGGGATAATGTAAGTAGCGGCGGTTTACGAAGCGGCAGATTAGGGGTTAATAATAATATGCAGGGGTCAGCGATAGCGGGGGGCGGCAGATTAGGGGTTAATAAGTGTAAGGTTAGGGGTGTTTATACTCGGGGTACATGTTAGGGTGTTAGGTGCAGACATAGGAAGTGTTTCCCCATAGGAAACAATGGTGCTACGTTAGGAGCTGAACGCGGCTTTTTTGCAGGTGTTAGGTTTTTTTTCAGCTCAAACAGCCCCATTGTTTCCTATGGGGGAATCGTGCACGAGCACGTTTTTGAGGCTGGCCGCTTGCGTAAGCAACTCTGGTATCGAGAGTTGAAGTTGCGTTAAATATGCTCTACGCTCCTTTTTTGGAGCCTAACGCAGCCTTTATGTATCTCAATACCAGAGTTATTTTTATGGTGCGGCCAGAAAAAAGCCAGCGTTAGCTTTTCGGGTCGTTACCGAATAGTTACATTGTAGCTAGATTAGGTTTTATTTTTATTTTACAGGCAAGTTTGTATTTATTTTAACTAGGTAGAATCGTTACTAAATAGTTATTAACTATTTAATAACTACCTAGCTAAAATAAATACAAATTGACCTGTAAAATAAAACCTAACCTGTCTTACACTAGCACCTAACCTAACCCTACAATTAAATAAATTCCCTAAATTAAATACAATTCCCTAAATTAAATACAATTAGCTAAATTACAAAAACAAACAAACACTAAATTACAGAAAATAAAAAACAAATTACAAGATCTTTAAACTAATTACACCTAATCTAATAGCCCTATAAAAATAAAAAAGCCCACCCAAAATAAAAAAAAAACCTAGCCTAAACTAAACTACCAATAGACCTTAAAAGGGCCTTTTGTGGGGCATTGCCTCAAAGAAATCAGCTCTTTCACCTGTAAAAAAAAATACAAACAACCACAACAACAGTAAAAGCCACCACCCACACAACCAACCCCCCAAAATCCTAACTAAATAAACTTAAGCTCCCCATTGCCCTGAAAAGGGCATTTGGATGGGCATTGCCTTTAAAAGGGTTTTTAATCTATAGACAGAAAATACTCTAGTGGTAGATAACGTAACTACAGTACTTGTAAGAGGCGCCTGGGATCGGGTAAGACACACTTGAGATATGATATATAATGATAAGCTGATAAGACTTATAATATAACAATAAATAAAAGTATACAAACTAATAGTCCAATAGATGGTAAATAATGATGAGGCAATAGGCCGCTCTTCTAGGGTGTCGTGCCGCGACACAGGTCCAGAGAATCTAAACAAATCAGAGTAGAGGGTGCCACATGGTGCAGATCATAGAGTAATTCAAATACAATACAAGAATGACAGAAGAATCCTACTCACAAAATGTAAAGCACAGATGTGCAATACCAGCAGTCCGGAACCGCACGTTGTCCGGTAGACCAATAGATAGAAGAGGAATCCTCGTCTCGCCAGAGAGAATCCAGAGAAACCACAGAGGAGGTCTGTACAGCGATGGTCAGTCAACCAGGTCCAGAAGCCTGGGAGGAGAGTGCACAGCTCCAAACAATCTGGCCCCTCCAACCATAGCTCTGAAACCACACTCTCATCCTCAGCCCTGGCATACTCCTCTGACACGGTACCTATGCAGATGTTCCTGTACTGCTGAGCAACACTGGAGGAAATCTCGGAGTTCAGCTGACTTTCTTCACTACAAGTTCATCCTGAACTCCTACTACTCTGCCCTTAATTGCTATAAGCAACAATACTTCTCTAATCTCATCTCTACTCTTTCCTCTAACCCAAAACGTCTGTTCTCCATGTTCAATATTCTTCTCTGCCCACATCCACCTCCTAATACAACCTCTCAGCTCAAGATTTTGCCAGCCACTTCAAAAACAAAATCGACTAAACATACTACCAATTTCCCATCCCCTCAAAAGCTCAAAATCATCCAAAAGCCAAATATCAAAAAATGCAGCTCTTTTGCCCCTGTTAACAACGATGAAGTTTCTGCCCTTATACTGTCCTCCCACCTCACTACCTGTCCACTCGACCCCATCCCCTAACAGCTACTCCCCTCCCTCTCTTCTATCCTTACCCCCATACTCACACACATTTTTAACCTATCCCTCAGCACTGGTATATTTCCCTCATCTCTAAAACATGCACTGGTCACACCTATCCTCAAAATACCTTCTCTTGATCCAATCTCCCCATCCAACTACCGCCCTATTTCCCTACTCCCTCTTGCCTCAAAGCTCCTAGAAAAGCTAGTATACACACGTCTATCCCATTTTCTTACACTAAACTCTCTTATTGACCCACTGCAATCTGGATTTCGTCCCCATCACTCTATAAAGACAGCAATTGTCAAGGTTAACAATGACCTACTTAGAGCAAAATCCAAAGGCCACTTCTCTCTGCTTATCCTCCTTGACCTGTCTGCAGCCTTTGACACTGTTGACCACCCTCTTCTACTCCAAACCCTCCAATCCTTCGGCATCTGCGACACAGCTCTCTCGTGATTCTCTTCCTATCTAACTAACCGTACATTTAGTGTGGCCTTCTCCGGAGCATCCTCTGCCCCGTTACCACTTTCTGTTGGGGTACCTCAAGGCTCTGTCCTCGGTCCCCTTCTCTTTTCAATCTACACGTCATCATTAGGTTCCTTAATAAAGTCCCATGGGTTTCAATATAATTTGTATGCCGATGACACCCAAATCTACCTCTCTGCTCCAGACCTACCTCCTTCCTTACTAACCCGTGTCACTAACTGTCTTTCTCATATCTCATCTTGGATGTCCTCTCACTACCTTAAGCTAAATCTCTCCAAAACCGAACTCCTTATTTTTCCCCCTTCTTCCAATGTCTCCACCCCCAAAATTTCTATAACTGTTGATAATTCCATCATTACTCCTACCCCGCATGCCCGATGTCTTGGGGTCACACTTGACTCAGATCTTTCCTTCACTCCTCACATTCAGTCCTTGGCTAAAGCCTGCCGCTTCCACCTTAAAAACATTGCTAAAATTAGGCATTTCCTTACACAAGATACAACTAAGATTTTAATCCACTCTCTCATCCTTTCCCGCCTCAACTACTGCAACTCCATCCTCTCTGGTCTACCTAGCTGCCGCATAGCTCCTTTACAATCCATTATGAATGCCTCTGCCAGGCTTATCTTCCTTACTCGTCGATCATCATCTGCTGCGCCTCTCTGCCAATACCTTCACTGGCTTCCTCTTGCCTCTAGGATTAAACACAAAATCCTCACTCTGACATACAAAGCTCTCAACTGCACTGCTCCCCCCTACATTTCAGAACTTGTCTCCAGATACTCTCATTCCCGTCCCCTTCGATCAGCTCAGGATCTCCTCTTCTCTTGTTACTTCCTCACATTCCTGTCTACAGGACTTCTCCAGACTGGCCCCCGTCTTGTGGAACTCCCTGCCTCGCTCCACAAGACTCTCCCCTAGTTTTAACAGCTTCAAGCGCTCCCTGAAAACTCTACTATTCAGGGATGCTTACAACCAACACTAACCTTTTCTTAACGCCATTGTTTTCCCCTTAAACCCCTTAGAATGTAAGCCGATGAGCCCAGCTGTTTGCAGATTGCCTTCATAAGAGCCGACTACAACAGTGAAACTCTCGGCAGGGCCCTCTACCCACTCGATCCCTGCAAAAGCTATCCTGTATATTGACTATGTTTACAGCGCTGGGGAATCTGTTGGCGCTCTACAAATACCTGATAATAATAATAATAATAGGGGATCTTCCAGTCTATGGCCCCTATTTATCAAGCCGTCAATCGCAAATACACTGGAATTCCGCAGCGTAATTGTGACGAGATTGATTTGATTTATTTATCAAAGCCTACAGACCGGCAAAAGTAGAATTTTTTGACGTAACATACAATCTGCCGGTCTCAGTCCGACACAGATCGATGCTTACGTCACTACAGATGTTCTGAATGCAAATTCGGCAATATCTGACTACTTTTACTATTTAACAAATTTCTACCAGGTACGCTTGCCACTATTCCGGCCCAGTGTACCTGGTTTTCAAACCGCCGCCCTGGAGGTGGTGAATGACATAGGAATCATTGGGAGTCTGGAAGCAGCAAAAGCTTATGTTCGCTGCTGCCCGATATCCCATTGATTCCTATGGGAGAATAAAAGTTACATTTACACCTAACACCCTAACATAAGCCCAGAGTCTAAACACCCCTAATCTGCCGCCCCTACACCGCCGCCACCTTCATTATACTTATTAACCCCTAATCTACTCTAACTATTATACTAAATTACATTAAACTACAAATTAAATTAACTTTATTATATACAGGGAGTGCAGAATTATTAGGCAAATTAGTATTTTGACCACAGCATCCTCTTTATGCAAGTTGTCTTACTCCAAGCTGTATAGGCTCGAAAGCCTACTACCAATTAAGCATATTAGGTGATGTGCATCTCTGTAATGAGAAGGGGTGTGGTCTAATGACATCAACACCCTATATCAGGTGTGCATAATTATTAGGCAACTTCCTTTCCTTTGGCAAAATGGGTCAAAAGAAGGACTTGACAGGCTCAGAAAAGTCAAAAATAGTGAGATATCTTGCAGAGGGATGCAGCACTCTTAAAATTGCAAAGCTTCTGAAGCGTGATCATCGAACAATCAAGCGTTTCATTCAAAATAGTCAACAGGGTCGCAAGAAGCGTGTGGAAAAACCAAGGCGCAAAATAACTGCCCATGAACTGAGAAAAGTCAAGCGTGCAGCTGCCAAGATGCCACTTGCCACCAGTTTGGCCATATTTCAGAGCTGCAACATCACTGGAGTGCCCAAAAGCACAAGGTGTGCAATACTCAGAGACATGGCCAAGGTAAGAAAGGCTGAAAGACGACCACCACTGAACAAGACACACAAGCTGAAACGTCAAGACTGGGCCAAGAAATATCTCAAGACTGATTTTTCTAAGATTTTATGGACTGATGAAATGAGAGTGAGTCTTGATGGGCCAGATGGATGGGCCCGTGGCTGGATTGGTAAAGGGCAGAGAGCTCCAGTCCGACTCAGACGCCAACAAGGTGGAGGTGGAGTACTGGTTTGGGCTGGTATCATCAAAGATGAGCTTGTGGGGCCTTTTCGGGTTGAGGATGGAGTCAAGCTCAACTCCCAGTCCTACTGCCAGTTTCTGGAAGACACCTTCTTCAAGCAGTGGTACAGGAAGAAGTCTGCATCCTTCAAGAAAAACATGATTTTCATGCAGGACAATGCTCCATCACACGCGTCCAAGTACTCCACAGGGTGGCTGGCAAGAAAGGGTATAAAAGAAGAAAATCTAATGACATGGCCTCCTTGTTCACCTGATCTGAACCCCATTGAGAACCTGTGGTCCATCATCAAATGTGAGATTTACAAGGAGGGAAAACAGTACACCTCTCTGAACAGTGTCTGGGAGGCTGTGGATGCTGCTGCACGCAATGTTGATGGTGAACAGATCAAAACACTGACAGAATCCATGGATGGCAGGCTTTTGAGTGTCCTTGCAAAGAAAGGTGGCTATATTGGTCACTGATTTGTTTTTGTTTTGTTTTTGAATGTCAGAAATGTATATTTGTGAATGTTGAGATGTTATATTGGTTTCACTGGTAAAAATAAATAATTGAAATGGGTATATATTTGTTTTTTGTTAAGTTGCCTAATAATTATGCACAGTAATAGTCACCTGCACACACAGATATCCCCCTAAAATAGCTATAACTAAAAACAAACTAAAAACTACTTCCAAAACTATTCAGCTTTGATATTAATGAGTTTTTTGGGTTCATTGAGAACATGGTTGTTGTTCAATAATAAAATTAATCCTCAAAAATACAACTTGCCTAATAATTCTGCACTCCCTGTATTTAAAAACCTAACCGTACTCAAATAATTTAAATCTACACTAAAAAATTACTAAGTTACAAAAAACTAACAACTAAGTTACAAAAAATAACAAACACTAAGTTACAAAAAAAAAATAAACACTAAGTTACAAAAAAAATAAAAATAAATTATCAAAGATTTAAACTAATTACACCTAATCTAAGGGCACTATGAAAATAAAAAGCCCCCCTAAAATAAAAAAACCCTAGCCTACAATAAACTACAAATAGCCCTTGAAGACGTCTGCCGGCTTCGATGAGGACTTCTCCCGGCTTCTTGGAGGATGGATATCGGATCTTCAAAACTGTAAGTGAATCTTCAGGGGTTAGTGTTAGGTTTCTTAAGGGTGTATTGGGTGGGTTTTAGTTTTAGGGCAATGGGGAGCTTAGGTTTTTTTAGTTAGGGTTTTATTTGGGGGGTTGTTTGTGTGGGTGGTGGGTTTTACTGTTGGGGGGGTATTTGTATTTCTTATTTACAGGTAAAAGAGCGGATTTCTTTGGGGCAATGCCCCGCAAAAGGCTCTTTTAATGGCTATTTGTAGTTTATTGTAGGCTAGAGTTTTTTTATTTTGGGGGTGCTTTTTTATTTTCATAGGGCCCTTAAATTAGGTGTAATTAGTTTAAATCTTTTTTATTTTTTGTAACTTAGTGATTTTTTTAGTGTAGATTTAAATTATTTGAGTAGGGTTAGGTTTTTAAATATATAATATAGTTAATTTAATTTGTAGTTTAATGTAATTTAGTATAATAGTTAGGGTAGATTAATTATTAGTTTAATGTAATTTTATTATAATAGTTAGGGTAGATTAATTATTAGTTTAATATAGTTTAATGTAATTTTACTATAATAGTTAGGGTAGATTAATTATTAGTTTAATATAGTTTAATGTAATTGTAGGATAATAGTTAGGGTAGATTAATTATTATTTTAATAATTAAGGTAAGTTTAAATTAATTATAAGATAGGGATTAGTTAATATTTAATATAAAGTTAGTGGGTTGTTAGGTTTAGGGGTTATTATGTAAATTTAGTTTATGGCGATGTGGGGGGCTGGCGGTTTAGGGGTTAATAACTTTATTTAGTTGCGGTGGGCTCCGGGAGCAGCGGGATAGGGGTTAATAACATAATGTAGGTGTCAGCGGTATAGGGGGGCAGCAGATTAGGGGTTAAGAACATAATGTAGGTGGCGGTGGGCTCCAGGAGCGGCGGAATAGGGGTTAATAAGTTTATTAGAGTTGCGGTGGGCTCTGGGAGCGGCGGTTTAGGGGTTAATGACTTTATTTAGTTGCGGCAGGATCCGGGAGCGGTGGGATAGGGGTTAAACAGTTTAGTATAGTGGCAGCGTTTAGGGAAAGTATACAAATAAAGCTGTGAAAAAGCCAAAGAGCAGCGAGATCGATGACTGTCAGTTAACAACACTACTTGGTGCACGGCTTTTTGACAGCTTTTTTGTTAAATATGGAGAACGTATTCAGGTCCGCGGGAGCGATGTTAGGCGATGTCAGGCGAGTGTATTGGTTCCGTCAAATGCAGCACAGTTGACGGCTTGATAAGTAGGGGCCTTAATCTGGCAAATTAAATTCCCCTATTACTATAACCTTACCCTTCATGGTTATTTTAGTTATTTCTTCTAATAACAGATTGCTAAGTCTTTAATTTTGTAATCAAGGTCTATATACAACCACAATTCTAAACACATTTTTATCCCCAGTTTCCACAGTCACTCAAATACTTTCCATATCATTATTAGTTCTTAGAATTTCAGTAACCTTTATACTGTATTTTCTTTTATATACAGAGCAACTCCTACATCTTTCCTTCCTACTCTGTTATTTTTAAATAACTTGTATCCAGGTATGGCTATGTCCCAGTCATGAGAATCATTGTACCATGATTCTGTTATAGCTGCTAAAACCAAATTGTCATGTTACATTCATCAGTCAATCACAAAATTCATATATGTATATACTGTGAATTCTTGCATATGCTCAGTGGGAGCTGGTGCCTCAGCAAGTGTGCATATAAAAAGAGTGTGCACATTTCGATAATGGAAGGGAATTGGAAAGTTGCTTATAATAGCAATCTTCATCATTATTCAATCTTTTGCTATATTGTGCTTTTACATTGACTGTGCATATTTTGTGTTTATACAGGTCTGCAAAAACTCTGCAGAAAGACTCTTTCTTTACCATTTTGCATATTTATCTACATTGAAATTAAAAGGACATTGATGTGAAAAAAAATTACATGCTCTGAATTCCTTGCATGTCAATTTTACACTACAGCTGGTGATTGGTAAGGTTGTGCAAATCAGCTGCCGATTGGCACATCATTTGCTTTCTGCTCAGGACCAGCATCTCTCTGCTGCGCCTGGGTGATCCGTACCTATGTATTTAACCCCTTTGTAAATAGTGCACTACTTACAATATCCCACAATATTGCACTCAGTATCCCTTTAAGAAAAATAGATGCTTCTAATTTATCACAAACATAACTTGTGTGACTTAAATAATAAGAACAACTGGGCTTCAAATCAATTGGACCATTACAGACAGTGTGACAAATTTTACATGGTAAACTTTAATGGATTATAAGCTTGACTTATATATTGTTATCATTATTATTATCAGTTATTTGTAAAGCCCCAACAGATTCCATGCTGCTTTAAACATAGGTTTGATATGCAAGCTAAAATTTAGAGGAGAGCTGCACTGTTGTAAATTAGCTCTCATGAAGGTGATCTACAAGATACCTTGGCTCGTAGGTTTACATGCTAAAAGGGCTCAAGGGGATAACAAAAGGAGAAGAGGAACTGAGGTAAGAAAATGTTAGTGTATATTGTATGCATCCCTGAACAGTCATCAAGGAGCACTAGAAACTTTTAAAATTAGGGGAGAGTCTTGTGGAAAGTAACATTAAATAGGGTAAATCTGGAGAAGTCCTGCAGACGGGAATGTAAAGAGATAACAAAAGGAGGAGAGGAGAAGGTCATTAGCAAAGCAAAAGGGACTGGAGGCAAAGTATCGGGAGACAAAGTCTGAGATACAGGTGGGAGCAGTGTTATTGAGAGTGTGGAATGTCACAATAAGGATAACGGGCCAGATTACAAGTAGAATGCTAAATATTGCTTTCAAGAAAGAGATATTAGTGCTCTTCTTTGTAATACCAGCACACGCTAATGTGCACTGGTATTACAAGTTCACAGCGAGCATTGCTGGGAACCATTGCGCTCATGAGAGCGCACTTCCATAGGCTCAAATGGAAAAACTCGTTATGATGCCATCAGAGACAGCATCAGAACATCGCACAGCAAAGGGGGTAAGTTGCACAGCGATGGCAGCAATCTTAAATATATATGTATATGCTGATAAACATATATATGTGTTAAAATGTGTATATACACATATTAACACATACATATACAGTATCCCACAAAATTGAGTACACTTCTCACATTTTTGTAAATATTTTATTATATCTTTTCATGTGACAACACTGAAGAAATGACACCTTGCTACAATGTAAAGTAGTGAGTATACAGCCTGTATAACAGTGTAAATTTGCTGTCCCCTTAAAATAACAACACAGAGTCATTAATGTCTAAACCATTGGCAACAAAAGTGAGTACACCCCTAAGTGTAAATGTCCAAATTGGACCCAATTAGCCATTTTCCCTCCCCGGTGTCATGTGACTCGTTAGTGTTACAAGGTCTCAGGTGGGAATGGGGAGCAGGTGTGTTAACTTTGGTGTTATCGCTCTCACACTCTCTCATACTGGTTACTGGAAGTTCAACATGGCACCTCATGGCAAAGAACTCTCTGAGGATCTGAAAAAAAGAATTGTTGCTCTACATAAAGATGGCCTAGGCTATAAGAAGATTGCCAAGACCCTGAAACTGAGCTGCAGCATGGTGGGCAAGACCTTACAGCGGTTTCACAGGACAAGTACCACTCAGAAGAGTCTTCGCCTTGGTCGACCAAAGGAGCTGAGTGCACATGCTCAGCGTCATATCCAGAGGTTGTCTTTGGGAAATAGACGTATGAGTGCTGACAGCATTGCTGCAGAGATTGAAGGGGTGGGGAGTCAGCCTGTCAGTGCTCAGACCATACGCCGCACACTGCATCAAATTAGTCTGCATGGCTGTTGTCCCAGAAGGAAGCCTTTTCTAAAGATGATGCGCAAGAAAGCCCGCAAACAGTTTGCTGAAGACAAGCAGACTAAGGACATGTCCTGTGGTCTGATGAGACCAAGATAAACTTATTTTGTTCAGAGGGTGTCAATCGTGTGTAGCGGCAAAAAGGTGAGGAGTACAAAAGACAAGTGTGTCTTGCCTACAGTCAAGCATGATGGTGGGATTGTCATGGTCTGGGCATGCATGAGTGCTGCCAGCACTGGGGAGCTACAATTCATTGAGGGAACCATGCATGCCAACATGTACTGTGACATACTGAAGCAGAGCATGATCCCCTCCCTTCGGAGACTGGGCCGCAGGGCAGTATTCCAACATGATAACAACCTGAAACACACCTCGAAGATGACCACTGCCTTGCTAAAGAAGCTGTCTCCAGACCTAAACCCTATTGAGCATCTGTGGGGCATCCTCAAACGGAAGGTGGGGGAGCGCAAGGTCTCTAGCATTCACCAGCTCCGTGATGTCCTCATGGAGAAGTGGAAGAGTACTCCAGTGGCAACCTGTGAAGCTCTGGTGAACTCCATGCCCAAGAGGGGTAAGGCAGTGCTGGAAAATAATGGTAGCCACACAAAATATTGACACTTTTGGCTCAATTTGGATAATTTGGATATTTTCACTTAGGGGTGTACTCACTTTTGTTGCCAACGATTTAAACATTAATGGCTGTGTGTTGAGTTATTTTGAGAGGACAGCAAATTTACACTGTTATAAAGGCTGTACACTCACTAATTTACATTGTAGCAAAGTGTCATTTCTTCAGTGTTGTCACATGAAAAGATATAATAAAATATTTACAAAAATGTGAGGGGTGTACTTACTTTTGTGGGATACTGTATATGTATATAATCATATATATTTATAGGGAACACCCCAATGTAAAGACACTTTTCAGTGCCGTTTTTTTTCTAACACCCCACTCCCACTAACAAAAAAACTACAATGCCCTCTATTTTGAGGGCATTTGAGGCACTTTTAGAAAATTAAACAGAGATCTGATCTCTGGTTAATTTTATAAGCACTAAATGCTATCGAGAGCTTGCGGCAGCAATAACCAGCCACTTGTAATGGCTGGTAAAATATTGCATGCCTTGGATAATTTAGCGATCCACTTGTAATCTAGTCCATTGTGTTTTATTCAGGAGGTTACAGGAAGCTTATGAAGGGATTGGCAGATAGGTGCAGCAGATGAGGAGTGATGTGTAAGAAAGATCATTCATTATGAGTTGTAAAAGAGATAGACAGCAGCTAGGGGGACCAGAGAGGATGTAGTTGCAAAAGTCAAGGTGGGAAATGAAGAGAAAGTGGATTAAAATCTTTTTTGTGTATTGTGTGAGGGAGTGGCAAATTCTAGAGATGTTTTTAAGGTGGAAATGGCAGGTATTGTCCAAAGACTTGATGAGGAGAGTGAAAAGAGCTGAGTCAGGTGTGACCCAAAGACTTTGGGAATGTGCAGTTGAGATAACAATGTTATTATCAACAGTTATAGAAAGTTTGGAGAGATTTAGCTTAATTGTAGTGAGAGGACATCCAGGATAAAATTTTATAAAGACAGTTAGTGACATGAGTTAGTTAGGAAGGGGATAATTCTAGTGTAGAGAGGTATATTTGGGTATCATCAGCATACAAATTATATTGAAACACGTGAAGGAACCTAAGGATGATGTATAAATTGAGAAGAGAAGGGGACCAATGACAGAACCTTGTGGTACCCCAACAGAAAGTGCTAAAGGGGCAGAAGATGCTTCAGAGAAGCCTACAGTAAAGGTACAGTTAGACAGGTAGGAGGAGAACCACGAGAGGGCTGTGTCACAGAAGCCAAAGGAGCTGATCAGCAAGAGCTACCTTTATATTTATTGTTTGTATATTTGAGTAATAACCAATAAATAATTTTGTTGGTTAAGCTTGACAATGGTAGTCCTACTTGTTACTTATGTGTTACAGCTTCAACAACAGTTTGGGAGTGCTGCTTCTAGTACATTGAGCCATTGATCTACATATACTGCTGATGGAATAGGAGTGTATACCTTACGGAAGCACTGCGTGCCATTGAGCACCTGGTTACGGAGCCATTGTAGAGAGTTGCCGGAGATGCCAAGGGGGTCATGCCCCAGAGGTCAAGACTAGATTGTCCCCCTTTCTGATCAAGGGAACGAGTTATTACTGTGGGCTATACATCTGGACTTTGCTGTTTTCTGGCCCACAACATTTTTGGTGCCTCACGCCTGCCATTGATAGAGGTATGAGGCAGATGCTTTCTAATTTATAATCAACTTAGACTTTGCTGTGATACTATCATGTTGAAGGTTCAACAATGACTTTCATTCCTTAATACTAAGAGTGGCCTTTGATGACTTCGGATCTATTACATGGATTACATATATACTGGTGACATTACATATTTTTTACACTGGATTTCCAATAGTTTTTGGCTACTTTAACATCATAACTGAGACATTACCATTATATCATATGGACTAGCCTTTTTGGCTACATCGTTAAGACTTTTTTTGTTTCTGCTTAAGTGATACATTTTCACTATGAAATAATAACAAGAAAATGTATTTGGGTTGTATGTAAAGGTCCAGAGTTTAAGAGTTGTTATGGAATTGTGAACAGGGAGGTTGAAGTCTCCAAGAATCAGGGCAGTTATCTATGAGGAGATGAAATAAGGTAGCCAGGCTGCAAAATTATCAGTAATAAAGTTCAGGAGCCAGAGGGGCGATATCTAACTGCAACACATAGGGCCCAACTCTATAAAGCTCTCTGGGCTGGCGAAATTCTTTAAGAATGCTCACCAGTACTTCAATTTCTCTTGTAGAATTCTATAAAGCCACTTTTTACCCTGAAAACAGGGTGTCGCTAAGGGGCATATACTACATTTTCAAATGGGAAGAAGATTCTACATTACAAAAGTGCACAATGAAATTCGTAATTTAAGAATCATGCAAAACAAATAATTGAACCATTCACATTTAAGTACACAGGAAGTGCAAAAAAACACATCAAAATTATTGGTACTTATAAGTACAAAATATAAAGCGTAATTGTTGTTTTTTCGTAAAATGGACTCACCATGAGTGTGCCATGGGCATATATGAAATATTTCTCAAATCCAAGCGTAATTCTGTAAACATTTTTGCTTTACAGTTCTCACTGTTGTTTCTCATAAATTAAAGAGTGGCGAGCTTTAATCAAAATACCCAAAACTCTAATTTTACAGTGCACTGGAAACAGTGTAATTTAATTTGTATTATGGTTTCTGTGAGAGCCAGAAGGCTGAGATAATGAGTAATGAAGAGGGAGTTCTAGAGAGTACAAGAAAGCAACAGTTCTAGATTGCACAAGCAAAGGGGGTGTTGGCTTTAGATACAAAAGAAACTTGAGTTCTGGTTTCTAGGTCTATGGAAAGGCATACATTGGTGGGCGAGATTAGGAAGTTGTCCCAGGATTAAGAGAGATATCTCCAGTAGCTAGAGTGATACAAGATGAGATACATATTTGCAGTATTGAGAGTGTTTTTGGGATGAGGTGCAGGGTGGAGCGAGAGTTTATCATTAGAGCAAAAGTGAGTTGAGGATAAAAGAGATGGACCAATGAATAATGCAGGTGGTAAGAGGGAAGGAGTAAATGAAAAATATACTTTGATGTATAGACAAGAGATAGCAAAAAGGAACATGAAGATATGGGGCATTTTTACAAAAAAAGGAATCAGTGAAACACACCAAACACAATATTACAAACGTACTTGCCTTGTGTCTCGTCCTTTATTTACAATTTGTTCAATTCTTGTATAATTATTTATTTATTTTTGTTGAAATTATTTTTATTGGCATTTGTATTATAAAACAATTATACATGTAACATACAAAACAGAAGTATTAAAACACTTTTCAAATTATACATTTGAGTCAATGATTGTATTTCATACAAAGCACATCCTGTAAAGACATCACAGTCATGTATTTCTCTCACTACGGTATCTATATAGCTGTAATATAATGGGGGAAATAAGGTCTCAGTCAGTAAGTAGAAGCTCCTCAACATTGGATGGGTGGGGGTTTTCTGTCTAAGTTCAGAGTACATGATCCATGGTTCCCATAAATCTAGGAATTGATCTTTAGAGGATAATAAATCAGCTGCCGAACTAGCCATCCGGTAAAAATAGTCCATTTTCCGCTCTATTAAGTAGAAACCTGAGGGTTCTGTTTTCCAGTATCTGGCAAGGCACATTTTCGTAGCTGTGCAAATTAGAGTTATCAATTTATTATGTTTTGGGGTGAATCCCTTTACTGGAAAGTAATGCATGTTCAGGAAGAAATATCACCTCTCTCTCTCAAAAATAATGCTCAGCAGTCTACCAGTCTCCCTCCATATACATTGAATTTTGTCACAGTGCCACCACATATGCAAATAATTATCATCTCTACAACCTCTGAAACATAAGGTATTATCTTTACCTGCTGTCTTGAATAACCTAGTAGGGTATAGATACCATCTGAAGGTGGACTTCAGGTAGTTTTCTTGCAGAGAAGAGCTGTAAGTAAATGAAGTACCCTGTCTCAGCGTTTTAAACCCAAGTTTGAGTTGGCCATTCTTTTTCCAGGTCGATTTCCCATTTGCACATTGTTTGTGTTTTTGTATTAAGGACTGGTGTATTAAATATGGGCTATAATGTAGCAAATTAAACTTTTAGTCTAATTTTTGAGAGGCATAGGGATTCAAAGGAGGTGAGATTACACTCAGATGATGTACCCATGACTTCATGGACTTAATAGATCTTAATTGGAGGTAATGAAACCAAGTGTGCTTATCTGTGGGGTCCATGTCATTGTATTGTTGAGTCGTTAAGAATTTTCTATAAATTAAAGTATTTGCTATTCTATATAGGCTTCTGTTTGTCGATTTATCTTGAACTATTCCATCTATTGATGAGTTGAGGTCTTCCAGTGGTGTGGCCTGAGAGTTGGTATTAAGTAGGGGGAAACGGAGAAGTGTATTGTCCCAAGCATATAATATATGTGTGATAGTTATAAATATTATTCCCTTCTGTGGTCTGTTAGTTTTAGGAATCCATAAGAGTTTAGCAATGTCATTGACGCCAATCAAGTCTGCCTCTAAGTGTACCCATTGGATATCACTAGTTAATTTGTTCAATAATCAGTCTGAGCCATTCTGGCCGTATTATAGTATGACACTGAGTGTGGGAGACCTATCCCTCCACCACCTATGTATCTTGTCTTGTATAATTATTTTGCCTAATTCTAATTGCCTCAGTTATAAAATGCTCACTTAAAGGGACAGTCTACTCCAGAATTGTTATTGTTTAAAAAAGTAAATTTATGCTTACCTGATAAATTAATTTTCTTCTATAAAGGTAAGACGAGTCCACGGATTCATCCTTTACTTGGGGGATATCATCCTTCCCTACAGGAAGTGGCAAAGAGCACCACAGCAGAGCCGTCTATATAGCTCCTCCCTTAGCTCCACCCCCCAGTCATTCTCTTTGCCTACTCTAAGTACTAGGAAGGGTAAAGTGAAAGAGGTGATAAACTTTTAGTTTTTAATTCTTCAATCAAGAGTTTGTTATTTTTAAATGGTACCGGTTTGTACTATTTACTCTCAGGCAGCAGATGGATGAAGACTGCTGCCTGGAGAATGATGATCTTAGCATTTGTAACTAAGGTCCATTGCTGTTCCCACAGAGGCTGAGGAGTACAGGAAACTTCAGTGTGAGGAACGGTTTCATGCTATGCAGCAATGAGGTATGTTCAGTCATATTTTTTCTGGAGAGACTGTGTATTTCAGAAAGGCTGACATTATACCCAGGAGGGTAAAGGTAAGCAGTAATCCTAGAGCTAAAAAGAAGGGCATTACTTAGCTTGCTTATGGGGCCAATTACATATATGGTTGACACTGAATGTAAAATGTTTGTGAGCAAACGTTTTTTGGATGGGAGTGCTTTAACGTTTTTTGTGGGCAATAAACGTTTTGGGCAACTTTATTTAGGACACACATGGCTTATTTTTAGGGTCTTGGAACCCACATGGCTATTTATAACCGCCATGGTGTGGTTCTTTAAGGCTCAGGGAACATCGAGTGAGATGGGCGTGGCCTATTTTTGCACCTCAGTTGCGCACTTAGTTTTGTACAACAAGCAGCAAGCTCTAACTCCTGAGGGCCCTGGTGTATGTTTGGGGCCAAATCAAAGCTTTTACCCCACACTTTTGATCCCTGAGGGCAGGTAGGGCCACAGCAGGACTGTGGCAAGGTGCTGAGGTTTTTTTTTCCGGATTTGGGCCTATTTTCGATCCGGTTTGGACATTAAGGGGTTAATTGTTAAAAAAACTACCTATTGTGTGTCTACATACAAAATTTTGAAAAATTTGGTGCATGTTTAGGCTGTTTTGCAGAATGTGTATGCTTTTTTTCTCTTAAAGGCACAGTACCGTTTTTTAAGATTGTTATTTTTTCACTAAATAAAGTACTTTCATGCTTGTTTGTAGTCATTACTAGCCTGTTCAACATGTCTGACATTGAGGAAAGTCAATGTTTAATATGTTTAGAAGCCATTGTGGAACCTCCACTTAGAATGTGTCCCTCATGCACTGAAAGGTCAATAAATTGTAAAGAACATATTTTAGCTACTAAAAGTATGTAGCAGGATGATTCTCAGTCAGAAGAGAACCAGGTTATACCATCTAATTCTCCCCAAGTGTCACAACCGTTAACGCCCGAACAAGCGACGCCAAGTACTTCTAGTGTGTCTAATTTTTTCACCCTGCAGGATATGGCCGCAGTTATGAATACTACCCTCACTGAGGTTTTATCTAAGCTGCCAGGGTTGCAGGGGAAGCGCAGTAGGTCTGGTGTGAGAACAAACACTGAGCCCTCTGATGCTTTATTAGCTATATCTGATGTACCCTCACAATGTTCTGAAGTGAGAGATTTGCTGGCTGAGGGAGGGATTTCTGACTTAGGAAATATGTTCCCTCAGACAGATTCAGATATGACGGCTTTTAAATTTAAACTAGAACACCTCCGCTTATTGCTCAGGGAGGTTTAAGCGACTCTGGATGATTGTGACCCTATTGTAGTTCCAGAGAAATTGTGTAAAATGGACAAATTCCTAGAGGTTCCTGCCAACACTGATGTTTTTCCAGTCCCTAAGAGGATTTCGGAAATTGTTACTAAGGAGTGGGATAGACCAGGTATTCCGTTCGCTCCCCCTCCTACTTTTAAGAAAATGTTTCCCATATCAGACGCCGTGCGGGACTCGTGGCAGACGGTCCCTAAGGTGGAGGGAGCTATTTCTACCCTGGCTAAGCGTACAACTATACCTATTGAGGACAGTTGTGCTTTCAAAGATCCTATGGATAAAAAATTAGAGGGTCTCCTGAAGAAAATATTTGTTCATCAAGGTTTTCTTCTCCAACCCATAGCGTGCATTGTTCCTGTAACTACTGCAGTGTCCTTTTGGTTCGAGGCTCTGGAAGAGGCTCTTCAGGTTGAGACTCCATTAGAGGATATTCTAGATAAAATTAGGGCTCTCAAGCTAGCTAATTCTTTCTTTACAGATGCCGCTTTTCAATTGGCTAAATTAGCGGCGAATAATTCAGGTTTTGCCATTTTAGCGCACAGAGCGTTATGGCTTAAGTCCTGGTCTGCTGATGTGTCATCAAAAGCTAAGCTTTTAGCCATCCCCTTCAAGGGTAAGACCCTATTTGGGCCTAAACTGAAAGAGATTATTTCAGACATAACTGGAGGGAAAGGCAATGCCCTTCCTCAGGATAAGATGAATAAGATGAGGACCAAACAAAATAATTTTCATTCCTTTTGAAACTTCAAAGGTGGTCCCTCTTCCTCTGCCGCGAAGCAAGAGGGGAATCTTGCTCAATCCAAGTAAGTCTGGAGACCTAACCAGACTTGGAACAAGGGTAAACAGGCCAAGAAGCCTGCTGCTTCTACCAAGACAGCATGAAGGGGTAGCCCCCGATCCGGGACCGGATTTAGTAGGGGGCAGACTTTCTCTCTTCGCTCAGGCTTGGGCAAGAGACTTCAGGACTCCTGGGCTTTAGAAATAGTAACCCAGGGGTATCTTCTAGATTTCAAAGATTCTCCCCCAAGGGGGAGATTCCATCTTTCTCAATTGTCTGTAAACCAGACAAAAAGAGAGGCGTTCTTACGCTGCGTAGAAGACCTATATTCCATGGGAGTGATCTGCCCAGTTCCGAATACAGAACAGGGGCAAGGGTTCTACTCCAATCTGTTTGTGGTTCCCAAAAAAGAGGCAACTTTCAGACCAATTTTGGATCTCAAGATCCTAAACAAATTCCTCAGAGTCCCATCCTTCAAGATGGAGACCATTTGGACTATTTTGCCAATGATCCAGGAGGGTCAATATATGACCACCGTGGACTTAAAGGATGCGTATCTACACATTCCTATCCACAAAGATCATCACAAATTCTTCAGGTTCGCCTTTCTGGACAAGCATTACCAGAAAATTTTTCTGACGGAGGTCATGAAATCAAAGATTTTATCCATCTGCCGAGCTCTTCATTCCATTCCTCGGCCGTCAGTGGCTCAGTGTATGGAGGTAATCGGTTTAATGGTAGCGGCAATGGACATAGTTCCGTTTGCTCGCTTGCATCTCAGACCACTGCAACTTTGAATGCTCAAACAGTGGAATGGGGATTATGCAGATTTATCTCCTCGGATAAATCTGGACCAAGATACCAGAGACTCTCTTCTTTGATGGTTGTCACAGGATCATCTGTCCAAGGGAATCTGTTTCCGCAGGCCAGCATGGGTCATAGTGACGACGGACGCCAGCCTATTGGGCTGGGGTGCAGTCTGGAATTCCCTGAAAGCACAGGGATTGTGGACTCAGGAGGAGGCTCTCCTCCCAATAAATATTCTAGAACTGAGAGTGATATTCAACGCGCTTCAGGCGTGGCCTCAGCTGGCGTCGGCCAGATTCATAAGATTCCAGTCGGACAATATCACGACTGTAGCATATATCAATCATCAAGGGGGAACAAAGAGTTCTCTAGCGATGATAGAGGTTACCAAAATAATTCAATGGGCAGAGACTCACTCTTGCCATCTATCAGCAATCTATATCCCAGGAGTGGAGAACTGGGAAGCGGATTTTCTAAGTCGTCAGACTTTTCATCCGGGGGAGTGGGAACTCCATCTGGAGGTGTTTGCACAATTGATTCAGCAATGGGGCACACCAGAATTGGATCTGATGGCGTCTCATCAGAACGCCAAACTTCCTTGTTACGGGTCCAGGTCAAGAGATCCTCAGGCAGTACTGATAGATGCTCTAGTGTACCCTGGAGATTCAACCTGGCTTATGTGTTTCCACCATTTCCTCTCCTTCCTCGTTTGATTGCCAGAATCAAACAGGAGAGAGCTTCAGTGATTTTGATAGCACCTGCGTGGCCACGCAGGACTTGGTATGCAGACCTGGTGGACATGTCATCTCTTCCACCATGGACTCTGCCACTGAGACAGGACCTTCTGATTCAAGGTCTGTTCCAGCATCCAAATCTAGTTTCTCTGCGGCTGACTGCTTGGAGATTGAACGCTTGATTTTATCCAAGCAGGGTTTCTCTGAGTCGGTCATAGATACCTTGATTGAGGCTCGAAAGCCTGTCACCAGGAAAATTTATCACACGATATGGCGTAAATATATTTATTGGTGCGAATCCAAAGGCTACTCATGGAGTAAGATCAGGATTCCTAGGATTTTGTCCTTTCTCCAAGAAGGATTGGAGAAGGGGCTATCAGCTAGTTCCTTAAAGGGACAGATATCTGCTTTATCAATTCTACTGCACAAACGTCTGGCAGATGTTCCAGACGTTCAGTCGTTCTGTCAGGCTTTAGTTAGAATCAAGCCTGTGTTTAAACCTGTTGCTCCACCATGGAGTTTGAATTTAGTTCTTATGGTTCTTCAAGGGGTTCCGTTTGAACCTATGCATTCTGTTACGGTACCAACAGGATACCAAGGTTAATACCAGATGAACAATGTCCTGCATAGGGAATCAGCAATTCACAACCAAGCCAGTTTTCAGGTTTAAAACAGAATGACATTTATTAAAGGCTAGATGCCTAGTATTTATGCAGGTCTGACCCCCCCCCCCCAGATGGGGGTTGAAAGACTGTTGTACATTACATGGAGGGAACAAGCCCTTTGACATGATACAATAGAATTATATTACTTAAACACTTCAACCACAAGACACTCTTGGCCCTTCTTATCACTTAGGCGTTTTCTCTCTGGAGGTGATCAAACAATAGAATGCTTAGCACTAATTAGATTATAGCTGGAGCCAGCAACTCTGTCTTTAGAAATTAGTTTCTTAGCTAAACACAATTAACTCCTTCAGTCCTGACAGAAGGGTCTGTCACATATCTCCCCCCTTGTGGAACACTCCGGCAGACCCGGCTTGACCCTTTGGCGGGTCAACCTGGGGATGACCGGACTAGGAGGTGGTAGGCATGTCAGTTTGCCAGGACAATCCATCTGTATTCCCGTTATGAGAGAGAATTCCTGTCCATACAAAGAAGGGTTCAACTTCCTCAGTGCCCAGACTAGGGCTAAACAGTCCTTCAAAATCCCATCAGCTTCTTTACGAGTTTTCTGTACCTGCTCTTTATAGGTATCCACAATCCCTTCATACTGACATAGGGTGCCCTTGAGTTGCTGCACCTCACTATGAGCCAGCGTCAGCTTCTCCTCAAGTGTCGCTAAGTTTGTCTTTAAGGTTTCATGTCCCACTCTCAAGCTGGTGTTTTCTGCAGTCTGTCGGTGCAGCTTGTCTAGCAGAGATTCACGTTCTAAACGTGCTTTTTCCTCTGCGCTCCTCTTCTCCTTCATCAGCGCATTGTAACGGGACCTCCACATATCAATAGCGGATAGAGATTTACTGAGCTCAGCGTCCTGGGGCTTAGCAGCAGGTGGGTCAGTCTCTGCTGCACGGATCTGGGCACGGGTAGTCACAGAGTTAACATCAGCGGGACCCATAGGAGCGTAGGCAGAAACAAGGGGGGCCAAGTCATTTCCAAGAAGAACATCAGCAGGTAAGTCCTTCTAGACCCCCACATTCACAGGTCTAGCGCCCACTCCCCAATCCAAATGTACCCTGGCAACAGGTAGGCTGAACACATCGCCCCTTGCTACCCTCACAGCCACAGTGTCTCCAGTGTACTGTTTCTCAGACACCAAGTTCTTTTGAAGCAAGGTCATGGTAGCACCAGTATCCCGTAGACCACTGACCTTCTTCCCATTCACTTTAACCAGTTGCCGGTTATTCCAGTGGGCAGCTTGCACAAGGTCTGCCTCATGTAGGATGCTCCAGCATTCTTGCGCCTCTACGTAGCGGGCCGCAGGCTGAGGATTACGTGGGATTCCGCCGGCAGGTCTTCTCCAGTACTGCGCTTGGTTCGCTGCGTTTAGGGGACACTCTGGTCTTTTGTGCCCTAGTTGCTTACATCCAAAGCATCGAATCGGTTGTGAGTAGCCCCGCAAATTGAACAGGGCTCTCTGAGGGTAGTTCGTGGCCGGAGGCCGTGTGGTATAGCGGTGCGCCGGGGTTTGGTAACTGGCAGCTGCTGGGGTGACTGGGGGTCTGTACTCCACTCTAGCAGGGGGCTTAGTGGTAGCAGTGTCCAGTTTGCGGGCATCCGTATACTCATCTGCCAAGCGAGCCGCTTCCTGCAGGGTGGAGGGTTTACGGTCCCGAACCCACTCTCGAACTCCTGCGGGTAACTTGTCGAAGCAATGTTCCAACAGGAATAGCTGCAGCACCTCTTCCCCAGATATGGCTTGGCACCCCGCTATCCAGTGAGCTGCTGTGCGGTGCACCTTACATGCCCACTCAAGGTAGGAATCTCCAGCTAATTTAACAGTGTCTCTGAACCGCCTCCGGTATGCCTCCGGTGTAACCGCATACCTGGAGAGCAGAGCCTCTTTTACCGTATTATAATCCCTGACTTCCTCATCTGGAATGGCCCGAAAAGCCTCTCTGGCCCGGCCGGATAATTTTCCAGATAATATCGTGACCCAGTCCTCTGCGGGTACCTTGTGTAGTGCACATTGCCTCTCAAAATCTGCAAGGTACCCATCAATCTCTCCTTCTGTTTCCAGGAAGTTTTTAAAAGCTGCAAAATTTACTTTTCTCTTTTCCATCTTAGTCAGTATTGTAATAATCCCCCTCTTCCTGAGGTTACTGGCTTGTGTAGTTGCTCTTCTGGGCGATAAGGTTCATTCCGTCGCTTGCCACCAATTGTTACGGTACCATAAGGATACCAAGGTTAATACCAGATGAACAATGTCCTGCATAGGGAATCAGCAATTCACAACCAAGCCAGTTTTCAGGTTTAAAAAAGAATGACATTTATTAAAGGCTAGATGCCTAGTATTTATGCAGGTCTGACCCCCCCCCCCAGATGGGGGTTGAAAGACTGTTGTACATTACATGGAGGGAACAAGCCCTTTGACATGATACAATAGAATTATATTACTTAAACACTTCAACCACAAGACACTCTTGGCCCTTCTTATCACTTAGGCGTTTTCTCTCTGGAGGTGATCAAACAATAGAATGCTTAGCACTAATTAGATTATAGCTGGAGCCAGCAACTCTGTCTTTAGAAATTAGTTTCTTAGCTAAACACAATTAACTCCTTCAGTCCTGACAGAAGGGTCTGTCACACATTCCATAGATTTTAAGCTTCTATCTTGGAAAGTTCTGTTTTTAGTTGCTATCTCTTCTGCTTGAAGAGTTTCTGAACTATCTGCATTGCAATGCGACTCGCCTTATCTTATTTTTCATGCTGATAAGGTGGTTTTGCGTACCAAACCTGGATTCCTTCCTAAGGTTGTTACTAATAAGAATATTAATCAAGAAATTGTTGTTCCTTCTCTTTGTCCTAATCCTTCCTCTAAGAAGGAGCGTCTGTTGCACAACTTGGACGTGGTTCGTGCTTTGAAGTTTTACTTGCAAGCGACCAAAGATTTACGTCAAACATCTTCTTTGTTTGTTGTCTATTCTGGAAAACGTAGAGGTCAAAAAGCTACGGCTACCTCTCTTGCCTTTTGGTTGAAAAACATCATCCATTTGGCATATGAGACTGCTGGACAGCAGCCTCTTGAAAGAATTACAGCTCACTCTACTAGAGCAGTGGCTTCCACATGGGCTTTAAAAATGATGCTTCTGTTGGACAGATTTGTAAGGCTGCGACTTGGTCTTCAATTCATACTTTTTCCAAATTTTACAAATTTGATACCTTTGCTTCTTCAGAGGCTATTTTTGGGAGAAAAGTTCTTCAAGCAGTGGTGCCTTCTGTTTAACCATCTGTCTTGTCCCTCCCGTTCATCCGTGTCCTGTAGCTTTAGTATTGTATCCCACAAGTAAAGGATGAATCCGTGGACTCGTCTTACCTTTATAGAAGAAAACTAAATTTATGCTTACCTGATAAATTGATTTCTTCTATGGTAAGATGAGTCCACGGCCCGCCCTGTCATTTTAAGACATATTGTATTATTTTTATTTAAACTTCAGTCATCTCTGGACCTTGTAGTTTCTCCTTTTTCTTCCTGTACCTTCAGTCGAATGACTGGGGCGAGGAGCTAAGGGAGGAGATATATAGACAGCTCTGCTGTGGTGCTCTTTGCCACTTCCTGCTAGCAGGAGGATAATATCCCACAAGTAAAGGATGAATCCGTGGACTTGTCTTACCATAGAAGAAATCAATTTATCAGGTAAGCATAAATTTAGTTTTTTCTACGATACGAGTCCACGGATTTCATCCTTACTTGTGGGATATTAACCTCCTGCTAACAGGAAGTGGCAAAGAGCACCACAGCAGAGCTGTATATATAGTTCCTCCCTTCCCTCCACCTCCAGTCATTCGACCGAAGTTAGGAAGAGAAAGGAAAAGCCAAAGGTGCAGAGGTGACTGAAGTTTATAAAAAATAATAACATAATCTAAATCTGTCTGAAAAATGACAGGGAGGGCCGTGGACTTGTCGTATCATAGAAGAAATTAATTTATCGGGTAAGCATAAATTTACTTTTCTTCTACAAGATACGACGAGTCCACAGATTTCATCCTTACTTGTGGGATACAATACCAAAGCTACAGGACACGGATGAAACGGGAGGGACAAAACAGAGACCTAAACGGAAGGCACCACTGCTTGAAGAACCTTTCTCCCAAAACCAGCCTCAGAAGAAGCAAAAGTATCAAATTTGTAATATTTGGAAAAAGTATGAAGAGACAACCAAGTCGCAGCCTTGCAAATCTGTTCAACAGAAGCACATGTGGAAGCCACAGCCCTAGTAGAATGACCCGTAATTCTTTCAGGATGCTGCTGTCCAGCAGTCTCATATACCAGGCGGATGATACTCTTCAGCCAAAAAGAAAGAGAGGTAGCCGTAGCTTTCTGACCCCTACGCTTTACAGAAAAAACAATGAATAATGAAGATGATTGACGGAAATCCTTAGTCGCCTGCAAGTAAAACGTCCAAGTTATGTAACAGACGCTCCTTCTTAGAAGATGGATTAGGACACAAGGAAGGAACAACAATTTCCTGATTAATATTCTTATTTGAAACAACCTTAGGTAGGAATCCAGGTTTGGTACGTAAAACCACCTTATCAGAATGAAAGATAAGATATGGCGAATCACATTGTAATGCTGAAAGCTCAGAAACTCTACGAGCAGAAGAAATAGCAACCAAAACCAAAACTTTCCAAGATAACAATTTTATATCTATGGAATGCATGGGTTCAAATGGAACCCCTTGAAGAACACTAAGGACTAAATTCAAACTCCATGGTGGAGCAATTGGTCTAAAGACAGGCTTAATTCTGGACAGAGCCTGACAAAAAGACTGAACATCTGGAACATCTGCCAAACGTTTGTGTAGCAAAATTGACAAAGCAGAAATCTGTCCCTTTAAGGAACTCGCTGATAACCCTTTCTCCAATCCTTCTTGGAGAAAAGACAGAATCCTGGGAATCCTAACTTTACTCCAGGAGTAGCCCATGGATTCACACCAAAAAAGATATTTACGCCATATCTTATGATAGATCTTTCTAGTGACAGGCTTACGTGCCTGAATCAAAGTATCGATGACCGAATCGGAGAATCCCCACTTAGATAAAATCAAGCGTTCAATCTCCAAGCAGTCAGCTGCAGAGAATTTAGATTTGGATGTTGGAAAGGTCCTTGAATGAGAAGGTCCTGTCTCAATGGAAGTTTCCACGGTGGCAGAGAGGACATGTCCACTAGATCCACGTACCAAGTCCTGCGTGGCCACGCAGGCGCAATCAGAATTACTGAAGCTCTCTCCTGTTTGATCCGAGCAATCACGCGGGGAAGGAGAGGAAACGGTGGAAACACATAAACTAGGCTGAACGACCAAGGCATTGCCAAGGCATCTATCAGTTCGGCCTGAGGATCCCTCGACCTGGATCCATATATTGGAAGCTTGGCATTCTGTTGAGATGCCATCAGATCCAATTCCGATCTTCCCCATCGGAGAATCAGTGAGGCAAATACCTCCGGATGGAGTTCCCACTCCCCCGGGTGAAAAGCCTGTCGGCTTAAGAAATCCGCTTCCCAGTTGGCTACTCCTGGGATGTAGATTGCTGACAGATAACAAGAGTGAGCCTCTGCCCATCGAATTATCTTGGATACTTCTGTCATCGCTAAGGAACTCCTCGTTCCCCCCTGATGATTGATATAAGCCAGTCGTGATGTTGTCCGACTGGAGTCTGATGAATTTGTCCGAAGCCAACTGAGACCATGCCTGAAGCGCATTGAATATTGCTCTCAACTCCAGAATATTGATTGGAAGTAGAAACTCTACCAGAGTCCATACACCCTGAGCCTTCAGGGAATTCCAGACTGCACCCCAGCCCAGAAGGCAGGCGTTCGTTGTCACTATCACCCACGAGGGTCTGCGGAAACACGTCCCCTGGGACAGATGATCCGGTGACAACCACCAAAGAAGAGAGTCTCTGGTCTCTTGATCCAGATTTATCAGAGGAGATAAATTTGCATAGTCCCCATTCCACTGTCCGAGCATGCACAGCTGCAGTGGTCTGAGATGAAAACGAGCAAACAGAATGATGTCCATTGCCGATACATATTAATCCAATTACCTCCATACACTGAGCCACTGATGGCCTAGGATTGGACTGAAGGACTCGGCAAGTATTTAGAATTTTTGACTTTCTGACCTCCGTCAGAAATATTTTCATGTCTACAGAATCTATCAGAGTTCCCAAGAAGGAAACCCTTGTCTGTGGAACTAGTGAACTCTTTTCTAGGTTCACCTTCCATCCGTGAGTTCTCAGAAAGGACAACACTGTGTCTGTATGAGATTTCGTCAGATGATAACTTGACGCCTGAATCAAAATATCATCCAGATAAAGTGTCACTGCTATGCCCCGCAGCCTGAGAACCACCAGAAGGGACCCTAGAACCTTTTGTGAAGATCCTGGGTGCTGTGGCCAACCCGAAGGGAAGAGCCACGAACTGAAAATTTGTCCAGGAAGCCGAACCTTAGGAACTGATGATGATCCTTGTGGATAGGAATATGAAGGTATGCATCCTTCAAGTCCACGGTAGTCATATATTGACCCTCCTGGATCATTGGTAAAATTGTTCGGATGGTCTCCATCTTGAAGGATGGAACTCTGAGAAACTTGTTTAGACTCTTGAGGTCTAAAATAGGTCTGAACGTTCCCTCTTTTTTGGGAACTACGAAAAGATTTGAGTAAAATCCCTGTCCCTGTTCTTTTTTTTTTTTTTTTTTAAACTTTTATTTATATCCAACAATGTAGACATACACAAGCGATATTTTCCTACCACGCAGGGTAGGAATAAAACATTAGCATATTTGATAAGGTACAAATTGGGATATTCAAGAGTTTAGTAAGGCCGTGTACATACAATAATCTCAAACTGTATTAACTCATACTTATGACCCATTAACCTTTTTCCAATATGCCCACATTGTTGGGATTTTTCTCTTTATTAATGAATGAGAATTTTTATTCCTGAAGATTCAACTCGTCTTAACTGTAAAACATCATCTTCCATGTGTGTCCGCAAACTTGGAATTATTAACAATTGAACATCCCGAAAGGGTTGTAACAAATGGCAGGAAGGGTGTTAACTGGGAATGATAATGAACCCACAGGACTACTCATAAATTATGTAGATTACTGGGTTATATAAGATAGATAGTAACAGCATACTACTATAATGTAAAAGTCACCATGGAAAGAATGATTAGGATTGCAATATAGTTGTCTGTATTGGCATCTGAGAACTTAGAGATATAACTTATAGAGTAAACAATTGAGGTGCGGTATAGACAAGAGAAACCGCATATTTAAATCTCCTTGCCAAGGAGGTGTATTATGTATGTGGGGGGGAGGGGTGGGAAGAGGAGGTGATTACTTAGGCATGATAAGCTAAAATGCGCTGCCCCTACTTAAAGAGAAGAGAATATACTGTGTTGTAAATGAGGAACAGTGTGTATATATGTTTAAATACTACTGTATGATATGACCTAACGGAGAGAATCCTGTTCAACCGCATTATTAGCTAGTGTATAGGAAGTAGCATTGATTGCATAATATGATTACATTATACCCTGCAAGATAGACCCTTAATATCTAGGTTCAGAATCTTGGTGTAGTATTCATAACTCACTGTGAGACATAAAAAGAGAGAGGGCAATGCATGGTAATAACAGTGCAGGGCCAGCCAGCACTAAGAGACAGTATAAATGCTTTAAGAAACTTATATTAGGTTACAGGAATTTCTACTAAGCAGAGCTTTTGTTGATTAGGGGTCGATATATGTTTATCTTATGAAACACTTGCATCGCCTCCACATTCTACTCAATATAATAAAATACAGGGACCCGGGGTAACTATATACTAGCTTATCCCATTGCTCTGGGTAGTAAATACTATGAATTGAATGGCGCAGGAGACACTGAAGTTCCGCTGTGAGCTAGGAGCTGTGCATATCTAACAGAGGGAAGAGTGTCCCAGGACATTGGCCATGCTAATGAAAACCGCAAGTAGACATACCCTGCCCCGGCCGCAGGCAGCGCACCTCCAACTACGAAAGACATCAACGCGACCAATAACTATAGTATAACCTTATTCTGTACAAATATTTTAGAGGATAGCAACAGCTGTTCTTACAAATAGGTGATCAATAAAGGTATGTGCATGATAAGCTAGAAGTCAGTAACTCTATTATATCTCTATTAAAGTATCAATGCAAACAAAAGTTGGTAGTTATATAACTATGAGAGATGGGAAGCAGTCTGACGTAGATCTGTAGAACAGGGCTCAACATATATATGACCGTACAAGTCTAGGGGCTAAAAACTCATATGTATCTCATATGGGAACCTTGGTTGATATATTGGTGGGAAATATTTGCTCAACAGGGGATATGTGTACTAAGCTAGCAAGATAGGTGCAGTGGTGTGTCAGGACTAGAGTAATCACTTTAACTACAATCTGTAGCTAAGTGATAAGTTATTTAGCTGCGCTATCCAAAGATAGCTTAATGAGTGTAGTATACTAATATCTAGGTAATCCTATATTAGCACAACTATATCAAATGTATTTAAAAATGTATTTATTACAATGCGAAAAAACAGAAAATTAAAATCAAATCAATGCAAGCATATAATGATTAGACCATTTAAATACACACAATAAATGGATAATATGCAGGACATATAAAGCATAACATATGAAGCATACAAACGAGACCAATGGGATGATGTTGATGAGATGATATGGTTCCAATGTAATAGATTGTGGCATATGTGGCAAGCCGTATTAGTAAAGCAGACACATGTGTTTAATAAACACAGCGATGTTAGCAAGGTTAGCGTTTTACTTTTTCTTTCCCAAAGTTGCAGAGTTGGCCAAACTGCAGAATAGAGGCGAGAAGAATGGACAAGAAAATCCTTTTACAAACACAAAATGAGTTCAAATTGGCAAGGTGTTTACTAATACTTACACCGGAAGCCAAGTGATGTTCCTCTGTGTTTGTTTGTTCCTCCAGGCGGCAAATTTCAAACGGTCCTGTCTCTTGATTGTAACTATCAATATGATGAGTCATCATATTGATAGTTACAATCAAGAGACAGGACCGTTTGAAATTTGCCGCCTGGAGGAACAAACAAACACAGAGGAACATCACTTGGCTTCTGGTGTAAGTATTAGTAAACACCTTGCCAATTTGAACTCATTTTGTGTTTGTAAAAGGATTTTCTTGTCCATTCTTCTCGCCTCTATTCTGCAGTTTGGCCAACTCTGCAACTTTGGGAAAGAAAAAGTAAAACGCTAACCTTGCTAACATCGCTGTGTTTATTAAACACATGTGTCTGCTTTACTAATACGGCTTGCCACATATGCCACAATCTATTACATTGGAACCATATCATCTCATCAACATCATCCCATTGGTCTCGTTTGTATGCTTCATATGTTATGCTTTATATGTCCTGCATATTATCCATTTATTGTGTGTATTTAAATGGTCTAATCATTATATGCTTGCATTGATTTGATTTTAATTTTCTGTTTTTTCGCATTGTAATAAATACATTTTTAAATACATTTGATATAGTTGTGCTAATATAGGATTACCTAGATATTAGTATACTACACTCATTAAGCTATCTTTGGATAGCGCAGCTAAATAACTTATCACTTAGCTACAGATTGTAGTTAAAGTGATTACTCTAGTCCTAATTTTATTAAGGAGTTTGGGGATTCCTTATATTTATTTTTAGCAGCTTTGTGTAAATACTCACAGCGCAGAGGCTATATTTTTTTCAAAATTTTGCAGTGGTGTGTCAACCTTCAAAGTAAGCTCATAACCATAAGTGCAATATACTACAATAAGGCTTCCCAACGCAAATCTATAAACCTGCACTGAAGGCATAAAACTTAGCAGAAAAAAAAAAAAAAATTGTGAGCAGTCACAACCATCATCTCTTTGTTTCTAACATTAGTTGTAGTCATTAAAAGGTAGCTGGAGAGATATAGATAATTACATAGCAAGTAGATAGAGCAATGCAATGCAAACCAAATAAAGGGCGAATAATTTAAATAGGATAAACATCGTCATAATCAGTAGGTCTTCGGTATAGTTGTGAGCTTAAAGCTACAGACCACCAAGTCTTCAGTAAATAATTCGGACAATGTGAGGGTACAAAAGAAAGTCTCAGCATTAGTAAAAGATAAGAGTGTATAAGGAATATAAAATCTGATCATAATAATAGATTAGCTCCTTGTTTTGCGCAAAACAGAGGGCTATCATTCTATGCAGTGAGCATCTTGCAAACTTTCAATAGACCAGAAGCACTGAAACTAGTCGTCACCAAAACCTCAGCCGGACAGTTCATCTAACCGATACCTCTAGGGATCATTATTTCCGGACTTAGCAGAGGCCCTGGGTTGTTCTCCTGGGTTGCAGCAATAGGTAGGTAGTCTTCCCCTATACTCTCTGTATCTGTTATCTCCATTAGTGGCAAAAGGTATATACAATCCTTGAGCTTAGGAGATGTTTGGGTGGCTGCAGGGGCTATGCAGAGTGCTGTTTCCATGGATCCATATATGCGCGGTAAAGAGATTATGTTCGCTTCCTCATACCGGGTCGGGCTGTCTCCTGTGTCTCTCCATGTGCTATGTGGGACGAGCACTGGACACCGGGGCCCCAGGGTGCCAGCCACATCGCAAGCGGTTATGGGGACATGGTGTGAGGCGTCAGGACTTGTAGGGTCTGCCTCGGCTGAATGAGCCGCCATCTGAAGCATGCAGGTAAATTCAACTTGGTAGTTGTCCAGGAGTTTATTCAGCTCTTTAAAGATAAATGCCGCTAGGCCCATGCTGACTCTCATGGTGAATGACATTGTAAAATGTAAAATAGCTATTACTAGTCAATTTCTTGCCTCTTTGGTTGTACACCGCGTGGGTTATAAGATGGCCGCCGCTCAACACTCCGATCATCCAGGCAAGCTTCAATGAGGTCAAGATGTATCTACCAGTAGCAGTTATGCCTGGTTTTAGTTTATTAAAGTCACTGGTCCCACAAGTACTAGCTGTGATTAAAATGAGGGAGCTGAACGGCCGTTAAATTAGTTTTTTATATATAGTATGGCCGGAGCTGCAATAAAATGCGACCGCTCAGCTCCAATGATGGCTCCTCCCCCCCCCTCCTGTCCCTGTTCTAATCTTGGAACAGGACAAATTACTCCCATATTACTCCAAATTACTCCCTCTCTTTTTATCTGGTTTACAGACAATTGTGAAAGAAGAAATCTCCCTCTTGGGAGAAAATTTTTGAATTCCAGTTGATACCTGTTGGTCACGATTTCCAGTGCCCAGGGGTCCTGAACATCTCTTACCCAAGCCTGGGTAAAGAAAGAAAGTCTGCCCCCTACTAGATCTGGATCCGGATCGGGGGCCGTCCCTTCATGCTGTCTTTGTAGCAGCAACGGTCTTCTTGGGTTGCTTACCCTTGTTCCAAGCCTGGTTGGGTATCCAGACGGACTTGGCCTGAGTAAAATTCCCTTCCTGCTTTGTGGAGGAAGAGGAAGCAGAGGGTACTCCTTTAAAATTTCGAAAGGAACGAAAATTATTTTGTTTACCCTTCACCTTAACAGACTTATCCTGAGGTAGAGCGTGACCTTTACCTCCAGTAATGTCAGAAATGATTTCCTTCAACTCAGGTCCGAATAGGGTCTTACCCTTGAAAGGAATAGCTAAGAGCTTTGATTCAGATGACACATCAGCAGACCACGATTTTAACCATAACGCTCTATGTGCCAAATGGCAAATCCTGCATTTTTTGCCGCCAACTTAGCAATTTGAAAGGCGGCATCTGTAATAAAAGAATTAGCTAGCTTGTCCTCTAAAGGGGTCTCAATCTTCAGAGACTCTTCTAGATCATCAAACCAAAAAGCTGCTGCAGTAGTAACTGGAACAATGCAAGCTGTTGGTTGTAAAAGGAAACCCTGATGAATAAATAATTTCTTTAGAAGACCCTCTAACGTCTTATCCATAGGGTCTTTGAAAGCACAACTGTCTTCAATAGGAATAGTTGTACGCTTAGCCAGGGTAGATATAGCTCCCTCCACCTTAGGGACCGACTGCCAAGAGTCCCGAATGGTGTCTGATATGGGATACATTTTCTTGAAATTAGGAGGAGGAGAGAACGGTATACCCGGTCTGTCCCATTCCTTCTTTATAATTTCAGAAATTCTTTTAGGAACCGGAAAAACATCAGTGTAAGTAGGTACTTCTAGATATTTGTCCATTTTACACAATTTCTCTGGTAGTATCACAATAGGGTCACAATCATCCAGAGTCGCTAAAACCTCCCGAAGTAACAGGCGGAGGTGTTCAAGCTTAAATTTAAAGGACATGACGTCCGAATCAGTCTGAGGTAACATACTTCCTGGGTCTGAAAGTTCTCCCTCAGGCAACAATTCCCTGACCCCCAACCCAGAGCCCTGTGAGGGTACATCGGAAATAGCCAACAAAGCATCAGAGGACTCAGTATTCACATTAATTCCTGTCCTACTACGTTTACCCTGTAACACTGGTACCTTAGATAATACCTCTGTAAGAGTAGTTGACATAACTGCAGCCATATCCTGCAGAGTAAAAGAATTAGACATATTTGATGAACTTGGAGTCGCTTGTGTGGGCATCAAAGGTTGTGACACTTGGGGAGAATTAGATGGCATATCCTGATTCTCTTCAGACTGAGAATCATCCTTAGGCACACTTTCTTTACCTAAAATATGCTTTTTACATTGTAAGGCCCTTTCAGTACAAGAGGTACACAAAGTTAGAGGGGGTTCCACAATGGCTTCTAAACACATAGAACAATTAGTTTCGTCAATGTCAGGCATGTTGAATAGACTAGTAATAACCACAATAGTCGTAGATCACCTCATTTATTGATTCAAACAACTTTTAGAAAAATGTGTACTGCGCCTTTAAAGGGCCATAATACCCAAATGTTTAAACACTTGAAAGTGATGCATAATAGCTGTAAAAAGCTGGCTAGAAAATATCACCTGAACATCTCTATGTAAAAAAGAAAGATATTTTACCTCATAAGTTCCTCAGTAGCCACATCCCATTGTAAATGATTTCTAAGCAGCTTATTAGTATGTCTGTCCTGGAACAGCTAAGGGGATGGGCCTCGTGCACTCTCATATTATTTCCCTATTCAGGTTAAAGGAAGCTTACTATGAAATCTCATGATAGTTAAGTCAAATCTCATGAAATCACAGTAAAAGAGTACATGACCTCAGCACTGCTGATGCTGATTGGCTGCAGTTCATTTCTTCATTTTTTATTTTTTTTACCTGCAGCTGGGAGCATCCGAGTATAACTTACTCTGCTGAGCTGAGGAGATTGTGAGGTAAAATATCTTCCCTTTTTACATAGAGATGCTCAGGTGATATTTTCCTGTCAGCTTTTTACCGTTATACTGCATCAGTTTCAAGTGATTTAGCATATGAGTATTATGTCCCTTTAAGAAATAAAAAGCACAACAATTTTTTCTCAAACTGCGTAAAACGTTTAAAAAACGCTACACAATTAAATATAATAATTCAATTGGCCCAAAAATTCTTGCACCCTATAAGTAAAAGGTGAATTTACCCTCTAAGAGACATTTTAATAAAAAAATATATCTTAACAGAAAAAGTGACCCCTACACCTTTCCACAGCTCTGCTGTGGCGCCTACCTGCCCACAGGGTACTGCAAAATGACTCGACAACGATCCGGTGAACAGAACACAACTTTAGGCCCCACCGGAGCTAATGCCTGCTGCCTTCTCAGTCAGAGTAAACTGCGCGTCTGAGCGCGCGAAATAGGCCCCGCCCATCATGGACGTCGTCTTAACAGTCTGTTTAACCGCATGGGAAGCAGTTTGAAAAATAAAGCCATGTGGTCCCCTTAAAATCTCTTAACAAGAACTGCAGCCCTACTGACTTTAAATAAAATATAAAATGTCAAGCTGTCTCTCCCAGTGTCCAGCCCCAATACAGTGTCAAAGCAATATGTATAAAACACAGGACTTTCAGTAACACCCTCAGTGATACAGGTCTACTGCTTACCCCTTCCCTTGCAGGGAAAAATGTTAGCCAGTTCTGATATAAAAAGTCTCCTTAGAAATAAAAGACTGAACATACCTCAATGCTGCTTGTAGCATGACACCATTCTCCACACTGAAGATTTCTCTTGCACTACCTTCAGAAGCTCTGTGGGAACCAAAATGGATCTTAGTTACATCTGCTAAGATCATCAACCTCAGGGCAGAAATCTTCTTCATTCCATATCTCCCTGAGGAAAATAGTACTCACCAGTACCATTTAAAATAAAAAAATTCTTGATTGAAGAATCTAAAACTAATACCTCACTTTACCTGTTCCTATTACTAACACAGGCAAAGAGAATGACTGGGGGTGGAGGGAAGGGAGGAGCTATATATACAGCTCTGCTGTGGTGCTCTTTGCCAGGAGGTTAATATCCCACAAGTAAGGATGAAATCCGTGGACTCGTCGTATCTTGTAGAAGAAAGATAGGTAATCCCTTAAATACCCATTCCCCAGTTTTGAATAACCAACATGGTTATATTAATATACTTTTTACCTCTATGACTACATTGTATCTAAGCCTCTGCAGACTGCCCTCTTATTTCAGTTAATTTTAGCCAATCAGTGCTGACTCATAAATACCTCCACGGGAGTGAGTACAATGTCATTTATATGGCATACATGAACTAGCACTATCTAACTAAGAAAAACTGTCAAAATGTACTGTCAAAATGACTAGACTGCCCCTTTAAAAAATGCGAACATGAACTATTATGATATTGCAAACAGCACCTGCAATGCAAACCCCATGCAATGCATTCCACAAACTAGTGTTAAATGTATAGGGCAGAGCAGTCAGTTGAGTCCACTAAATAAGCTAATGACAGGATCACAGACAGTCAAAAAGGCTAATTGTTAAGTTTGATTCTGGTCAGGTCAGGTCAGGGTGAGATAAGTTAAAATAAACAATGCACTCTCCATAATTTCACATAGATTATTTTAGCTTAATCAGTACAAAAACATATTAATAGAACCCATTCTACTGTGTATACGCAAACCAAGAGTCATAAATTGTGTTTCATTTACACAGTGTTAAAACATAGTTCTTTTCTGTAACATATAAAAAGAGAATACAGACGTCAAACAGATTTGTTTATAGTATAAAATTATAGAAATTCTTTAAATTATATATTTCACTTTTTAGTTTATAAATTGCAATGTTTTATAAAACTATAATACAAATAATTTGCTATCTTAATCTTGGCAATAAAATAAACATACTGTAAATTTTCAATTTAGAAAATCATATGTACATGTCTACTTTACTCATTCTAAACGCTCCATTTTTTCCGCAAACCCAAACATGTCAGGTACATCACTAAACACTATACATAAGAACTGGCAACCATCAGAAATTACTAAAGCCTAGGAACAAAAATATAATTATTTTACAATATAGTATAATATAGTTCTCCATATATTGCCAATTGTGAACGGGCAGCAATTTTGTTTAGGGTTTAAAGGGACATTAAACAATTTTCTAAATTAATACAAAGGGCAAGATTACAAGTAGAGTGCCATTTAACGCTCCCACTTGGGGCGCGATCCGATATAGATCGCAGTTTGCGGCGCAAGCGAGGGAACCCACGTCGCCCGCAGTTTCAGCTCGCAACTCGAGCCATCCAATATGCGGCGCCGTCACTTGCTAAAGTGGCGCAAGTCTCACAAACCAGCGATGTCCAGAAATCTGCTTAAGTACAGATTTTTGGAGTCGCCAGTGACTTGCGCCACGTTAGAAACTGCCGGCGCCTATAAAACCTGACTAAAGTCTAAATCACCCGCACTGTCTAACACGCCTCCTAAACATAGCCCGACACGTCTAACACGCCTCCCTAACATAGCCCGACACGTCTAACCCTCTATCCGCTATCCCCCCTCACTATCCTAACAATAAAAAAGCTATTAACCCCTAAACCGCCGCTCCCGTACCCCGCCGCAACCTAATAAAGTTATTAACCCCTAAACCGTTGCTCCCGTACCCCGCCGCCAGCTATATTATATCTATAACCCCCTAAAGTGAGCCCCTAACACCGCCGCCATCTATCTTAAAATTATTAACCCCTAATGTAAGCCCCTAACACCGCCGCCATCTCTATTAAAATGATTAACCCCTAATTTAATCTACCTACCCCGCCGCCAGCTATATTATCTATATTAACCCTAAGTATATTATAGTTAATATAGGTATTACATTATATATATTAACTATATTAACCCTAATTATATTAGGGTTAATATAGTTAATATAGTTACTATAGTATTTATATTAACTATATTAACTCTATCTAACCCTAACAGCCCTAACTAAATTTATATTAAATTAATCTAATTCATATTATAAAACTAAAATATTCCTATTTAAATCTAAATACTTACCTATAAAATAAACCCTAAGATAGCTACAATATAATTAATAATTACATTGTAGCTATGTTAGGGTTAATATTTATTTTACAGGTAAATTGTTAATTATTTTAACTAGGTATAATAGCTATTAAATAGTTATTAATTATTTAATATCTACCTAGTTAAAATAATTACCCAATTACCTGTAAAATAAATCCTAACCTAAGTTACAAATACACCTACACTATCAATAAATTAAATAAACTACAAACATCTATCTAAAAATACAATTAAATTAACTAAACTAAATTACAAAAAAAAACAAACACTAAATTACAAAAAATAAAAAAAAGATTACAAGATTTTTAAGCTAATTACACCTATTCTAAGCCCCCTAAGAAAATAATAAACCCCCAAAATAAAAAAAATTCCCTACCCTATTCTAAATTAAAAAAAGTTCAAAGCTCTTTACCTTACCAGCCCTTAAAAGGGCCTTTTGTGGGGCATGCCCCAAAGAATTCAGCTCTTTTGCATACAAATACAATACCCCCCCCATTACAATCCACCACCCACATACCCTTATTCTAAAGCCACCCAAACCCCCCTTAAAAAAGCCTAACACTACCCCCCTGAAGATCTCCCTACCTTGTCTTCACCACACCAGGCCGAACTCCTGATCCGATCCGGGCGATGTCTTCCTCCAAGCGGCAATCCATCCACGGCTCCGCCACCGCGGATGGATGCTCCGCGGCGGCGGAGCGAAGAAAGAAGATTGAAGATGCCGCCGGAAGAATGAAGACTTTGCTGCCGCTTGGAGGAAGACGTCGCCGGAGGAAGAATTCTTCTTTGCCGCTTGGAGGAAGATATCACCGGAGGAAGAATTCTTCTTTGCCGCTTGGAGGAAGACATCGCCGGAGGAAGAATTCTTCTTTGCCTCTTGGAGGAAGACATCGCCCGGATCGGATCAGGAGTTTGGCCCGGTGTGGTGAAGACAAGGTAGGGAGATCTTCAGGGGGGTAGTGTTAGGCTTTTTTAAGGGGGGTTTGGGTGGTTTTAGAATAGGGGTATATGGGTGGTGGGTTGTAATGGGGGGGGGTATTGTATTTGTATGCAAAAGAGCTGAATTCTTTGGGGCATGCCCCACAAAAGGCCCTTTTAAGGGCTGGTAAGGTAAAGAGCTTTGAACTTTTTTTAATTTAGAATAGGGCAGGGAATTTTTTTTATTTTGGGGGTTTATTATTTTCTTAGGGGACTTAGAATAGGTGTAATTAGCTTAAAAATCTTGTAATCTTTTTTTTATTTTTTGTAATTTAGTGTTTGGTTTTTTTTGTAATTTAGTTTAGTTAATTTAATTGTATTTTTAGATAGATGTTTGTAGTTTATTTAATTTATTGATAGTGTAGGTGTATTTGTAACTTAGGTTAGGATTTATTTTACAGGTAATTGGGTAATTATTTTAACTAGGTAGATATTAAATAGTTAATAACTATTTAATAGCTATTATACCTAGTTAAAAAACAATTTACCTGTAAAATAAATATGAACCCTAACATAGCTACAATGTAATTATTAATTATATTGTAGCTATCTTAGGGTTTATTTTATAGGTAAGTATTTAGATTTAAATAGGAATATTTTAGTTTATAAATGAATAAGATTAATTTAATATAAATTTAGTTAGGGGTGTTAGGGTTAGATAGAGTTAATATAGTTAATATAAATACTATAGTAACTATATTAACTATATTAACCCTAATATAATTAGGGTTAATATAGTTAATATATATATAATGTAATACCTATATTAACTATAATATACTTAGGGTTAATATAGATAATATAGCTGGCGGCGGGGGTAGGTAGATTAAATTAGGGGTTAATCATTTTAATAGAGATGGCGGCAGTGTAAGGGGCTTACATTAGGGGTTAATAATATTAATATAGCTGGCGGCGGTATAGGGGGATTAGATTAAGGGTTAATCATTTTTATATAGGTGGCGGCGGTGTAAGGGGTCAGATTAGGGGATAGATAAGGTAGATGACAGCGGTGTAAGGGGTTCTAATTAGGGGATAGATAAGGTAGATGGTCGGCGGTTTTAGGGGCTCACAGTAGGGGGTTAGTTTATGTAGATGGCGGCGGGGTCCGGTAGCGGCTGTTTAGGGGTTAATAACTTTATTAGCGATTTCGGGGGGGGGGGATCGCGGTTGACAGGTAGATAGACATTGCGCATGCGTTAGGTGTTAGGTTTATTTTAGAAGATCGCGGTTGACAGGGAGATAGACTGCGCATGCGTTAGGTGTTAGGTTTATTTTAGCAGCCAGTTTAGGGAGTTACGGGGCTCCAATAGTCAGCGTAAGGCTTCTTACGGCTGCTTTTTGTGGCGAAGTGAAAATGGAGTACGTTTTCTCCATTTTCGCCACGTAAGTCCTTACGCTGCATATTGGATACCAAACTGCGCTGGTTTGGTATACCTGCCTATAGCCCAAAAAACTACGGGCGACGGCAGAAATATACACGCGTAACTTCTAGGTTACGCCGTATATGTGATACCAAACCAGCGTAAATATTGGCGTCGCCGGCTTTTGCGGGCGACGATTTTTATCGGATCGACCCCTTGAGCATTAACCTATATATGTGCAGCCACAAATCAGCAGCTAGCTCCCAGAAGTGCATTCCTACACCTGAGCCTACCTAGGTATGCTATTCAATAAAAGATACCAAGACAACAAGGCAAATTAGATACTAGAAGTAAATTGGAAAGTTGATTAACATTGTATTCTCTATCTGAATCATGATAGAAAAAAAATTGCATTCCATGTCCCTTTAATTATGAGTAATAAAAACTTTGTAGTATACTGTAATTATGAAAGAAAAACTTTGCTGTATACTGTCATTGTTTATTTTGCTGAATTTTCTTAATTTAGCTCTAAAAATTGTGTGTTTTATATATTTGAAAATTGGAAGTCCAAACTACAGCCTTCGCACCTCTAACTCTGCAAGATATATGCCCTAACAGGCCTTAGCAGAGGTGATGATATACTTCCAATCAATGCCAATTTAGCTAACAAAATAACAGTAGCAAGCAGAGTCTACTCCTGTAACAAGCCAGCATAGATACAAATTGCAGCATATAAAGTGTTAATGTATGTAGAAAGTTTCCACACTCAGCTGCCAATTTATTGCACAGCTACAGAGAAGTTTTTGTAATTACAAGGTGTTTTGCATCTGTAATTTTCCAGCCTTACTATACTCTAAATAAATATTATTTTCTTTATAGTAAACAGAAAACAAGGTCCAGTAACAACTATTACCTATACTTTATTTTTTTTGTCCAAGCAATTATTCTAAGTGTGTGTCTAGAGAGTTTATTCTCAGCTTTGACCACATTCAAACTGCAAATAGTGCTTTAGCAAAGCAAAACCTTAAGACATTATGGCTATTTGGGGTTCTGAACTTTATTAGGAAAATAAAAATTTAAACGGACATGAAACCCAAAATTTTTCTTTCATGATTTAGATAGAGAATACAATTTTAAACAACTTTCCAATGTACTTCTTTTATTTAATTTGCTTCCTTCTCTTGTTATCCTCTGCTGAAAGGTTTATCTAGGCAAGTTCAGGAGCAGCAGATAACCTAGGATCTAGATGCTGATTGGTGGCTCTGTATATATACTGATTGTCATTGGCTCACCACATATGTTCATTTAGAAACCATTAGTGCATTGCTGCTTCTTCAACAAAGCATACCAAGAGAATGAAACAAATTAGATAACAGAAGTAAATTAGAAAGTTGTTTAAAATTGTTTTCTCTATCTGAATCACAAATGAAAAATTTTGGGTTTCATGTCCCTTTAAACAAACACGTGTACATTTAACTTAATGATTGTTTATTGTGGTTTGAAGATAATACTGGCTGCTCTTAAATTTCTCTTGGTAAAGTAACCAGTTTAAAAAAAACTTGTTTTGGGGGAAACTTGCATCTGCGACTATCACCTCTTCTCATGCTAGACTGCAGGACTTCTGTCGTGCAGCACCTACCCTCTGGAACACTCTCCCTCATGCTGTAAGGCTTTGCCCTAATCTTTCTTCTTTTAAATGCTCCCTGAAGACTTTTCTGTTCAGAGAAGCCTAACACCCAACTTAATATTTCTCTTACCTAACAACATTTCCCTCATCTAACTCTGCATTAACATCTTTCACAATCTTGCAGTCCTCACCTCCTGTTTCTCAACCTCCTACCCTTCTAGATTGTAAGTCCCCACGGGAATAGGGCCCTCAATTCCTCATGTATGTGTTTTGTCCTGTCTCTTGCAAGTTTTTTTTTATTTTCGAACAAGCTTTATTGAAACAGAAAGTCAAAATCCATTGTACAATACACTTGGAACAGGAAAACAAAGAGACAGTGGTGTTTACCCACGACTCGGTCACACCACTGCCCGCAGTTTGATCATGAGTTTAGTTCAGACATCCCAACTCTCCCTGAAGTTCAGGGAGTCTCCCTGATTGTAATAGCGGCTCCCTGATGCCAGCAAATGGAATGCAATCTCCCTGAAACTCCAAGTACTATGATCCAATGTGGTCCAAATCCAGAAAAGTGGGGGTTTTTTTGGTTTTTTTTAAGGAATGCCTTTAGTTGCTGGGATATTATAGAACCCTCAAAGCATCAGTAACCAAAAAGCCCCCACTGATTTTAATAAAATAAAACACAAATGCTACCTTCTTCACTGCACGTAATTAAACTATTCTATAATATTTAAGCATTCAACAAGCGTATGATCACTGGAAAATAGGTTTGTGTTATGTGGTTGTGCAATAAAGCTACTTCAAGGTGTCAATATATAACTGGGAGGGGTGAAGCCACCTCCCTGAAATGAGTTTTTGCAGGTTGGGATGTCTGTTAGTTTCTAGTACAGAATATTATAACCAAAAATTATACAAATAATAGTATTTTAAGTTCCAGTTCTGCTAAAAGCTTGGTTTTAAACATTTTTCTGTAAGAAGATACATGCTTTGTTATGTATAAAACTTTAATAGTATGTAGAGAAAACAAACTAGGTTAAGAAAGTTAGATGAAGAAAGGGGATGGGAGGGAACAGGAGAAAGAAAAAAACAGGAAGGGGGGTTCCCTTGTTTTAAACAGACCTTCCGGTGCAGTATTGGTATAAGTTTGTAATAAATAATGAGTTGTTAGATGGGGGCGTCTTTCCAGGTGGCTAGCATCCTTTTGTGTGTTTCTATTTGGTAAGTTTTAAAATAATGGAACCTCTCCAGCACAAGTAGATCATCCACGATTTGGGGTGTCTCTAGATTTCCATTATCTGGGTATTAATTTTTTTGTGCCTGTGAGCATGATTAGTAATAAAGCCAGTGTGTGTGCCTCTTTTATTTTTGGGAGCTGTAGGAAAAACAGAATTTATGTTTACCTGATAAATTTCTTTCTCCTACGGTGTATCCGGTCCACGGCTTCATCCTTACTTGTGGGATATTCTCAATCCCTACAGTTAGTGGCAAAGAGAGCACATAGCAGAGCTGTCCATATAGCTCCCCTCAGGCTCCGCCCCCCCAGTCATTCGACCGACGGTTAGGAGAAAAAGGAGAACCATAGGGTGCAGTGGTGACTGTAGTTTACAAAAAATTTATTTAAACCTGACCAAAATGCCAGGGTGGGCCGTGGACCGGATACACCGTAGGAGAAAGAAATTTATCATGTAAACATAAATTCTGTTTTCTCCTACATTGGTGTATCCGGTCCACGGCTTCATCCTTACTTGTGGGAACCAATACCAAAGCTTTAGGACACGGATGAAGGGAGGGAACAAGTCAGGTAACCTAAACGGAAGGCACCACTGCTTGCAAAACCTTTCTCCCAAAAATAGCCTCCGAAGAAGCAAAAGTATTGAATTTGTAAAATTTGGTAAATGTATGCAGTGAAGACCAAGTCGCTGCCTTACAGATCTGTTCAACAGAAGCCTCATTCTTGAAAGCCCATGTGGAAGCCACAGCTCTAGTAGAGTGAGCTGTAATTCATTCAGGAGGCTGCCTTCCGGCAGTCTCATAAGTCAATCGGATGATGCTTTTCAGCCAGAAAGACAGAGAGGTCGCAGTCGCTTTTTGACCTCTCCTCTTGCCAGAATAGACGACAAACAAGGACGATGTTTGTCTCAAGTCTTTAGTTGCTTTTAGATAAAACCTCAAAGCAAGAACCACATCAAGATTGTGTAACAGACGTTCCTTGTTAGAAACTGGATTATTCTTATTGGAAACCACTTTTGGAAGAAAACCAGGTATGGTACGTAAAACGACCTTATCTGTATGGAACACCAGATAGGGTGAATTACACTGCAAAGCAGACAATTCAGAAAGCAGAAGAAATAGCTACCAAAAACAAAACTTTCCAAGATAGTAACTTAATATCTATGGAATGTAGAGGTTCAAACGGAACCCCTTGAAGAACTAAAAGAACTAAATTTAGACTCCATGGAGGAGCCACAGGTCTGTAGACCGGCTTGATTCTGACTAAAGCCTGTACAAACGCCTGAACATCTGGCATGGCTGCCAGACGCTTGTGTAACAAAACAGACAGAGCAGATATCTGTCCTTTTAAGGAACTAGCTGACAGACCTTTCTCCAATCCTTCTTGGAGAAAAGATAGTAATCTAACACCACAAACTCTTTACCCTCCCGTGGAGATGCTACAAAGAGAATGACTGGGGGGCGGAGCCTGATGGGAGCTATATGGACAGCTCTGCTGTGTGCTCTCTTTGCCACTTCCTGTAGGGATTGAGAATATCCCACAAGTAAGGATGAAGCCGTGGACCGGATACACCAATGTAGGAGAAAGTATTGTTTCAGGTGAGTTTGGTATATCAATCTGTAATTTCTGAGACATGAGCCCCAATACCACCGTCCAGAAATCTCTAATTTTTGGGCAGGACCACCAAATAAGGAGGAGAGTGCCGTTTTCCCTGCAGCCCCTCCAACAAAGAGGGCTCGCAGATGGAAAGCATCTATGGAGTCGTGTAGGTGTAAGGTACCACCTACACAACAGTTTAAGTTGTATTTCCTGCACTGTGGCGGAAATTAATGAATGCTTCACAAGTTTAAATGCCTTATACCAGTTATCCTGGTCAATTTAATTATTATTGTCTTTGTTCCATGCAATAGTGTATGTCGGGAGTTGAGTATCTGGGGGTATGGTTAGAATTTGCTATATCTTAGAAATTAGACGTCTAGTTGGGGTAGCTAAAACCCACAATTGCTCAAAAGGAGTTAGTTCTCTTGCAAATCTTTCTCTGTGACTATGGTGTTTCAGAAAGTGTATGAGTTGACTGTACCTCATCCAAGATGAGAATATATCACTATTTACTACAGCCATGTGTTGCTGGGAGCGTAGCTTGCCACTATCTACCGCCATATATACTGAGCCATTTCTCAGGCTGTATTGTTTACCCCTGCGTGAGCCCAATCTATAATAAGGCAAGTCAGGGTTTTCAAGTATAGGTGTCAGAGGAGAGTATGTAGAAGAAAGGTGTGTACTGGTGGCCATCAGCTTGTCCCACTCATTTAAGACTTCTGTGGTTATGGGGTATTTGTGTATCATTTTGGGGCGTGATGCGTGTGGGATCCATGCCAGTGTGTCTACGTTATTCAATTTAAATAACTGCCCGTCCAATTGTACCCACACTTTGTTTGTGTTGTTATGAGCCCATTCTACAAGTCGTTGTAATAGTATTGTGTGTATATATGCCGTTAGGTCTGGTAAACCCAACCACCCTCTATCTCGTGGCAGATACAGTGTCTTTCTTGGCACACGTGGCCTTGTGCCTTTCCATATAAACTGTTCAATTATTTTCTGCAAGTGTATGATATAGTCCCTGGGGAGGGGTATTGGGATAGTCTGGAGGATATATAAAATATGTGGTAGGATCTTCATCTTAATCACCCCTATTTTGCCAAGCCATGAGAGAGGTTTGTTATAAAAAGATGAAAGATCTCTGACTTAATCTTCTTTTAATTTCAAGTAGCTATTTTTGTATAAGTCTTGATAGTTCGCTGTAATGTAGATCACCAAGTTTTTTAGCGGGGAAGTGGTGATAGGTACCCCATGTTGTGCCTGTAAATATTGTATTTGTTCATGCAGGACGCTAATATTCATAATATAATATTCATTCTGACTTCATGAGGTTAAGGTGAAAGTTAGATAGGTTGCCATATATTTTGAGTTTTTTAAGGAGTTCGGGGATAGATGTTTTGACGTTAGTAAGAGTGTAGAGTATATCATCAGCATAAAGTGCTTGCTTATGTTCTATGTCTCCCGTTTTGATTCTAGATATATTGTTATTTTTTCAGATTTTTTGTGCAAGGGCTTCAACAGACAGGGCAAATAGAAGGGGGGGATAATAGGCAGCCCTGTCTAGTGCGGTTTGATATATTAAATGTATCTGATAGAGTTCCGTTAACCCAAACACGTGCGTTTGGAGTGGAGTAAAGGGCAAATATCATATTAACGAATGAATCACCAAATTTCATCGCCTTCAAAACTCGACGCAGAAAAAGCCAATCGACATGGTCGAAGGCCTTCTCTGTGTCCATCAAGAAAAGTGCCAAAGGCAAATTCGCTACTCGAGTGTGATTCATTAGTTGAATCACCTTGGAGGTGTTGTCCCTTGCTTCTCTTCCCGGAATAAAACCCACTTGGTCAGTTGATATCAGATCGGGGAGATATTTATTTAGGCGTTTAGCCAAGATCTTAGCTAAAATCTTAACATCCGTGTTGAGCAATGATATAAGTCGAAAATTTTCGGGGGCAGTAGGGGGTTTTCCGGGTTTGAGAATTATAGTAATGTGTGCCTCGAGCATTGAACTAGGAAGTTGGAGGTCATCTCTCAAGCTTTCAAATAATTGAATCATGGATGGTGCTAATATGTTAAAGAAGGTTTTATAGTACCGATAAGTGAGTCCATCCGGCCCCGGGCTTTTGCCACTCATTAAGTCTTTAACTGCCTGGGACAACTCCTCAATTGAGATAGGCGTATCCAGACAATCAACACCCGTGCTATCTAATTTCAGTAGTCCCAGCGTATCTATGTAGTTATCTATTGCCTGTCGTTTGGCCGAGTAGTTGCTATATCACGGGTGTGTTTTTGTCTGGCTTGTGATGTTGTATAGAGTGTTATAATACGTATGAAAGGATTGAGCTATTTGTTTGTTACATTTTAATTGGGTGCCATCTGCAGTTTTTATATAGTGTATATGTGACCAGAGTTGCTTTCTACGTAGAGACCTAGCTAAGAGTTTTCCCGGGCTAACTTCCCCCTTCATATTAACGCTGATTGATAGTTAATGCTCGACAATGGTAGGCCTCCATTAGGTGTTGCTTTAGATCAGATCTGGTTTGAGCAAGAGACTTTCTGGTGTCTTTATCTAAGGGGTTTTGTTTATGTTTTTCTTCAAGAGAAGATATCGTGCTCAGTAGGTGTGAGTGTTTTGCTCTGTATTGTTTGAGTAACCTAGCTTTATGTTTAAGTAATTCTCCACGTATAACGCAATTGTGTGCTTCCCAGGTATTAGTCAGGGAAGTATGAGTAGGGTCATTGTGTGTAAAGTAGTCTGTCAGTTTTAATCAGTGGGTTATCCAACAATGATTCGTACAGTCTCCAAATATATGTGGTAGGGGGGATGTCTGGCCATAGTACTGTGCAAGAAACGGGAGCGTGATCAGACCAAGTAATTGAGCTAATGGTACATGAGCTTACCATGTCTAACCCCGTGGTGTCTGTGAGAAAATAATCAATGCATGAGTATTTGTTGCAGGGGGGTGAATAATATGGGAAGTCTTTATCCATCGGGTGAAATGTTCTCCATATGTTGTGTAGAACAAAATCAGAGATAGTTGTTTTGATGGACTTTAGCACTTTAGCAGAGATGCTGGAGGTGCCAGTGGAGGTATCTAGACGAGGATCCAGAGGGATGTTGAAGTCACCAGTTAAAAAGATTGGCCCCTTCGCATTATCCAACAGAAGGGTGGACAATCGATTAAGGAACTGATGTTGATTAATGTTTGGAGCGTATATTGATGCTAAGGTTATGGGGTGGTCATATAGTGTGCCTACCAGTACGATGTATCGCCCGTCCGGGTCTTTCTCTATATATGTGGGTTTGATTGGGATAGAGTGGTGTATGAGGATTCCCACTCTGTATCTCTTGACCAGGCTGGAAGCAAAATGTGCCACCAGATATTGTAAATTGAACCACTTAGGTTCCTTACCCCTCCGGAAATGTGTTTCTTGTAGGAATATGATATGACTGTGAAGTTTATTGAGGTCTCTGAAAGCAATCTCTTACCTGGACTCTTGAGCCCCCTGGCTTTTATGGTGGTGAAGGTGAGGTTGTACGTCTGGAATTTTCTGGGATGACCATTCGGAAAAAAAAAGGAGGATGGGGGAGAAAAGAAAGAGGGAGAAAAAATAGGAAATTAAAGATTAAAAACATAATTTATGCTTACCTGATAAATTTATTTCTCTTGTAGTGTAGTCAGTCCACGGGTCATCCATTACTTATGGGATTATATCTCTTCCCCAACAGGAAGTTGCAAGAGGATCACCCAAGCAGAGCTGCTATATAGCTCCTCCCCTCACATGTCATATCCAGTCATTCGACAGAAACAAGACGAGAAAGGAGAAACCATAGGGTGCAGTGGTGACTGGAGTTTAATTAAAATTTAGATCTGCCTTAAAAGACAGGGCGGGCCGTAGACTGACTACACTACAAGAGAAATAAATTTATCAGGTAAGCATAAATTATGTTTTCTCTTGTTAAGTGTAGTCAGTCCACGGGTCATCCATTACTTATGGGATACCAATACCAAAGCTAAAGTACACGGATGAAGGGAGGGACAAGGCAGGAACTTTAAACGGAGGGAACCACTGCCTGAAGTACCTTTCTCCCAAAAATAGCCTCCGAAGAAGCAAAAGTGTCAAATTTGTAAAATTTTGAAAAAGTGTGAAGTGAAGACCAAGTTGCAGCCTTGCAAATCTGTTCAACAGAGGCCTCATTTTTAAAGGCCCAGGTGGAAGCCACAGCTCTAGTAGAATGAGCTGTAATTATTTCAGGAGGCTGCTGTCCAGCAGTCTCATAGGCTAAACGTATTATGCTATGAAGCCAAAAGGAGAGAGAGGTAGCCGAAGCCTTTTGACCTCTCCTCTGTCCAGAGTAAACGACAAACAGGGAAGAAGTTTGACGAAAATCTTTAGTTGCCTGCAAGTAGAACTTCAGGGCACGGACTACGTCCAGATTATGTAAAAGTCGTTCCTTCTTTGAAGAAGGGTTAGGACACAATGATGGAACAACAATCTCTTGATTGATATTCCTGTTAGAAACTACCTTAGGTAAGAACCCAGGTTTAGTACGCAGAACTACCTTGTCTGAATGAAAAATCAGATAAGGAGAATCACAATGTAAGGCAGATAACTCAGAGACTCTTCGAGCCGAGGAAATAGCCATCAAAAACAGAACTTTCCAAGATAACAGTTTGATATCAATGGAATGAAGGGGTTCAAATGGAACGCCTTGCAGAACGTTAAGCACTAAGTTTAAGCTCCACGGCGGAGCAACAGTCTTAAACACAGGCTTAATCCTAGCCAAAGCCTGACAAAAAGCCTGAACGTCTGGAACTTCTGCCAGACGCTTGTGTAGAAGAATAGACAGAGCAGAAATCTGTCCCTTTAACGAACTAGCGGATAAGCCCTTTTCTAAACCCTCTTGTAGAAAAGACAACATCCTAGGAATCCTAACCTTACTCCATGAGTAACTCTTGGATTCGCACCAATATAAATATTTACGCCATATCTTATGGTAAATTCTTCTGGTAACAGGTTTCCTAGCCTGTATTAAGGTATCAATAACCGACTCCGAGAAGCCACGCTTTGATAGAATCAAGCGTTCAATCTCCATGCAGTCAGCCTCAGAGAAATTAGATTTGGATGGTTGAAAGGACCCTGAATTAGAAGGCCCTGCCTCAGAGGCAGAGACCATGGTGGACAGGACGACATGTCCACTAGGTCTGCATACCAGGTCCTGCGTGGCCACGCAGGCGCTATCAGAATCACCGATCTCTCTCCTGTTTGATCTTGGCAATCAGTCGCGGAAGCATCGGAAATGGTGGAAACACATAAGCCATGTTGAAGACCCAAGGGGCTGTCAGAGAATCTATCAGCACCGTTCCCGGGTCCCTGGACCTGGATCCGTAACAAGGAAGCTTGGCGTTCTGGCGAGACGCCATGAGATCCAGATCTGGTTTGCCCCAACGATGAATCAGTTGGGCGAAGACCTCCGGATGAAGTTCCCACTCCCCCGGATGAAAAGTCTGGCGACTTAGAAAATCCGCCTCCCAGTTCTCCACGCCTGGGATGTAGATCGCTGACAGGTGGCAAGAGTGAGACTCTGCCCAGCGAATTATCTTTGAGACTTCCAACATCGCTAGGGAACTCCTGGTTCCCCCTTGATGGTTGATGTAAGCCACAGTCGTGATGTTGTCCGACTGAAATCTGATGAACCTCAGAGTTGCTAACTGAGGCCAAGCTAGGAGAGCATTGAATATTGCTCTTAACTCCAGAATATTTATTGGGAGGAGTTTCTCCTCCTGAGTCCATGATCCCTGAGCCTTCAGGGAATTCCAGACTGCACCACAACCTAGAAGGCTAGCGTCTGTTGTTACAATCGTCCAATCTGGCCTGCGAAAGGTCATCCCCTTGGACAGGTGGGGCCGAGAAAGCCACCATAGAAGAGAATCTCTGGTCTCTTGATCCAGATTTAGTAGAGGGGACAAATCTGAGTAATCCCCGTTCCACTGACTTAGCATGCACAATTGCAGCGGTCTGAGATGCAGGCGCGCAAATGGTACTATGTCCATTGCCGCTACCATTAAGCCGATTACTTCCATGCACTGAGCTACTGACGGGTGTGGAATGAAATGAAGGGCACGGCAAGCATTTAGAAGTTTTGATAACCTGGCCTCCGTCAGGTAAATTTTCATCTCTACAGAATCTATAAGAGTCCCTAGGAAGGGAACCCTTGTGAGTGGTAATAGAGAACTCTTTTCCACGTTCACCTTCCACCCACGCGACCTCAGAAATGCCAGAACTATCTCTGTATGAGACTTGGCAGTTTGAAAACTTGACGCTTGTATCAGAATGTCGTCTAGGTACGGAGCCACCGCTATGCCTCGCGGTCTTAGTACCGCCAGAAGTGAGCCCAGAACCTTTGTAAAGATTCTCGGGGCCGTAGCTAACCCGAAGGGAAGAGCTACAAACTGGTAATGCCTGTCTAGGAAGGCAAATCTTAGGTACCGATAATGATCCTTGTGAATCGGTATGTGAAGTTAGGCATCCTTTAAGTGCATTGTGGTCATGTACTGACCCTCTTGGATCATGGGTAGGATGGTTCGAATAGTTTCCATTTTGAATGATGGAACTCTTAGGAATTTGTTTAGGATTTTTAAGTCCAAGATTGGTCTGAAGGTTCCCTCTTTCTTGGGAACCACAAACAGATTTGAATAGAATCCTTGCCTGTGTTCCGTCGCGGAACTGGGTGGATCACCCCCATTAGTAAGAGGTCTTGTACACAGCGTAGAAACGCCTCTTTCTTTATTTGGTTTGCTGATAACCTTGAAAGATAAAATCTCCCTTGTGGAGGAAAAGCTTTGAAGTCCAGAAGATATCCCTGAGATATGATCTCCAATGCCCAGGGATCCTGGACATCTCTTGCCCAAGCCTGGGCGAAGAGAGAAAGTCTGCCCCCCACTAGATCCGTTTCCGGATAGGGGGCCCTCTCTTCATGCTGTCTTAGGGGCAGCAGCAGGTTTTCTGGCCTGCTTGCCCTTGTTCCAGGACTGGTTAGTTTTCCAGCCCTGTCTGTAACGAGCAACAGCTCCTTCCTGTTTTGGAGCGGAGAAAGTTGATGTTGCTCCTGCCTTGAGGTTACGAAAGGCACGAAAATTAGACTGTTTGGCCTTTGATTTGGCCCTGTCCTGAGGCAGAGCATGGCCCTTACCTCCCGTAATGTCAGCGATAATTTCTTTCAAGCCGGGCCCGAATAAGGTCTGCCCTTTGAAAGGAATATTAAGCAATTTAGATTTAGAAGTCACATCAGCTGACCAGGATTTAAGCCATAGCGCTCTGCGCGCTTGGATGGCGAATCCGGAGTTGTTAGCCCTAAGTTTGGTTAAATGTACGACGGCATCAGAAACAAATGCGTTAGCTAGCTTAAGTGCTTTAAGCTTGTTCATAATTTCATCCAATGGAGCTGTGCGAATGGCCTCTTCCAGAGACTCAAACCAGAATGCCGCTGCAGCAGTGACAGGCGCAATGCATGCAAGGGGCTGTAAGATAAAACCTTGTTGAACAAACATTCTCTTAAGGTAACCTTCTAATTTTTTGTCCATTGGATCTGAAAAGGCACAACTATCCTCCACCGGGATAGTGGTACGCTTAGCTAAAGTAGAAACTGCTCCCTCCACCTTAGGGACCGTCTGCCATAAGTCTCGTGTGGTGGCGTCTATAGGAAACATTTTCCTAAATATGGGAGGAGGGGAAAAAGGCACACCGGGGTCTATCCCACTCCTTACTAATAATCTCTGTAAGCCTTTTAGGTATAGGAAACACGTCAGTACACACCGGTACCGCCATAGTATCTATCCAACCTACATAATTTTTCTGGAATTGCAACCGTGTTACAATCATTCAGAGCCGCTAATACCTCCCTAGCAATATGCGGAGGTTCTCAAGCTTAAATTTAAAATTAGAAATCTCTGAATCCAGTCTCCCTGGATCAGATCCGTCACCCATAGAATGAAGCTCTCCGTCTTCATGTTCTGCAAATTGTGACGCAGTATCGGACATGGCTCTCACATCATCAGCGCGCTCTGTCCTTAACCCAGAGCTATCACGCTTGCCTCTTAATTCTGGCAATTTAGATAATACTTCTGTCATAACAGTAGCCATGTCTTGCAAAGTGATTTGTAAGGGCCTCCCTGATGTACTTGGCGCCACAAAATCACGCACCTCCTGAGCGGGAGGCGAGGGTACTGACACGTGAGGAGAGTTAGTTGGCATAACTTCCCGCTCGTTGTCTGGTGATAATTTCTTTACATGTAAAGACTGACTTTTATTTAAAGTTACATCAATGCATTTAGTACACAAATTTCTATGGGGCTCCACATTGGCCTTCATACATAGTGAACAAACAGATTCATCTGTGTCAGACATGTTTAAACAGACTAGCAATGAGACTAGCAAGCTTGGAAAATACTTTTCAAATAAATTTACAAGCAATATAAAAAACGCTACTGTGCTTTTAAGAAGCACAAAAAGCTGTCACAGTTGAAATAACAATGAACCAAATTAGTTATAGCAACCAAATTTTCACAGTAAATGTATTAAGTTAGCAAAGGATTGCACCCACCAGCAAATGGATGATTAACCCCTTAATACCCAAAAACGGATAACAATTTAATAATTAACGTTTTTATCACAGTCAAACACACTGTCACAGGTCTGCTGTGACTGATTACCTCCCTCAAAATGAATTTTGAAGACCCCTGAGCTCTCTAGAGACGTCCTGGATCATGGAGGATGAAGTAGGAAGATTGTGACTGAATTTTTACTGCGCAAAAAAGTGCTAAAATAGGCCCCTCCCACTCATATTACAACAGTGGGGAAGCTCAGTTAACTGTTTCTATGCAGAAACAAAAGTTAGCCATGTGGTAAAAATCATGCCCCAATAAGTTTTTATCACCAAGTACCTCACAAAAAACGATTAACATGCCAGTAAACGTTTTGAACATACATTTTAAAAGTTATGAAGTGTTATTAATAAGCCTGCTACCAGTCGCTGTTACTGCAGTTAAGGCTCATACATTACTTCAGTATTAACAGTATTTTCTGAGTCAAATTCCATTCCCTAGAAAATTACTTCAGTGTACACACACTCATCAGCCTAATACCAGTCGCTACCACTGCATTTAAGGCTGAACTTACATTACATTGGTATCAGCAGTATTTTCTCAGTCAATTCCATTGCTTAGAAAAATAATTTACTGCACATACCTCGTTTGCAGGGGGGCCCCTGCATGCTATTCCCCTTTTCTGAAGTTACCTCACTCCTCAGAATGTGCGAGAAAACAGCCAGTGGATCTTAGTTACGTCTGCTAAGATCATAGAAAACGCAGTTAGATTCTTCTTCTAATGCTGCCTGAGAAACAAACAGCACACTCCGGTGCATTTAAAATAACAAACTTTTGATTGAAGAAATAAACTAAGTTTAAAAAACACCACAGACCTCTCACAACGACCTATCTTTAGTTAGGTTGCAAGAGAATGACTGGATATGACATGTGAGGGGAGGAGCTATATGGCAGCTCTGCTTGGGTGATCCTCTTGCAACTTCCTGTTGGGGAAGAGATATAATCCCATAAGTAATGGATGACCCGTGGACTGACTACACTTAACAAGAGAAATATAGAGATTGATGAGAAAAGATTTGAGTAAGGTACTTGACACACAGTTCACCAGTGAGAGTGGCGGTAATAAAACACACTATTTTTGCAGTTAGAACAAACAACTTTTAACTTGTTGTATTAAAAGAAAAAAACTGTGTAACAATTACTATAAGCCAAGTAAAGAAAGGGTAATAGTCCTTAAGGACAAACAACTTCAACATGTATAAAGCACCCAATTTCCCAGAATATGGGGCCTTGGATGTAATCTTGGGAGCGGCATATTCGGATATAATGGGGGGAAGAGTAGTGACTTAAGATAGTGTATTCTACTGAGAGGACATAAAGTAATTTCCAGGGTATGAATAGATTGTTAACATGTGGAAAAAATACAGAGGGTTCATGATGACCCCACATACAGTTACTCGTGTGAGTGTCCAGGACACTGTGGTGATAATTCCTGGTTGTATTAAGTTCTGCAAGTGAGGGTGTGACCTAATCTTGGTACTGTATGTAGGAATTTGTGCGGGCTGTGCCGCATTTAGTATAATTCAGATGCATTTATCAAATATCAACATTGAAACTTCCACTCGTGGCAGTAATAGTAAGTAAATACCCCTTGACAGGTATTAAAGTCCCAGTTCAGGATACAGCTGTGTCCCCACATAAAGACAGAGTTTTTTTTGTTTTATTTTTTTCTCTTCACTTGCCATTTATCCTTGGCTAGTGTACTGAGAGTTCAAGGTAACCTACTGTTCTCTGGAGCAGGGTGGTCCTCCGGCTGTTGGTGCTTATTGGCGATTGACAATTCCATGTAGAAGGCCTGAGGATCTGATCCAGGCCTGTAGACTATCGTCCTGCTGTTGTGGCCTGGCTATTAAACAAACTGGAAAGCCCCACCGGTATTGTATGTTATGAGTTCCTCAGGTGGGTAGTGATATGCAAAAGTTCTTGTCTTTTTTTGGGGGGTAGTTGGTGAGAGGTTGGAGAACAGTTGTATATCAAATCCTGCGTGTCAAATTGGGTGTTTAGCTCTTGCGCACCTCAGGATCTCCTCTTTATCTTTGCAATTAAGAAACTTGACAATAATGTCTCTTGGAGGTGCCCTAGGAGGCAGTTTTGACCTCAAAGCTCTATGCGCTCTTTTCCATGGCTACCTCAGCTGAAGACAGGGTCCCTTTTACTGTACGAAAGAGTGCCTGTAAGTATCCCTCTATTGCGAGAGGGTGAATGGTTTTGGGTACTCCCCTAATTGTTAAGTTATTTCTGCTCCCCCGGTTGTCTAGGTCCTCTATCTTACCATGAAGCATCTGTATTGGTAACCGTTTGTTGTTGCAGGTCAGTGGTATTCCGTTGGATAGAAATGGAGGTTGAGCCTCCTCCACCTGTGTTACCCTGTTTTCCAGGTTATTGATATCCTTCCTCAAATCTCCAAATAAACTGTGCATTTCCTGTATCACATTCTGAATGTCGTCTTTAGATGATATATGTTGCAGATCTTCCCTAGTAAGAGGAGTTTGTTGCTCATTGTGGCTATTCAGGTTGTGGGTTGCTTTTTGAGGGGAAGTCATGTCTGCTGTAGACGGTGTACCGTATAGAAGTTAGTTCTTCTGCAGGACTAGGAGCTCTTCTAATACACCGGCCATCCGCCTGCGTGGCCAAGCTCCGCCGTCTCTCTTACAAGTTTATATTATGTTTTATTAAATGAACTGTATCTATAGACAGCGCTGCGGATATGATGGCGCTTTATAAATAAAGTATAATAATAACTTACGGGCGGTGGCCATGTTTAGCATATAATATTGTGAGATGCTGTAGATTAAAGAATAATCTGTAAAAGGGCATAATTAGGCCCCTTGCTAGTTGCTATGACTTCCTGTATGTTAATTTAGTTGCCTTCCATAGCATCAGTTTGTTTTAGCAAACAGTGATACTGTTTGCTGTAATAGCTCTATTAGTACATAACAATATCTTCAAATAGTTCCATTAATTATCAAATTACAGATTACAAGTGGAGCACTGATTATTGCTACTGCAAGCTCGCTGTAGCAATTAGCGCTAAAAAAAAGAGGTCAGACCTGTTGCCCAATTGCCCCAAAATAAGGTGTTTAGTGCCTTTACTAAAATAAAAAATATTAGCATCTTTTTTTTAAAACAATATGAATATATACATATATATTTAAACTTGCTGTCCATCACTGTGAGGCTTACCCCCTTCACTGTGCTAGGAGCCTATAGAACCGCGCTCTCATGAGCGCAATTCTTCTGTGCAATAACTTGTAAATAACCAGTGCCAATTTGCGTACGCTGGTATTACAAAGCAATATTTTGCGCTCCACTTGCAATCTGGCCCAGAACAAAATATGCTTTTCCTCTTCAAGACACTTCACTTTTCTCCAGTTTATTAACTGTAATGAAGTGTTATGTAGAAATATTACAAATGACATGATATATTTTTGCTAAACATATGTATACTGTTTATGTTATATTTTGATATGTACTCTGCAATCTAATAGAAAAAATTGTCTATGGACATTCTATATAACTACTTTATAAATCACAGCTGGCTTTTTGAGCAGGTGGGTAAGATACAATTAGAATCATCTCTTTTTTGCATATTCTTCAGTGTTTCAAGGGTTTTTTTCAATGTTTAGATTAAATAACATGTGCATTTACTCACCAGAAATCTTTCTGGCACTTTGGATCAAAATTATCGACAAAGACTATTGACTAACATGTTAGCTTAGCTACCCTTTAAAAAGTAATAAATATATTTACTGACATTGCTTTTACACCCTACTGTTATTTTTTTTTGTCAATCACCAGTTTAAATTGGAGCTTAAAAGTCCATTCAAGTGAAAATTACATGTTTTAATTTGGTAGAGCATGTAATTTTAACCCTAGTGACCCTGCAATGCTATGTGTTTAATACCCACATAGTTAAAGTACCACTTGGAAACCTCAGAGAACTGTTAGTCCTGAGAGTAGACAGTACCACAGCTGGGTCATGCAAATGCCTCTGCTTACTGGGTCCAGCGGCAGTTTTCACTCATAATCAGTTATTCTCTGCAACTCACAAGGGTTAAACAAATAGCACTGCAGTACTATAGTAGCCATTTAAACTGAATTTTTTTTAGTTGTTAATAAATAAATCTGCAGACTGCATGCATCCTAGAGTCAACTATGCAGCACAAAAAGATTATGATCTGTGTCTTTATTGATGAATATATACAATGTTTCGGAAGAGATACAATTCCATGGAAAAGCTTTATATAAAAATTGTTGGTGTCATCAGTTTGTGTATAATACTCAGGTTACCCAAAGACACAGAGGAAGTCTGGTACACATTGGACTGTCTGTACAAATGTAAAAGGGTATACAAAGAAATTAAAAAAAGTAATTTCTAAGCAAACCTATCTGTCAGATCCTGTTGGGAAAGGCCAGGGTTGAATTTATGAACTTAACATGTTGTGGTTAGGGCCCTTACTCAAACCGAGCTGAATTCCTACTGAAGCTAATGAATGGTTAAACGTTGACAACTTAACAGCACAGTATACTGTAAAATTGTTTTACCCTTAATGTATTTCCAATTACTTGTTATACCAGTTTGCAATGTATAGAATGTATGAGAAAGGGGCAGTTTCAGGTTTATTTGTGTATAAAAATAGCTGGTTTTGTGCTTTGAAACTACAGCCAACTAAAATGGTTTGAGCTTGAAGGTAAAATGAGATCTCATTATCTTATATCTGTTTGTAAACAAAGCTAAATGCTTAGGCCCCGCCGATATTCAACAGCATCGACAAATTGTCGATAAACCTGCCTTACTGGTCTTGTCGGCCTTCCAGACCAACAGTCTGTTGAGAATTTCTTTAAAAAAAAAAAAAAAAGGGTCATGGGCGAGCAGTGCCCCCGCGAGCAAGCAATGTCTTTCCCATAGAATTCAATGGGAGTGCGACATCACCACCCTGTCCCTTAAAATACAGAACACTTATAAGTTACACATGCTGCAGGGTTGTGCAGGGAGGAATTTGAATAGTGCTGTCCAGAAACACAATACATGTTCCTCCCTGCACACCCCTGCAGCATGTGTAACTTATAAGGGTCCAGGAAAACATGGCTGAGGTGGCAACCCTACCACCCGCATTGCTAAGATCGTCACTCGTCAGTATTTTGCTGCTCCACGGGGGGGGGGGGGGGCCCTATTTGAGAGTATGTTAGTTTGTGCCTGGACTTAAACATTTTCTTTTTGTGATTTGGATTAGAACATATCATTTTTAAACAACTTTCCAATTTACTTCTATTATCACATTTGCTTCATTCACTTGTTATCCTTTGCTGAACATTGGCAGCTAGCTGAGCACATCTAGTTGGCCAATCACCAAGAGACAAATGTGTGCAGGTACCAATCAGCAGCTAGCTCCCACTAGTGTAGGATATGTGCGTATTTCTTTTTCAACAAGAGGTACTAATAGAACAAAGCACATTTGGAAATACAGGGAGTGCAGAATTATTAGGCAAATTAGTATTTTGACCACATCATCCTCTTTATGCATGTTGTCTTACTCCATGTAGTATAGGCTCGAAAGCCTACTACCAATTAAGCATATTAGGTGATGTGCATCTCTGTAATGAGAAGGGGTGTGGTCTAATGACATCAACACCCTATATCAGGTGTGCATAATTATTAGGCAACTTCCTTTCCTTTGGCAAAAATGGGTCAAAAGAAGACTTGACAGGCTCAGAAAAAGTAAAAAATAGTGAGATATCTTGCAGAGGGATGCAGCACCTCTTAAAATTGCAAAGCTTCTGATCGAACAATCAAGCGTTTCATTCAAAATAGTCAACAGGGTCGCAAGAAGCGCAAAAATAACTGCCCATATGAACTGAGAAAAGTCAAGCGTGCAGCTGCCAAGATGCCACTTGCCACCAGTTTGGCCATATTTCAGAGCTGCAACATCACTGGAGTGCCCAAAAAGCACAAGGTGTGCAATACTCAGAGACATGGCCAAGGTAAGAAGGCTGAAAGACGACCACCACTGAACAAGACACACAAGCTGAAACGTCAAGACTGGGCCAAGAAATATCTCAAGACTGATTTTTCTAAGGTTTTATGGACTGATGAAATGAGAGTGAGTCTTGATGGGCCAGATGGATGGGCCCGTGGCTGGATTGGTAAAGGGCAGAGAGCTCCAGTCCCGACTTAGACGCCAGCAAGGTGGAGGTGGAGTACTGTTTGGGCTGGTATCATCAAAGATGAGCATGTGGGGCCTTTTCGGGTTGAGGATGGAGTCAAGCTCAACTCCCAGTCCTACTGCCAGTTTCTGGACGACACCTTCTCTTCAAGCAGTGGTACAGGAAGAAGTCTGCATCCTTTCAAGAAAAACATGATTTTCATGCAGGACAATGCTCCATCACACGCGTCCAAGTACTCCACAGCGTGGCTGGCAAGAACGGGTATAAAAGAAGAAAATCTAATGACATGGCCTCCTTGTTCACCTGATCTGAACCCCATTGAGAACCTGTGGTCCATCATCAAATGTGAGATTTACAAGGAGGGAAAACAGTACACCTCTCTGAACAGTGTCTGGGAGGCTGTGGTTGCCTGCTGCACGCAATGTTGATGGTGAACAGATCAAAACACTGACAGAATCCATGGATGGCAGGCTTTTGAGTGTCCTTGCAAAGAAGGTGGCTATATTGGTCACTGATTTGTTTTTGTTTTGTTTTTGAATGTCAGAAATGTATATTTGTGAATGCTGAGATGTTATATTGGTTTCATCTGGTAAAAATAAATAATTGAAATGGGTATATATTTGTTTTTGTTCAGTTGCCTAATAATTTATGCACAGTAATAGTCACCTGCACACACAGATATCCCCCTAAAATAGCTATAACTAAAAACAAACTAAAAACTACTTCCAAAACTATTCCGCTTTGATATTAATGAGTTTTTTTGGGTTCATTGAGACCATGGTTGTTCAATAATAAAATTAATCCTCAAAAATACAACTTGCTTAATAATTCTGCACTCCCTGTAGAAGTCAATTTAAAAGTTCCTAAAATGGCATGCTCTATCTCAGTTATGTATATAGAAACATTCAGTATAGGTGGAATACCACAGGTTTAAAAAGCTATTTCAAATGCTGAAATAAGGGTAAATGAGCTACTTGTATACAATTTAATACATTCAAATCAAACAGGAAAAATGGATCATTAAGAAAATTTAAAGGGGAGAACATTTTTGGCTAAACTGTCTAATGTATTGGCGAGGCAGAAAACCCTCATATGATACAATCATATAACATAGTTACAGCAGAAGTTTTTCTTTGTTAAATAGCCAAACAACATCAAGTCCTCTCTTTTCAAGGAATTAAATACGTACAATAAATAATGTTTTATCAACGTGGATTGAAGTACGCAATTACATGGTATCTCTTATTCAGATTAGAAGGATTCCATAAGTCAATTACAGAACTTTAGAAATGTAAAAAAACAACATTGTTACAAGTATATTTATGATGGTATGGGAGGATAAGTTCCCAGCCAAGGAACCTGTCTTCCCACTATTTACCAATCCGCAATGCAGCATTAAGGATTAGGCAAAAGCTATATTGTTCTGTGCAATTGGTATTCCAACTGTTCTTGTGCAGTCTAATAAGCAGGCGTACATGGTTTCCCAGTCAGGGAAACTGTCTGCCCAAGCACATGGGGGAAACATAATCCATTAGCCACATTTATTATTGAAGAAGCAAACTCTTGTGCAGCCCCAGTCCCATGGTATGACAAACCAATCATTCAAGAGCAGGGGTTTGCCAATCACCCCAGTCTGAGCAATTTAGGCTAATTTTAAATCCGCCACCCTCAGAGGTAGTGAATAGGTTAAGAAGCAGCAAACCACTGCTTCTTAAAGGGACATTAAAACCCATTTTTTTTCTTTCATGATTTAGCTAGAACATAACATTTTAAACAAACTTTCTAATTTACTTCTATTATCAAAATTTCTTAGTTTTCCTTGTTATCTTTTGTGGAAACGCAGAAATGTAGCGCAAGAGTGTGCACGTGCCTGCAGCACTATATAGCAAGCAGTTTTCCAACAATGTTAATACATCTAGCAGGAGCACTAGAGGGCAGCACTATTTCCTGTTGTGTAGTGCTTCAGGCCATGTTCACGCTACCTACCTAGGTATTTCTTCACAAAGAATAACATGAGAATAAAAAAAAATGATAAACTTTTGTAAAAATAGGGTCCCTCTATCTGAATCATGAAAGAAATGTTTTGGGTTTAATGTCCCTTTAAATTGCAAGCTGCAGGCTAGTGTGTGCCAAGACTACAAATAAAAGGCTCCAAAGCTATAAATGCTGTTTCATAAATCACCCCTTAGTGCCATAAAGGATCTGATAGTCAAGTGATATAGGTTGCTCTTCAATGAAATGTTTGCATTGCTGTACTTTATGACTAATAGGCACATTTTGCATACTGCATTTATCAAAATAAAAATATGATAATTTCAGTAAACTTAAAATAACTGCACAAATCTGCAAAGATGTAGAATCATTTACACTGGTTACAATTAAGACCAAGTAGAGGAATCATATGGAATGGGGAAGTAAGGGGGGGGGGGGGGGGCAGATAAAAAAGCCTAGGGGGATAAATGTATATCCCCAGGGCCCTTAGGTGGAAAAGTCTATTCTATAACCTTTTAAAGCCTGCAGTAAAAATGGGCCAGATTAACATACCCAAACAGTTCCCTATATGCTGATAGTCTGTTTAATGCTACACTCACTTGCCTTTTTGGTAATGAAATGGTTACATGCACTGGAAAGCAAACTTTATTAGGTTATTAAAGACAGAGTAGTATTGCAGAAAACCTCCTAGCTTGGTACCTGACTTCCATTTAATCTACTCTGCAAGGTGAAGAAAATGACTTCCATAAGCTTTGTGACTAGCAAGTAGTACTGCAAATGCTATGTCGGTTTTAATCATCCACCAGCTGTTAGAGATCACTAACACTTCTAAACACATTTTTAAGGCATGGGAAATGTGTTTCTGGGTGATGGCTTTGTAAGGAAGGGCAGTACAAACCATGCACATACTGATTATTCTGCCTTTACCCAGAAACAAACCTCTTGTTAATCAGCCTTTATCTTCTCCCTGACTTCTGTGAAGGATTGCTTTCACCTTACAATGAATGCTCTAAAAGGCAGAGGATAATTGCATATCTGCCTTCTTCCACTGGCAAAAACTACAATAAACAATCAGGTTCAAGAATGAACACCGGGTTGTATAAATAAGTGAACAAGGAGAAACTAAAGCTTAAAGGGGCAGTGTACTTGAAAATATTTGTTGTTTAAAAAGATAGATAATCCCTTTATTACCCATTCCCCAGTTTTGCATAAACAACACGGTTATATGAATACCCTTTTTGCCCCTGTAATTACCTTGTATCTCTGCAGACTGCCTCCTTATCTCAGTTCTTTTGACAAACTTGCATTTTAGCCAATCAGTGCTGACTCATAAATTACTCCATGGGAGTAAGCACAATTATATCTATATGACACACATGAACTAGAGCTGCTCTAGCTTTGAAAAACTGTCAAAATGCACTGAGATAAGAGGTAGCCTTCAGGGGCTTAGAAAATTTGCATATGAGCCTACCTAGGTTTAGCTTTCAACAAAGAATACCAAGAGAAAAAGATCTCAGATCAGTCCTCTGGCCCCGCAACCCCAAACTCACATCAGATCTCAGATCAAGTCCTTACATTACAGCACCATACATACTTCAGACCTTAAATCATTTACTTAGTGATGGTAAAATCCAAGCGTATCAACAAACGCTAGGATTTACCATCAATATAAATTTAACGTTAGTTTCTCTCACATCATTTCTTAAAAAACAGTGTTAAACTCACCCTGTCCTTTAAGTAAAGAAAATCGCTAACACAGCGTCACCTTCTTGGAGAAAAAAGGTGTGCCGAGGGCGGACCAGAGGCGCTGCATTTGCGATTTTCTTTTTGTACAGATAGGGGTGAGTTTTAACATCATTTTTTAAGAACGATGAGAGAATGTTTATTTTTAGTGATGGTAAATTCCAAGCGTTTTGTTATACCCTTGGGTTTTCCATCACTTTAAGCCTTGAACCCCTTCTGTCAGAAACACTCCTACATGAGACTGTGGCTTTACAGACCCTTCACAAACTTATTTATGGTCCTTCTAGGGGTAGGACAGCAGTGATAGGACTGCTTTCAACTCCTGCTTGCAGTCTGTGAGCCTTGATTTCAACTGTCTCCTAATGCCAAATAAGAACTCGCTCCTCAAAAATGGCAACTTTCTGTTATTAAAAGAAGAAGATTTGCTGGGTAAGGTCGTGCAATCATTTGGACTTGCTTTTAGTTTATTAGCAGGGTCCACAGACTAAATTTCAGTTTTCTTTTTAAGAGAGATGATACAAGTGATTTTCCATGTTACGGAGAACTAAATCTCAGGCATGAACATACATTTTTTTGCCATTTAATACAAGATTTGTGTACACAGTAAGAATTATCACATAACATATTTCCCCATAGACATTAATGGAGCACGAAAAGTGGGGGGGAATAACACCCCGATTGCTCTTTCTCAAGTGTGCTAACCCAACATGAAAACATAAATTATGCTTACCTGATAATTTTCTTTTCTTCAGTGGGAAAGAGTCCACAGCCGCATTCATTACTTATGAGAAATAAGAACCTGGCCACCAGGAGGAGGCAAAGACCCACCAGCCAAAGGCTTAAATACTCCTCCCCACCTCCCCCATCCCCCAGTCATTCAGCCGAGGACAAGGAACAGTGGAAAGAAGCATCAAGGTAAAAGGGTGCCAGAAGATAAAAAACAACAACGCCTCAAAAATGAGCGGGGGGCTGTGAACTCTTTCCCACGGAAGAAAATTATCAGGTAAGCATAATTTATGTTTTTCTTCCTAATGGGAAAGAGTCCACAGCCGCATTCATTACTTATGGGAAATTTATACCCAAGCCAAAGAGGACACAGAATCCCCAAAATGGCGGAGGGTAAGAGGCGGACCACATGAAGGCACCACCCAAAAAAACACATTCCCAAAACAAAAGACCTCGTTTCGTCCGAAAACCGGGAACAAGAACCTTTTTAACAACCAAAAGGCGGCGCCATTGATCTACCAACAGGTCACCGAACCTGAATGGTCACCACGAATAAATGCAACCAAGATCATGGACCCAAAGGACATCTTCTCTCAAGGCAACAGCCCAGCCACAGTCCCTCAACCAACTAGGGGACAGACGAACCATTTCCGAAGGGAACACAAGACAAATATAAGGAGGAAAAAAAAACCAAGTCGTCAAAAAGACAAACCCCACTCCAGTGGGCAGACATACACTGACCAGTCCCAATGACAGGAACCGAAGCCAGAATACAAGAGAAAAACCAAAGGGAACAAACAGATCTCAAAGGACGAGACAGCGTCTCCAAACGGCTAAACAGCAGGGACCAAAGGCACTCCTATGAAAACCCGGTCACCAAGGGAAAAACCCCTACCGGCTAACCAGAGAAAACAAAACCCAGTCCCGTACCCCAGACCATAGGAGACCTGGGGGTGCCCGTTCCCAGCAAGTATCAAATGGTTAATGAAACAGATGCCAGACAGAAAGGAGGAAGCTAGTGATGCGAACAACAGTGGAGCCCTTCCTGAAAAGGAAATACCCCGACCCGTGCTGTTGTACAACCAAGACAGCCCAACCACTCTACAGGGCCCACAAAGCTGAACGCCAAAGCAACTCTGTGCACAGGGCCATAAAGTAGTTAGGATTAGGTGCAGTGATACAAACACAACCCATCCACTGACTGGTAGCTAGACAAACCAACAGGCCGCAATGACCAGCAAACACCCCTCCACTCAAGAAACGGGGGAGGAATAAACAGTCACTTAAGAATGAAATATGACTAGAACCCTGAGATAAGCCACCTAGAAATGGGTGATAAGAACTCCCAACGGCCAGCCCCGGTCTCCGAAAAAACCACGGACCACCGGAACCCATCACTCTACAGAGAGACAAATATGAGATAAAAAATACTTGTCCCCAAACCTCTGTAATCATCTGAGGATGAGTTACCCAGACACCGAGCACCCAAAGGGTGCCCCCGTCAAAGATGTCTTGCAAAAGCCGTTAGGAGAACAACTAACTGCGTGAAACCTCTGAGAGACAATCTCTCGAGCCCCCCTAAGCTAGGCCGTCAGATGGCTAAACACAGAAGCGGGGACTCCGCTTTTTCTCCGGACTCTCACTTTCGCCCAGGCCCTCACACGAGAGACCGACCGGACTATTTAAAACTCCCGTCTCGTGTTGAAGGGTAGCACCCTCCATAGGAGACAAAATATAAAAATAAATAAATTGAATTAAAGTATAATAAAAAACTTCTGACATTTCTCTGCCAACCTCCTGGGACGAAAGGCAAAGAATGACTGGGGGATGGGGGAGGTGGGAGGAGTATTTAAGCCTTTGAATGGTGGGTCTTTGCCTCCTCCTCTTTGCCTCCTCCAGGTTATTATTTCCCATAAGTAATGAATGTGGCTGTGGACTCTTTCCCATTAGGAATAAAATATTAATATTTCACATTCTAATAGTCTTCCCCTAACAGAATATGTTTTATTTATTCTTAAACACAAATTTATATATATATATATATATATCTGATGTTTTTTGGTAAAATATCTATCTCTAACATATTCGCGTTTGTAATGTGCCCGTCGCCGTTGTCAGTTGCGCGTGCAGCCTGCAGCGCAAGACAGCTTCAGGAGTTCCAGCTCTCAGCTGTGACATGACAGCTGAAAGCTGGAGCTCCTGTAGCTTCAGGCATCTGCCGCACATGGAGCCGGAGCGCGATCGGTGCAAAGCCTTCATATGAGGCCAGATGTCTGATCGTTACAGACGGTGACACTGTGTGTGTCACCGTCCTGTAACAATCTTCTGCTGGTGCCGGCGGGAGCTGTGGGTGGGAGGCGGTTAGGGCGTGCCCTACTACAGAAAGAAAAAAAAAGAGGAGGACAGAGAGGGATGGGGCAGCTACAAAAGGATGGGGAGGGAGTGCCCTACTACAGAAAAAAAAAAAAGGACAGGGAGGGATGGGGCAGCTACACTACAGAAAAGGGGTTTGGGGTGGGGGGATAAATGGCGATCCCGGGGAGGGGGGAGGTGATAGGATCACTACATTACAGAAAAAAATAAAATAATAATAATAATAATAATAAAAAATGGGTTTATAGGTACTGGCAGACAGCTGCCAGTTCCTAAGATTGTGGCAATAGGGGGGGGGGGGTTAGAGAGCAGTTTGAGGAGGAAATCAGGGACAGAGGGATAGGGAAAGAGGGATAGAAGGAAAGGGACAGAGGTATTGGGACAGAGGGATAGGGACAGAAGGATACGGACAAAGGGATAGGGAGAGAGGGATAGGGACAGAGTGATAGGGACAGAGGGATACAGACAAAGGATAGGAAGAGAGGGATAGGGATGGAGTGATAGGGACAGGGATAGAGGGATAGGGACAGAAGGATAGGGACATATGGATAGGAACAGAGGGTCAGAAGGATAGGGATAGAGGAACAGGGATAAAGGGATAGATGGATAGTGATTGATGGACCTCCCTTTATAAAAAAATAATAATTATATCTAGATACAGATTTATATAGGAATATGTATTTAAAAATACTTAGAGCATATTCCCCTATGTGAAGAACATTGGAGTGTTAAATATTTACAATACATACACAAACACTTTATTAAATATGAATATTGCATACATATGATTTTACATGTTTTCAGCTACTTAAAGGGACAGTATACACCAACAACTGCATGTAATAGATACTACTATAAAGAAGAATATGCACAGATACTGATCTAAAAATCCAGTATAAAACCTTTTCAAGATTTACTCCAAGTTTAGCACTGTTGATGAGGTGGACTGAAACACCCAGTGAAAGAGGCTAGGTGCAGATACCCCCCCCCCCCCCACACACACACACACACACACACACACACACTGCATATGAAAAGACAGATTAGACAAACAGGAGCCAGCAGTGGACTGTAAGGATGCATATACATTTGACACTGTGGGGCTTGGTTAGGAGTCTGAAACCCAGCACAACGTTATTAAAAAAATAAGCAATACTATACATTGTTACAATCCCAGATGGGCTATTTAAATGTATCTACAAAACATTTATGCAAAGAAAAATCTAGTGTACAATGTCCCTTAACTGCAAAAGGCTTTAATGTACTATGGCCGCGATCCGATAAAAATTGTCGCCCACAAAATCCGGCGACGCCAAATTTTGCGCTGGTTTGGTATCCTATATACGGCGTAACCTAGAAGTTACCAGAGCAGATTTGTTTAACTTGTAGCGCTTGTGTATGTGGTGACCTATAGCTCCTGTCTAAGGCGGATCCCCAAGTGTCCGCAGTGTGTAATGTAGCTGAAAGATATAATAAGATAGGAGCGCCAAAGGAGGCAAGGCCAAGAGTTAAGGGATATGGTTAGGGTTATGTTAGTCCTATCAATGTGTTAATAGATTTGTTGAATGTGTGAAGTCCAAGCGTTTATCGTTTTGGACTGGGGGTTATAGTCGCATACACTAAGACTATAGGTTTTAGATGCAAGTTCTGAAATTGAGCGTGTATTATAGTGGAGAATTGCTCGATAGGAACAATAAATAGCACAGAACATACGTTTTCCAAATAAAATATCACAGTTTAATACAAGTTACGTTTCCCAAATAAAATATCACAATTTAATACAAGTTACATAAGAAAATATGGATCCATATCAATATTGGAATAATCTTAAAAACAATATTACGGTATAATCCTAAAACAATTAAAATGAGTGAAGTCTATCTGACAAGATCTTCACGTATACAAAAACTGGAACAATAGTATAACAGCTGTATAACAAATGCTAAATGTTCTAATAAAATAACATTATAAATGTAGCAGTAAAAAACAGATAAAAAACGGATATGGTGTGGAAGAATAATGTGATCTCTAGAAAAAAGAGGTGGCCGTCCAAATTAGTGGGAGGTAGTTCACTCCGTGAGAAAACATGAAATCCAAAAGTAAAGCAAAAAAGAATAAAGTCCACACAAAAACGTATATCCAACGTTTTGAAGGAATCACACACTTTGGATATACGTTTTTGTGTGGACTTTATTCTTTTTTGCTTTACTTTTGGATTTCATGTTTTCTCACGGAGTGAACTACCTCCCACTAATTTGGACTGCCACCTCTTTTTTCTAGAGATCACATTATTCTTCCACACCATATCCGTTTTTTTATCTGTTTTTTACTGCTACATTTATACTGTTATTTTATTAGAACATTTAGCATTTGTTATACAGCTGTTATACTATTGTTCCACTTTTTGTATACGTGAAGATCTTGTCAGATAGACTTCACTCATTTTAATTGTTTTTAGGATTATACCGTAATATTGTTTTTAAGATTATTCCAATATTGATATGGATCCATATTTTCTTATGTAACTTGTATTAAATTGTGATATTTTATTTGGGAAACGTAACTTGTATTAAACTGTGATATTTTATTTGGAAAACGTATGTTCTGTGCTATTTATTGTTCCTATCGAGCAATTCTCCACTATAATACACGCTCAATTTCAGAACTTGCATCTAAAACCTATAGTCTTAGTGTATGCGACTATAACCCCCAGTCCAAAACGATAAACGCTTGGACTTCACACATTCAACAAATCTATTAACACATTGATAGGACTAACATAACCCTAACCATATCCCTTAACTCTTGGCCTTGCCTCCTTTGGCGCTCCTATCTTATTATATCTTTTAACCTAGAAGTTACGCTTGTATATTTCTGCCTTCGGCTGTAGTTTTTTGGCCCATAGACAGGTATACCAAACCAGCACAGTTTGGTGCTCCATTTTCACCTCGCCACAAATTGCAGGCGTAGTAAGCCTTATGCTGAGTATTGGAGCCCCGTAGCTCCCTAAACTACCTGCAAAATAAAACCTAACACCTAACGCATGCGCAATGTCTATCTACCTGTCAACCGCGATCCCCCACCGCATCCCTAATAAAGTGTTTAACCCCTAAACCACCGCTCCCGGACCCCGCCGCCACCTACATTAAATGTCTAACCCCCTAATGTGATCCCCCTACACCGCCGCCACCTACATTAAAATTATTACCCCCTAATGTGAGCCCCCTACCCCGCCGCCACCTATTTTAACTATATTACCCCCTAATCTAATCCCCCTACACCGCCGCCACCTATTTCAACTATATTACCCCCTAATCTAATCCCCCTACACCGCCGCCACCTATATTAAATGTATTAACCCCTAAAATACTAAAATGTCCCTACCCTAAACTAAACTGAAAAGGGCTTTTTGCGTGGCATTGCCCCAAAGTAACCAGCTCTATTACCAGCCCTTAAAAGGGCCTTTTGCGGGGCATTGCCCCAAAGTAACCAGCTCTATTACCAGTCCTTAAAAGGGCCTTTTGCGGGGCATTGTCACAAAGTAATCAGCTCTTTTACCTGTAATCTAATCCCCCTACACCGCCGCCACCTATATTAAAATGATTAACCCCTAATCTAATCCCCCTACACCGCCGCAACCTATAATAAATGTATTAACCCCTAATCTGACCCCCCCTACACCGCCGCCACCTATATTAACTATATTAACCCTAATTATATTAGGGTTAATATAGTTATTATATTATATATATTAACTATATTAACCCTATCTAACTCTAACACCCCTAACTTAATTATTATTAAAATAAATCTAAATAATATTAATAATATTAACTAAATTATTCCTATTTAAAACTAAATACTTACCTATAAAATAAACCCTAAGATAGCTACAATATAATTAATAATTACATTGTAGCTATTTTAGGGTTTATATTTATTTTACAGGTAACTTGGTATTTATTTTAACTAGGTACAATAGCTATTAAATAGTTAATAACTATTTAATAGCTACCTAGTTAAAAATAGTTAAAATAATTACCAATTTACCTGTAAAATAAATCATAACCTAAGTTACAAATACACCTACACTATCAATAAATTAAATAAGCTACAATTATCTAAACTAAAATACAATTAAATAAACTAAACTAAATTACAAAAAATAAAAAAAAGATTACAAGAATTTTAAGCTAATTACACCTATTCTAAGCCCCCCTAATAAAATAACAGAGCCCCCCAAAATAAAAAAAATTCCCTACCCTAATCTAAATTACAAAAAGTAATCAACTCTATTACCAGCCCTTAAAAGGGCCTTTTGTGGGGCATTGCCCCAAAGTAATCAGCTCTTTTACCTGTAAAAAAAAGAACAACCCCGCCCCATTACAACCCACCACCCACATACCCCTACTCTAACCCACCCAATCCCCCCTTAAAAAAACCTAAGTCTAACCCCCAAGTGCTCCTTACCTGTCCTGAAGACCGGCGGAGAAGGTCCTGTTCCAGGCAGAGAAGTCTTCTTCCAGGCGGTGACCTCTTCTTCTTCCAGGATCCAGCCGACGCGGAGTGGAGGAGTTGAAGACCGATGACCGCGGAGCTGAAGACCATCCATCTGGAACTGAAGATCGGCGATGCTGGAACTGAAGATCGGTGACGCTGGAACTGAAGACCGGAGGATTTTCTTCATACGATCACCGCCGTACACTGAATTTGAATTCCTTTTGGCTGATTTGAGCCTTCAAATTCAAATCAGCCATTCGGATGCGAGCTACTTTAATTCTATTGGCTGATTTGAATAGCCAATAGAATAAGAGCTACTGTAATTCTATTGGCTGATTGTGTATTGATTAATTGTGATATCTGAGAACATCTCTTGATGTGATTGGTTATGACTTACACAGCATGTACTCCAAGCCACACCCATCTCAGGTGTTGCTCATTTTTTTAATTAATCTGTTTGTTGGGAATATATAGCAAGTGTTTTATACAGTTATACTGATGAAACAGCAACTGGTTGGCTGAGAAACCCGTTGCCAAAATTTTAAAAGTTATTACTTACCACTTGCTGCCTGTTTTTTAATCACTATCTACCCTTCAAACCTGATATTTTGGACAACCGAGAGTACCTGATTTGCTGGAGTTCTAAGTCTACTGGGTGACCATATTGATCCCAGCTTGCCTCTGCAGCACCAAGGGAGGTGCTCCACCAAATGTGAGTGAATACTATACACTTATACCATATATTGTGTACCTACAGTACTAGGCCATATAGGCACCCTCTTGTGCTTTACACTACCGTCTACAGGTCATCACACCTCAACCGGAGGCCAGTCTTCTGGGTGACTGTCATTTGATCCCAGGCTGCTCCTTCCTCACCATTAGGGGTGTTTGATTACATGTGAGTGAAACCATTACTTCTACTACACTGATTACCCTACTATATTGGGCCATGTGGCGCTTCTGTTCTTCTCTATCCACTACAGACATTAGGATACCTTGACTCCTATTGTGAGTAGCTTGTGTAAACAGCCTAGGATGCCATCCATATCAGCTGTACAACCGCCTTGCTTCCTGCATTCGTGGTCAAAAGGGGGCGTGGCTTAATCACAGGGGCAAAGGGGGCATGGCTTAATCACAGGCAAATGGGCTGGCTTAATCAGCATGTGTACTGTGTAACACTGTTTGATAAGCCAATAGCGGTGAGGTAGGCAATTCCCACGCTCCATAATATTGCTAAACACAAGTAAAACTAGTTATTAATCTCAGTTCTAGAATGATGACTGAATATGAACTGAAATTGCCCTAAGTTAAACAGCTCTTTTACCTACGAAAAATTACAAAGTCCCCCCAACAGTAAAAACCCCCACCCAACCAACACCCCAAAATAAAAAAACCTAAGTCTAAAAAAAATCTAAGCTACCCATTGCCCTTAAAATGGCACTCAGCTCTTTTACTGCCCATCCCTAATCTTAAAGTCTGGACAGCCAGGCCCGGCGCCAGTGTAAGGCGATCTTGCCAGCCGCCTTAGTGCACTTCAGCAGGGGGGCACCGGATCTGCCTGACGGCACTGGCAAATCAGCTACTTGACTTTTAAAAAAATATATGTGCGCACACACTGTTGTCACTCAGACTCAGGACACTGTTGCAGGCGTGTGGGCACAGTTCAGAGACCTTGAGTCACACTTGCACTGTTGCCTGCTGCGAATCAGTTCAGCACTGACTCCACTGACTCGGCCGCCTATACTGACATGATGTGAGGCAGCTCAGGCAGTGGAGCTGTTGTGTAAGCCTCCAATAAGCAAGCCCTATCCATGGTGCTGCACCTAAAATGGTCTGGCTGCTAAGATTTACATTCCTGCTTTTAAAATAAAGATAGCAAGAAAACGAAGAAAAATTGATAATAGGAGTAAATTAGAACGTTGCTTAAAATTTCATGCTCTATCTGAATCATGAAAGAAAAAATTTGGGTTCAGTGTCCTTTTAAGAGCTGTAACAAAGAAGGAGAGAGAAGTGTAAGCAAAGCTAAAACCTACCCGTCTGGCATACCAAAGCCCAAAGAAACAGAATTCTTACTTGTTTAGTGAGGTTCAATCCTTTTCTTGCTGCACAAAGAACACAAAAACATGGAACCAAAAAAAATAAAAAAAAAACATTTCCAACTTGCTTGCTAAAACATTACTTGAACTGTCCATCCATTGCAGTTAAGATCTGTAGCAAAGAGAAGGAGAAAGCAGTGTAAATAAGAAAATCAAAATAAACACTTTTGCATATAGAAGCCCAAAAAATAGATTCCTACCTGCTTAGTGCAATTGTTTCCTAGCTGCACAGAGAATACTTAGTTGGGGTTGTAGTGTTGTCACAAATACCATGAGCGGTATTTGTTCTTTATATATGTCAATGTCGAAAAGCTTGATTCACACAGGTAAGTTGACACAAACGTCAAAAGTTTTATCACTGCTTTATGTGTTAGATCTGGAAATTCACTCTCAACAGACAGTCAAAAAGAACCAATGGTACAATGTTTAATGATCTGCTTCAATTCTTGATTACTAGCTAGTTCAATCAAGGCCTCTTCTTCTTGCATACACAGTGTGTCACTTTCTTTTGGTTTGAACATGAATGGATTGCGAATCCACTCATCCTGAATTGTTTCCTGAGAAAAATAACGTGTGAATTGCTCACAAAGGCCCCTTAGGTGTTCAGTCACCACATCCTGCATAGTTGCTGATGAAAAATGCGCCTCTTCCATGACACTGATTAAGGTGGGAAATATGTCCATGTATCCCTGCTCAACACGGGAGACCCACAGTTCCAACTTTCTTCTAAATGCAAACACTCTATCATGTGCCAAAAATAAATTACACTCTTTCCCCTGCAAAGATAAATTAAGAATGTTAAGGCGTTCAAAGCTATCTGAGAAATAAGCCAGTCGTGCCACCCATGTCATATCTTCCATGTGCTTCACCAGTGGGGACTCAATATTTGTGAGAAAAATTAGCACTTCCTTCTGCAAGTCAAACAGTTGTGATAGAACTCTGCTCCGTGACAGCCAGCGGACTTCTGTATGCAGAAGCAGTTGTTTATAGTGTGCTCCCATGTCTTCACATAAAATTCTGAAAAGACGGTCCTTTAGAGCCCTTGCTTTGATAAGGTTTACAATCTTTACAGCTTCATTGAGGACACCCCGAAGTTCATCTGGCATCCTTTTAGCAGTTAAAGCATGTCGGTGTATTGTACAGTGGGTCCAAATAGCTTTTGGAGCTACCTCTTTAATTCTTGCTAAGAGACCGCTTTGTCGGTCGTGGAGCATCACTTGGACTTGTCCATGTAAATCCCAAACTGTGTATTCTTTATTATATTGTCTTCTTTTGGGTTTGCAACCTGAAACTGAAGTCAGTGACACAGTTTTTCTTAAAAACCTATCCATTTAATAAGAAGGCCTCTTGCAGCTCTTAAAAGAAAAAAAAATATTTAACTTTCTCCTGCAGGAATTAAATGGTCAATGTTTGGACCTCTTGCAGCTCTTAGAATTTTTCAGCTCTTAACAGAAAAAATATTATAATTTCTCTTACAGGTATTAAATGGTCAATGTTTGGGCCTCGTGCAGCTCTTAAAGGATTACTAACTTTTGCTTTTTGGTTCAAAACAGAAAACATATTTTAAATAATATATATCAACCCAATCCAATGTACCTTTTTTTGTCTTCAAACGATGCTCCATATCTTAATAAAATATACTTTTATTTTACCCGCATGACATCACTTCATCCAGCCCTCGAATATGGGCCGTACACGGTATACCTCAATTTCCAATCGGATGGCGACTTTTTGCATATAATTATAATACAATATCGTCAACCTACGCATGCGCAATTGGATTGGTCTATTCGCGCATGCGCAGATTGCGGCACAGATGCCGATATTACCCATTACGTTGAGCTATCTTGAGGTGTCTTGCGCATGCGCATCACGTACCACTGTCGCCATCTTCCAACTGGAGTTGTCCGCCCACATTGGAAAATGAGCACAGCTAACAAATGAGTGGGTTTGGAAAAATTGAAAAATTTGTCAATCTTTTTTCTAAAAAACGGTAAGTATTTGTAACATGATGGGCATTGAAAATGTATTTATTTGTATGCATTTTTTTTTAATCTCTGATGAATTATTTTTTGACTACAGTGTCCCTTTAAGCTTTTTCACCTCTTAACAGAAAAAATATTTTACTTTTTCATTTGGTCAATTTTTGGCCTTTTGCAGCTTTTAACTGATAATGGCCTGCCCTGGAATACACAAAGTATAAAATATATTATATACAGCACAATCAAAACACATCACACACATACACACAAAAACTAATAAAGAATTTTTCTCATACTAAAATAAAAAAAAACGCTTAAGGACCTGGAGTCCCTGCATCCACCTGTATAAATGTATTTTTAGCCAGCCCCAGACATACTTAAAAATATATACATATATATACATATTTGTTTTTATTAACAAATGTGAATATGGTTGTACACACCTATATATTGCATTATGAGAAAGAGACGAGAGAGAGACAGAGACACGAGAGACACAGAGAGAGACAGAGAGAGACACGAGAGACAGAGAGAGACACAAGAGAGAGAGAGGAGAGAGAGAGAGAAGAGATAGAGAGACAAGAGAGAGAGAGAGAGACGAGAGAGACAGAGACACAAGAGAGAGAGAGAGAGAGAGAGAGAGAGAGAGAATTTTTAGGGGCTGTTCATTTTTTATTAATTAAGATTTTTACATACAGCTGCATATATATATATACTAAGAAATGTACAAATATGGAAGAGCTGGTGGCTCTGTCCTATAATTGTCAAACAGCCCTGGCTGGATCCTCTCTGGGGATCTTACTGACATTGTAGAACGCAGCCACCACCAGCCAGAAATATCTCCTGCAGAAATACACAAAGAGTGTAGGGTTCTTCCTCCTGAGGTCAAACAAGAGGCTCGCTATCATCACCGGACAGGTGCTAATGGAAAAGGGGTACAAGCAGCCCGGCTCCGGCAGCAGGCTACAGTGCACGTGATGGCCAATACAAAACCATGAGGAGCACAAGCTGTTGGTACAGTCCCATGAGCATGCTGTAATTCACCCCCTGTCAGCCCCTAGGAGGCGCTGTAGGTACTCACTGCGGGGATCCAACAGACTGAGCCTGGGCAGCTGGTAGTGCGAGTATCACTGTGCTTGCGAAGCCATAGTAGCTGATGCCTGCATAGTTCTTGATGAAGAAGGCAGGTGTGCTGCACGTTCAGTATTAAGTTGCGCATTTAAAAAAAAAAAACTCCCTTCCGGTCCTCCTTTCTCGTAGCCAGTGGCGCTTTAAAAAAAAAAAAAAAAAACGTATGAGACAAAAAAAAAAAAATCAGCTCCTCCTTTACCACGCCTCCTCTAAAATGATCTTGCGCCCCCCTGGGGAGGCGTGCCCCACAGTTTGGGAACCGCTGTGATAAGCATATTATCAAATGTAAATAGATGGAAAACAAATTATTCAGTGTCCCAAAGCCCCAGCTTGTCACTGTGCTCTGGGGTGCAATGAACAGAACTCCTTAACTACATAACTTCTAGAGAAGCTTTGGCAACCCAAGGATTAATCGCAATCAGCCTGAATTTTTTTTTTTTAATTAACATCTGGATAATTTCATGGCTTTGGATCCTTGATATATTTTCATCTATTACAAAATATATAAAATTGACAAGCTTGCAAAGTGAGAGTCAGAGAAGATCCAGTTGCTTCTCAGATGTGTATAAATGTGAGAGCATGTATGTATGTGTGTGAACACGTATGTGTGTATATACTGTATATAATTTTTCCCCTTGAAAATAGTTAGAAGTGCTGTTTAAAATTACAGTAATTCACATAGGTGCACAAATTGTACTTCCTAACAAATGTTTATTAACTTATAGATACAAGTCTAGCAGATTTGCTTATGGGAGTAGATACATATTAAGAAGGATTATCTTTTGAATAAAAAAAATAAAAAAAATTTGGAGTTAAATGTCCTTTGATGTTCTGTCTAAATAAAAATGCCCGTATCTCTACATAACATTTTCAGCACAGGATGTGATGTGTGTCTGATAGTGAGGGTGTCTAACAGAATGTGTACATATATGAGTATTAGCCACCATATGTGTATATTAACTGTCATATATGAGTATTAGCCACCATATGTGTATATCTGTCATATATGAGTATCAGTAATTTCTTCTGCTGACTGTTTACTTAGGCCTTGACTTTCAGTATAGGTGGGGATACCACAGGCTAAATCAGCTGAAAATAGTGGTAAAGGAGCTACTTTTAAACAATTTAATACACTCCAGCAGTTAAATTGGATAATTGGAAACAATTAAAAGGGGAGAAAATTTGGGGTAAACTGTCCCTTTAACCATATACTTTCACAATTCTAAAGCAGAAATAAACCTGTGATACCCCCTTTCCCAGAAGAACATAAATCACTCACACACATACATTCACACACATATATATGCATAAACACATACACTCACATCTACACTCACACACACACACTAACAGACATACTGTACATTCACACACATACAGTCACACACATACACACAAAAATATAACATCTTTCTTATTGTTTACATAGTTGAAAAACTACGTTCAAAATGCCAAAACTATACAAAGAGTAGAAATCATCAGGAGCAGCTTTCAGAAAGAGACGAGCAGAGAAAGAAAAAGCTGGGAAGCAGATGTCTGGTGATTTAAAGAAGTACTTGACCTCTCACAAAATAAGAAAGCAAGATACTCCTGCATCAGAAGAACCAGTTTCCAATCTGGGAGACGATACAGTAGATATAGATATTGATGAGGATTCTTCAGCATCAGCTGCATCATACAGACAGCCCATCCCAGCCCAAGACGCTGCTAATCTGGGTGATGCAAATGCAGAGGAAAGACAAGAACAAGGAGATGATGAGCAACCTTCAACATCATCTGCATCATATGTACACTCTCTTGAAAAGACAATTGATACAGAAGGATCAAGTGATGAAGAAAGAGAAGAACTGGTGCAGAAGGAACAATCTTCTACTTTGGAGACTCTTGATTTGTCTGATCCAGCTGATTGGCCAGCTGCTCTCACCACCTCACTAAGGGATGCTATTGTCAGGAAAGGTCCTGCAAAGCAAAAATTTTGTTTTTCCCAAAGACAGTTTACTAAAGCAAATTACAAGCGACGGATGCAAAAACGGGAAGAAACCTTTAGAAACTAGCTGGTTTATTCAGTTATGTTGGACAAAGTGTTTTGTTTTTGTTGTAAGCTATTTGCAACTAAAATAACTACAAATTTGACATGTGGAGGCTATAATGATTGGAAGAACTGGTCTCAAAATCTTTGTATTCATGAAATGTCTAACTCTCATCTTGTTGCTGTAAGAGACTGGAATGTACTCTCTAGAAGACTTGGATCTGGAAAAACGATAGATGCTACATACCAGAGATTTTTGGAAGCAGAAACACAACATTGGCAAAATGTTGTTAAACGGTTTGTAGACATAGTAAAGTACCTTGGTCGCCAGTGCTTGGCTTTCAGAGGTAGCAGAGATACATTATATAGTGAAAATAATGTCAATTATCTGCAACTTGTGGAAATGCTAGGCACATTTGATTTGGTTATGCAGGAACATCAGAAGAAAATTAAAAATAAGGAAATTTACCAACATTATTTGGGGAAGGACATTCAGAATGAACTAATCAGCCTTATAGCTAAAGAAATAACAAGACAAATTCTACAGTTATTGAAAAAATCAAAGTATTATTCAATTATACTTGATTGCACCCCAGACATAAGTCTCTGTGAACAAATGACTATAATTGTTGGATTTGTGTCCATCAAGGAAGGGGAGTCTTCTACTGCTGATCCAGAGGTCTGTATACAAGAAAGCTTTTTAGGTTTTATTAAAATCCACAGCTCAACTAGAGAAGGTCTGACTGAGGCAGCTTTGATTGAACTTGAAAAACTTAAGATTCCCTTTGGTGATATGAGAGGACAAGGATATGATAATGGTTCCAATATGAAAGGCAAACACCAAGGTGTTCAGAAAAGGATCCTTGATTTAAACTCACATGCCTTTTATGTTCCCTGCAGCGCTCATACTTTAAATCTAGTGGTGAATGATGCAGCTATGTCATGCAGGGATGCAGCAACTTTCTTTTCTGTTTGTCAGGGTCCACACTTAGTTGGAATGTTTTGAAGAAACACATGGGCAAACTAATAGTAAAACCTTTGTCTGACACCAGATGGTCATCAAGAATTGATGCTGTTAGTCCATTTAGGTTCCAGGTTGGAGAAATTTATGATGCTTTGACTGAAATTTTAAGAGATGGCTCACACATAGCAATGGCACAATGCGATGCTGAATCACTCGCAAAAGAATTTAATAACTTTAAATTTTTGTGTTTCATTGTATTGTGGTATAACATACTGAATAGAATTTACTTTGTCAGCAAACTTCTTCAAAGACAAACAATGTATCTTCCGGATGTGATTGATGTTTTGCAATCCACAACTACTTTTTTGAAAGATTATCGTTCAGATAAAGGATTTGATGAAAGAGGCAAAAGAACTAGCTTTAGAAATGGAAATAGATCCTGTGTTTGCCCCTTTAGTGCGGCAAACAAAGAAAAAGGGTTTTTTTTTTATGAAGGTCCAGATGATCCAATTGTTGATCCTGCCAAAAAAATTAAAGTTGAGTGCTTTTACAGTATTTGGGATGTATGCATTTATTCTCTTGATGAGAGATTTGAGCAGATTAAGCATCACAGCAGGCACTTTCAATTTCTTTATGACATTCAGAAACTTAAAGATGTACCACAAGAAACACTGATGAAGCACTGTCTAGATTTGCAGAAAAAAGATTCTGATCTGGATGGAGCACAGCTATGTGAAGAGCTTACAATATTGGCTCCTATCTTGAAACCTGTAATGACACCTAGTCAAATACTGGCATATGCAGATAAAAATGGCTTTGCTCCAAATGTCTCCATTGCACTTCTTATACTATTGACATTGCCGATATCTGTTGCGAAGCTTTTCAAAGCTGAAATTAATAAAGAATTATCTTCGCTCTTCAATGTCACAAGAGAGATTGGTGGGACTTGCTATGATTTCTATTGAAAACTGTATTGCACAAAAACAAATTATGCTTACCTGATAATTTTATTTTCTTTAGATGAAGAGTCCACAGCTGCATTCATTACTTTTGGGAAATTCAGAACCTGGCCACCAGGAGGAGGCAAAGACACCCCAGCCAAAGGCTTAAATACCCCTCACACTTTTCTCATCCACCAGTCATTCTGCCGAGGAACAAGGAACAGTAGAAGAAATATCAGGGTAAAAAGGTGCCAGAAAAACAAAAAACAGACACCCCACAGAAAAATACGGGGGGGGGGGAAGCTGTGGACTCTTTCCATATGAAGAAAAGAAAATTATCACGTAAGCATAATGTTTTTCTTCATAAATGGAAAGAGTCCACAGCTGCATTCATTACTTTTGGGAAAACAATACCCAAGCTATAGAGAACACTGAATGCAAAAACGGGAGGGTACAAGAGGCGGCCCAACCTGAGGGTACCAGGCCTGAAAACCCCTACCAAACAAAATCCTGCTTCATACAAAGCTGAGAACAACTTTGAAAATATAGCTGCAAGCAGCAATAGAGGTGGCCGAGCACATCGCCTTTGCAATGGCATATGAGCAGCGAAGTCACAACATAATTTTATACAGCAAGTTTCACAGTTCTAACATAAGCGGTTGCAAAAAACTGATTTTCTCTTGTAAGGTGTATCCAGTCCACGGATCATCCATTACTTGTGGGATATTCTCATTCCCAACAGGAAGTTGCAAGAGGACACCCACAACAGAGCTGTAATATAGCTCCTCCCCTAACTGTCATAGCCAGTCATTCTCTTGCAACTCTCAACAAGCAAGGACGTTGTAGGAGAGAGTGGTTAAATATAGCTAGTTTATTTTCTTCAATCAAATGTTTGTTATTTTTAAATTGTGCTATTTTATCTCAGGCAGTAAATAGAAGAAGAATCTGCCTGAGGTTTCTATGATCTTAGCAGGTTGTAACTAAGATCCATTGCTATTCTCACATATGTCTGAGGGGATTACACAGATGAGGTAACTTCAGCGAGAGAATGGCGTGCAGTTTATTCTGCTATCAGGTATGTGCAGTTATAATTTTTTCTAGAGATGGAAAACACTAGAAAATGCTGCTGATACCGGATTAATGTAAGTTAAGCCTGAATACAGTGATTTAATAACAACTGGTATCATGCTTACTCCCAGGGGTAATACCCTTATGATATTTACAATATAAAACGTTTGCTGGCATGTTTAATCATTTTTATATATGCTTTGGTGATAAAACTTTATTGGGGCCTAGTTTTTTCCACATGGCTGGCTTAAATTTTGACTAGAAACAATTTCCACTGTTGTAGTATAAAAGTTACAGTTGGTGCAGTTAAAATTACAAACTGTGACATCCAGCTTCCCTCAAAGGCCCTCTGAATGCTATAGGACATCTCTAAAGGGCCCAAAGGCTTTCCAAAGTCATTTATTGGGGAAGGTAGGGCCACAGCTTGCTGTGGCAGTTGGTTGTGACTGTTAAAAAACGTCTATTTCGTTTTTTTGATCCGTTTTTTGAACTAAGGGGTTAATCATCCATTTGTAAGTGGGTGCAATGCTCTGTTAGCCTATTATACACACTGTAAAAATTTCGTTTGATTTACTGCATTTTTTTCACTGTTTTTCAAATTCTGACAAAATTTGTTTCTCTTAAAGGCACAGTACCGTTTTTTTATATTTGCTTGTTAACTTGATTTAAAGTGTTTTCCAAGCTTGCTAGTCTCATTGCTATTCTGTATAAACATGTCTGACATAGAAGAAACTCCTTGTTTATTATGTTTAAAAGCCATGGTGGAACCCCCTCTTAGAATGTGTACCAAATGTACTGATTTCATTTTATGCAATAAAGAAAAATGTATCACCAGAGGAATCTGACGAGGGGGAAGTTATGCCGACTAACTTTCCCCACGTGTCAGACCCTTTGACTCCCGCTTAAGGGACTCACGCTCAAATGGCGCCAAGTACATCTAGGGCGCCCATAGCGTTTACTTTACAAGACATGGCGGCAGTCATGGATAATACACTGTCAGCGGTATTAGCCAGACTACCTGAACTTAGAGGTAAGCGAGATAGCTCTGGGGTGAGACAAAATGCAGAGCATACTGACGCTTTAAGAACCATGTCTGATACTGCTTCACAATATGCAGAAGTTGAGGAAAGAGAGCTTCAGTCAGTGGGTGATGTTAATGACTCAGGAAAGATACCTGATTCTAATATTTCTACATTTAAATTTAAGCTTGAACACCTCCGCGTGTTGCTTAGGGAGGTTTTAGCTGCTCTGAATGACTGTGATACCATTGCAGTGCCAGAGAAATTGTGTAGACTGGATAAATACTTTGCAGTGCCGGTGTGTACTGATGTTTTTCCTCACTGGAGGAAAAGGTCATGCCCTTCCTCAGGACAGGTCCACATCTAGGGCCAAACAGTCTAATTTTCGTGCCTTTCAAAACTTCAAGGCAGGTGCGGCATCAACTTCCTCTAATAATAAACAAGAGGGAACTTTTGCTCAATCCAAGACGGTCTGGAGACCAAACCTGACATGGAAAAAAAGGTAAGCAGGTAAAAAAGCCTGCTGCTGCCTCTAAGACAGCATGAAGGAACGGCCCCCTATCCGGGAACGGATCTAGTAGGGGGCAGACTTTCACTCTTTGCCCAGGCGTGGGCAAGAGATGTTCAGGATCCCTGGGCGTTGGAAATTATATCCCAGGGATATCTTCTGGACTTCAAAGCTTCCCCCCAAAAAGGGAGATTTCACCTTTCACAATTATCTGCACACCAGATAAAGAGAGAGGCATTCTTACACTGTGTACGAGTCCTCCTAGTTATGGGAGTGATTCATCCAGTTCCAAAGGAGGAACATGGACAGGGTTTTTACTCAAATCTGTTTGTGGTTCCCAAAAAAGAGGGAACCTTCAGACCAATTTTGGATCTAAAGATCTTAAACAAATTCCTCAAAGTTCCGTCGTTCAAGATGGAAACTATTCGTACCATCCTACCACTGATCCAGGAGGGTCAATATATGACTACAGTGGATCTAAAGGATGCTTATCTTCACATTCCGATACACAAAGATCATCATCGGTTTCTCAGGTTTGCCTTTTAAGACAGGCATTACCAGTTGTAGCTCTTCCTTTGGCATTAGCTACAGCCCCAAGAATCTTTACAAAGGTTCTAGGGTCACTTATGGCAGTCCTAAGGCCGCGGGGCATAGCAGTAGCCCCTTATTTAGATGACATCCTGATACAGGCGTCAAACTTCCAAATTGCCAAGTCTCATACGGACGTAGTACTGGCATTTCTGTGGTCGCATGGGTGGAAAGTGAACAAGGAAAAGAGTTCTCTATCCCCACTCACAAGAGTTTCCTTTCTAGGGACTCTGATAGATTCTGTAGAAATGAAAATTCACCTGACGGAGTCCAGGTTATCAAAGCTTCTAAATTCCTGCCGGGTTCTTCATTCCATTCCGCGCCCTTCGGTGGTTCAGTGTATGGAAGTAATCGGCTTAATGGTAGCGGCAATGGACATAGTGCCGTTTGCACGCTTACATCTCAGACCGCTGCAACTATGCATGCTCAGTCAGTGGAGCCGGGATTACACAGATTTGTCCCCTCAACTCAATCTGGACCAAGAGACCAGGGATTCTCTTCTCTGGTGGCTATCTCGGGTCCATCTGTCCAAAGGTATGACCTTTCGCAGGCCAGATTGGACAATTGTTGCGACAGATGCCAGCCTTCTAGGTTGGGGTGCAGTCTGGAACTCCCTGAAGGCTCAGGGATCGTGGACTCAGGAGGAGTCTCTCCTTCCATTAAATATTCTGGAACTAAGAGCAATATTCAAGGCTCTTCAGGCTTGGCCTCAGTTAGCAACTCTGAGGTACATCAGATTTCAGTCGGACAACATCACGACTGTAGCTTACATCAACCATCAAGGGGGAACGAGAAGTTCCTTAGAGATGTTAGAAGTTTAAAAAATAATTCGCTGGGCAGAGATTCACTCTTGCCACCTATCAGCTATCCATATCCCAGGTGTAGAGCACTGGGAGGGGGATTTTCTAAGTCGTCAGACTTTTCATCCGGGAGAGTGGGAACTCCATCCGGAGGCATTTGCACAACTGATTCATCGTTGGGGCAAACCAGAACTGGATCTCATGGCGTCTCGCCTGAACGCCAAGCTTCCGTGTTACGGATCCAGGTCCAGGGATCCCAAGGTGATAGATGCTCTAGCAGCGCCCTGGTCTTTCAACCTGGCTTATGTGTTTCCACCGTTTCCTCTGCTCCCTCGACTGATTGCCAAGATCAAGCAGGAGAGAGCATCAGTGATTCTGATAGCACCTGCGTGGCCACGCAGGACCTGGTATGCAGATCTAGTGGACATGTCATCCTTTCCACCATGGTCTCTTCCTCTGAAACAGGACCTTCTACTTCAGGGTCCTTTCAACCATCCAAATCTAATTTCTCTGAGGCTGACTGCCTGGAGATTGAACGCTTGATTTTATCAAAGCGTGGCTTCTCCGAGTCAGTTATTGATACCTTAAGACAAGCACGAAAGCCTGTCACCAGGAAAATTTACCATAAGGTATGGCGTAGATATCTTTATTTGTGTGAATCCAAGGGTTACTCATGGAGTAAGGTCAGGATTGCTAGGATATTATTTTTTCTCCAAGAAGGAAAAAGGATTGTCAGCTAGTTAAGCGTCTGGCAGATGTTCCAGACGTTCAGGCATTTTGTCAGGCTTTAGTTAGAATCAAGCCTGTGTTTAAACCTGTTGCTCCACCATGGAGCTTAAACTTGGTTCTTAAGGTTCTTCAAGGAGTTCCGTTTGAACCTCTTCATTCCATAGATATCAAGCTTTTATCTTGGAAAGTTCTTTTTTTGGTAGCTATTTCCTCGACTCGTAGAGTCTCTGAGCTATCTGCCTTACAATGTGATTCTCCTTATCTGATTTTTCATACGGATAAGGTAGTCCTGCGTACCAAACCTGGGTTCTTACCTAAGGTGGTTGTTACGGTTGCCTCCAGGCTGGCTGGAAGTTGGACCGTAGAAAAGGATGCTCCTAGCGCTCACCAAAGGACCATCAGCACCGTAGACACTATAACTACTGCGTAGCCACTATAAGTAATGCAGACTCTACGAACCACCGCTGCTGGGCTGGTATCTCGCCGTCTGCTCTGCGCCCTGGACCTATGACCAGGCTCCAGTAGGTGAACCTCTTCCTTCTGTAGCAATCCCTGTAGCTAAGGGAGTATGAAGAGCATAGCAATCCCTGTAGTGATTATAGCTGTACCCTACAAACATGAGTCAAAGCTGCAAGTTAGAGGGTCAAAATAGGTCTGATGTGCTGGAACACACAGCCTCCTTTTTATTGAGGTTACATGCAAACAGGACACTCTCAGGGGAGGCATAAAATCCCCCATCACACATTTGATATTAGATAGAGAGACACTCCCTTTGACAGGCCACAACATTACTTCAGCAGATAACAAGTTACACACAATAAAACAATGCAGTCTACCTTATCACTAGCAGTCTGATTAGACAATGGTAATGTTTATCACTAAACCTAATTAGAGCTGATCCCAGCAAACTTATATTTAGAATTGAACAAAATTAACTCTTAATGGCACACAATGAAACTGAACCAAGTGGGAGAAAGCCAGGGACAAGTCATTTCACAGGTCTGGGGACATAGTCTTAAAGGTGCATTGTTCACCAAAGTCACAATATGTCCCCAGACGGTTCTTAAAGGGCCATACACACCCAATAAAAGTTAATAGGTTTTCAGGGGCACAATCTTCCAGGGGCCATAGTCATGAGGAAGGAAGCTGGCAAATAGGCTTCTCCACAATCCATGGAAGCAGGGCAATTTTTCATTTAAAGGGCCAGTTACAAATAGCAGTTTGTAACAGTGGTATCTAACAAGAATATCAATCAAGAGATTGTTGTTCCATCCTTGTGTTACACAATTTGGACGTGGTCCGTGCTTTAAAGTTTTACTTACAAGCTACTAAAGATTTTCGTCAAACATCTGCTTTGTTTGTTGTCTACTCTGGACAGAGGAGAGGTCAAAAGGCTTCGGCAACCTCTTTTTCTTTTTGACTAAGAAGCTTAATCTGCTTAGCCTATGAGACTGCTGGACAGCAACCTCCTGAAAGGATTACAGCTCATTCCACTAGAGCTGTGGCTTCCACTTGGGCCTTTAAAAATGAGGCTTCTTTTGATCAGATTTGCAAGGCGACGACTTGGTCTTCGCTTCATATTTTTTCAAAATTTTACAAATTTGATACTTTTGCTTCTTCGGAGGCTATATTTGGGAGAAAGGTTCTACAGGCAGTGGTTCCTTCCATTTAAGTTCCTGCCTTGTCCCTCCCTTCATCCGTGTACTTTAGCTTTGGTATTGGTATCCCACAAGTAATGGATGATCCGTGGACTGGATACACCTTACAAGAGAAAACACAATTTATGCTTACCTGATAAATTTATTTCTCTTGTGGTGTATCCAGTCCATGGCCCGCCCTGTCATTTTAAGGCAGGTAATTTTTAAATTTAAACTACAGTAACCACTGCACCCTATGGTTCCTCCTTTCTCGGCTTGTTTTAGGTCGAATGACTGGCTATGACAGTTAGGGGAGGAGCTATATTACAGCTCTGTTGTGGGTGTCCTCTTGCAACTTCCTGTTGGGAATGAGAATATCCCACAAGTAATGGATGATCCGTGGACTGGATACACCACAAGAGAAATAAATTTATCAGGTAAGCATAAATTGTGTTTTTTAAACTTTCACGTAAATGTAGATAGCTGCCATACCATGTAACTAATATTTTCAAAATAAACAACTGTGACTAGAGGCCACAATATAAGGTTATACAGCAAATTTGAGAGAGAAAATAAACTTTTGTAGTTTTTGCGTAAAACAAAATGGCTGCTAGATCATGTGATATACAGCCTCAATATTACGCACGATAGTGCTTATCATAGATGTCAATAAACATGGCAAAAATAAAGCATTTTTGTTTTTATTTTATTATTAATTTAAAAATATTGTTAAGCATTTTTGAACAATTAAATGGCTGCCAAACCACATGACCTATCAACTTCTCTTGAACAAATCTGAAGGATAGTCATAAGATAACTCTATAAACAAAATTTCAAGTCTGTCCCATAAGTGGTTTCGGAGAAGAAGATTTTTGTAGCTTTTAAAAATAGAGCATATAAAACAAAATGTCTGCCAAGCTATGCAATGTATGGCTTTCAAATTGCAGATACTAATGCTCACTATAGACCTCTACAATTTGCGGCAGTTTCATGAAAATTTACAAATGTTTTATTTCATGAAGGCGACTGCGCAGTGCAAACTTTTACTGCAATATTGCCTTTAGGGGTCATGACTATGTGTAATCATGTGTCTACTACACTGTAATATAGTTAAATAGTGTAAAGATAATGCATAATGTTTAAATTTACGCAATTAAACAACGATAAAAAGGTGAATGGCTCATAGCAGCCATGTTGATTATGCAAAATTTGCAGTTTGAAGAATCTTGGTAGATGACCTTGCAAAGAGCACATATGCAAAATTGCGAATTGAGAAGAAGATGTTTAAAGATTTTCACACATTTCAAAACGGCAGCTAGATCATGCGACTAAATCACTTCTCTTGAACGAACTTTATTCTAGGTCAGTACAGCAATACACACAGCAGGTTTCACAACTGTAACATAAGCAGTTCAGGAGAAGAAGATTTTCAAGCGTTTGTCAAAATTTGTCACAAAAAGCAATATGGCTGCTAGATCACATGACCTATGAGATTTATGTTGCATATAATAGGTTGTCCTGCAGTTTCGTTGCTGGCCACCTAAAAAAGGAAAAGGCACAAGGACACTAACTGCAGATAGTCCACAAGCCTGGCTAGAGACTGCAGGAACTAAACTCGACTGAGTCAACAGCCTCCAGGAGACACCGTCGCCCAGCAGTCGGTCTCCAAACAACACACCCCTTACTAAAGAAAGGGAACAAGCTACCATATTCTTCCACAAAGAAGAAAAGACACAGAGAAAACATGAATATACTTGTAAAATGTGGCTAATCCCCCTTAAAGGATTCAAGGCGCTGCTTATCTTATCAACCTCGAAACTAGGAAGACTGAGTAGACCTCACCGGGGATCGAACTTGCAACCCTCGGTTTGCTACAGTGCAGAGTAGCCACAGTGCATTAGTATGCTGAGCTAGCTGTCCAGCTAGCATAAGGAACTCCAGACCAACAGAGACCCACCAGTCTCATAGAAACAAGGGGAGGCAACGCCCAGATCCCAGAAATACAGAAACCATGGGATAAGGCCGGGAATCTGAAACAAAGAGGATCTTCCCCTAACACAGTGCAACCACACATAAAAGCAACTGAAGACGCAGGTCCCCAAGTCGCAAAAAGGTAGCTCAGAATACGGAGAAACCTCAAGAGGCTTACCGTACCTCGAATACACCGAGGATGAATTTAGCAGAGCAACAGATCTCAGATCCTGCTCCAACACCGGACCAGCCCAAGCGACAGACATGTCTGATAGACAGGGGGGACAGAAAGACACCAACCACAAGTCCCCAGGGAAAGGATTAAGAAAAAGGGGGGACTCACCCACCCTAACAAAGTTTGGGTGCCAACCCAATCCGCTCCAAGAAAAGGCACTCCCAAGGAGAACCCCCTAGGACCTGTCTAATAGACCTGTCACAGCTCTATTAGACAGTCTCTACGTAGAGAGATCAAATTCCAACTGGTGGAAAAGAGCACACAGAGCAGCATATGCTGCCCCTTACAGAATAAGCCACCTGATTTAACCTCCTACACACAGGGGAGGACAAAGACCCTCCAGAGAGAGGAAACTTCAGCTCATAAGGAAGACAAACTATCTCCTCAAAAGGGAAGGGCACAGATAAGAACAGCGTACATGTCCACAAGACATGAAGCCATAGTATCATCAAAACCATGGACCAAATGAAAAATCATCCAGACACCACTGTTGACCCAACAAAGAAAAAAACTCCCATTAAAGAAGAGCACACTCCATCCAAAGTACAAATCAGGCCTTAAAGTTTATAACCAGTACCCGAAGGTGGATGTGAACTCTGGCCTCCCTGCTGCAAACCCAATGAGCTAGCCCCTATGTCGCAACATAGGGTCCCTGAAAAAACTGGGTTGTCCCGAACCAGTCCACAGAATCATAAGTCTCCAGACATCCAAGAAGGCTCCAAGACAAGAACCCTGGACCCAGAATCATCCTAGAACGAACGACACCCCCAGGGAACACAAGATTCCCCATCTGAAGCAATCAGACCTCACAGGGGATGAGAAACAGGAAACCCGGAGAACGGGTACTCGTAATTCCCAGCCCAAAGGGAAGAGAACACCCTTAGCCGAAGGTCAACACCCCCCAACAAGGTGCTAGGCCGTGACAGAGTCACACAATTTCTCTAGAGCCCAAAGGCCCCAAGGGCAACACTAAGGGAAATGAATACGAGAACAGAGTCACCCAAAAGAGAGTAGAAAGGAAGGCTAGTCTCCATAATCCTTTCAGATTACCGTTCTAGAGGACCACACCCAAGGGAGAAGAATGCAAAGCATCCCGAACCCAGGCAGAAAAACATCCCCTAAGCAAAATGCTTGGAAGAAGAGACAACACCTCCTATCGCCCCTGATATGGAGACGACTAACTCCCAAAGGAAGACAGAGCCTCACGGCCTTCACTTCCTAATTAAGCGGCCAAAACCGCCAGAAAAAACGGACGAAGTCCAGAAATACTTGACCCAAAGGAAGAGAACCTCTAAAAGTAACAAGTCCTAAAAGGACACTTCCAAGAGACCATGAAAGGCAAAACTGTAAGAACGGCGGTATGAAGGACCTCAATCCTCCAAGCCTCCAACCCACAACAGGAAGGAACACTCTAGTTCCCGGAAAATTCAGAAACGACTGATCATGTCTCTGCGGATCTCAATGGAGTCCCAGCCCACTAGATTTAAAGGCGAATGAGGACTGAACCAATCCCCCATGCCCCTAAGCAACCACGGACCCTCAAGTCCTCTCAGGATGCTAGTTGAAGCTTGTAAAATAAAACAAGTAAACAACACAAACCATATTGTGATCACTAGGCGCCCTCACTGGACCAAACGGACATAAAAAGGCGCCACATGTCTGAACTAGGCCTCAAAGACAGAAGGATTTGTACCCAGTCAGGACCAGCCTGAAACCAAGGGCCCCAGCACTGTCAAGGCCACATAGAGTCTCCCCCGAGATGGATGGATAAAAAACAGTCAGACAGACTTTTGTAAACAGTGCGACCACAAAATCGCGAGTATCAATTCCAGAGAAGAAAGTTCCCGAAGGAAACATTACACCACAACATGAGCGTTAGACCAAATAAAAATCATTCTCACTGGCAAATTCAAAAGCTCCCAGGTGGATTGAGATAAACCGCCGATTATCCTCAACTAAATCTAACAGCTCCACATGAAAGTACATGATACAACTTCCAAATGTCATGCTGATCTATACAATATCACATTCAATGCATTCTAACCCCCTGGGACCTGATCCGGACTGCTGAGGCCTTCGGCGGCGGCCTTTATAAAGGTCCCCGGCACCCCCCCCTGCTTGTCAGGGTTGAGCAGCTTCTGGTCTGCTATTGCCTCTCTTACTACTGCTTACAGGTGAAGCATCAACTACTCAGAACTACAGCAATCTAGTATCCCTTTAGCCTCAATATGGATCAGCAAGCGTTTTGTCACATAGTGAAGGTCTTATTGGAAGGCCTTGAACGGAAGCTATGTGTACATTATGATGGCCTTCTCCAGGCCTTACAAGCAGAGGATGCAGCCGAGGTCACTAGATTAGGGGGATATCAGGAAGAAGTAAATCATCAGAAAGCTATCCCTCACCGAGCCATTCCGGGACTTTTAGCGGATTCACATAGTGGGGCGGCGACTCCACCGAGCCATAGCATTCCCAATGGCTTTAACATACCTACCAAGGTGGGGAGTAGAACGCCGGTGCAGCTCCCTCAACGATAGGCGGGTGAGTCGCTATGTTGCCTCAGATCTGAGTTTGAGAAAGATAGATTAGCCACAAAGGAAGAGCCTACTCGAAACAGCCATGCTCCTTTCATGCTCTTTCATGTTAAGAGACTTTGGACAGGGATCAAAACGTATAACGATCACGGAGTTTTGCGTCCTGCAATAGACTCTCATCAAGTTTTGACTGGTATCCCGAAATCTGGGGTTGGCTGATAAACCATTTTAGCCGAATAGATAACATGGGGCTGATGTTTCTAGCTATGTTACACAACAAGACTTTTATGTTATACTGCTGTTTATAGACAGTTTCTCACCAGATGTCTGTAATTACATTATATGTGCTTTGTCTCCTATGCTTCTGTTTCTGACACATTCTGTTATATTTGAATTATATTAGCATTTTATAGTATGTCAGAGAACTAGTGTCTAATAGAGATGTGATATGTTGACTTTGGTCATAGTGAGATATGTTTTATCATGTAGCTTTAAATATGCGCATATATTGCACAAATATCTTATACCCTCTAGTTGTCTTGTTAATGATCCATTAGACAACAACTGCTCAACCATATTGTGGGTGTGTATCAACATAACTCCTGGATTCAGTGTGTTGTCTGCGGCCGGGGCAGCACACTCTAATTTAACTCCCAAGTTACAATCTACACTATTGAGCAATACATTATTAGCACCTATTAACTGGATTCACCTTCTCCTTCACTTTATTATCAATTTAGCATAATTCAATATCAGAAATTTTGACTCCAGAAGGGAATATATCCACCATAGCATTTATACACTCTTAGTCACTTCCTGATGGTTTGCATTCACAACTATGTTTGCCCTATCCAGAGGCTTAGCTAAAATATCTAATGTGGCAGTTTACCCTTGGATACTAGAAATATTGTTTATTCAATTGGCTGGTGCTTCATCATGAATAGTAAACATCTGTTTGTTTTCATCTTTATTTATCTACATTAGTAAGAGGGCCATATACTTTCAGCTGTACATAATATGCTTTAATACTCTATATCAGTTGTTTGTTAGTAGTGGATAATCTCTTAATAATTCTAAGGATATATTATATTTTATCACGCAAACTGTGTCTATTGAGTCACCATGCCCAAAGGTGACTCTATTTTATTATATATAGAAGTGTTTGTTTCTGTTCTTTTTTACAGCTTATAAACTGTGTCAGGGTCCAAAAGTGACCGTATATTATCCTAGTAATTTCACCTCCAGCTATTGAGGTCCTATTGTATAGGCTTATGAATAGTTCCTATATTACTTGGGAGGTTTATAAAACTTTATTTCACTCTAGATTAACTCCATCAATACTGGATACAATGTGAGGGCCCAAAAGTGGCCTACTTATAGCATAGGAGGTTCATATAAATATATAAAAGGAGGTTTCAGTTATATATGCTTATCTTTCTTTGGTTTATATATCATCATAGGAATGTGCTTATATGGTAGTGCTTATAGTGCTATGCTTGGTGACTATATTCTTACCAATTTGTTACTGTTCTGTATACTTTCTCATTATGATACAAAAATTGTTCTTATATCCGTTTATATGGAAATGTGGCGCAATAAATATGTAAATGTAATTTTTGCTAAAAACCTCAATAAAATAAATATATATATATAAAAAAAAAAAAAAACAACATCCTCACTGGATGAAAATAAAAGATAAGGCAACCCGTAGGTTATCGCCCAGGAAGAACAGACAGACCCGCAGGACTAGCCCAACAGGGGTCCGAGACTTCTAAGCTCAAAACAAATAACAAAGACTATAAGAAAATTACTTCATCCCCTTATGTCTATGCGTGCAAGCCAGTCGAAAATTAATACTGAGAATCCCCAGACCCATTAAGAGTGGGATCCTCCAGCAACACCAAAAACGTGCCTTAGAAGAACACGAAAGCACGCCCGTCTATAACAAAAGGCACAACATACCTCCGCCGGAACAAAGAAAACACTGGCCCCGAAGGTTGACAGTCGCTCCCTCGGAGGGCTGAACTGGACCAGGCGATCTCACGCCTGACGAGCCCCGGTTAACGGAACACGGACAATATCGTAAGTACACTCTCGGGAGGTGCAGATGCGCCAGCGCCAAAGATATGGCCATGCGGAACTATGTCGTAACCTCCAGTGGGAACAGGCCACACTCCATAGAAGGATAAGTAATAGTTGGTGGTAGGGAACTCGTCTCGTGGGAAATAGAATCCCCAGAGGCGGATGGCTCAGTGGGCACCTGATTCCCCGATCCCAAGGAGCAGAGCACTCTAAAACAGCATTTGGAACATAACTGATGGGCATGTATCACCCGGGCCAATTCATATTCTTCGCAAGAAGTAGAGTCTGAATCCGAGACATCCGTCTCCAAAAAAATCAGAATCCTCCATAACTGGGACACTGAATAAAAAATGGACCATTAAGAAAAATCTAAACGGTACCTTACACCCCCAATGACTGGGGCACTCACCACCTCCAGAGAACCAGACACCAGTGGACCAGGATTTCTCCGTCGCCACACGGTCAGGAATGCGGAAATGGAGTCACAAGGTAAACCGTGCAGTCCATGCAAAAGCGCACCCGACCTTAAAGGCCACGTCACTAGACATAGGCCATTATGTTCCAAAATAGCCATGAGCCGAAACAACACTACACAGTAGCAGACAGAATCACATAACAAACATGATTATAAACCCCCCTGTTCAATAACCCCCCTCAGAAGATATTAATCCTTGATTTCTAAATACAAAAAGGAGCCTCACTGAGACCCTACATTAGAGTTATCCCTGAAAGGTTGTAGCCCCTTTCAGATAAACAGTTGTAATTACAATACATCCATGATGAAAGTAAAATGAAACAATCTTACCGGAATCTACGCCATGGAACAGGAACACGGACCTTCAATTGTGACAGATAGTAGCGTCGCTTCTGCCATGGACTTGAGAGAAAAAAGCAGGCAGCGAAACTCAACGCTGATTGCTTGTGGAGCTGTTAATATGATTTGGGATGGTTTTGCAGAAAGACTCTCCGCTGCACCTCCAGACTCTAACTTTCACCCATGCTCTCAATGAGAAGCTGACAGGACTACATAAAACTCCAGTCCCATGCCGAAGAGTACTACCCTCCATAAGAGACTATGGAAAACTGACACTTCTCTGCCAACCTCCTGGGACAAAAGGCAAAAAATGACTGGGGGGATGAGGGAAGTGGGAGGGGTATTAAAGCCTTTGGCTGGGATGTCTTTGCCTCCTCCTGGTGGCCAGGTTCTGAATTTCCCAAAAGTAATGAATGCAGCTGTGGACTCTTTCCATTTATGAAGAATACATTGATTTTCATACTCTATTTCAGGATTTTGTGAGTGCAAAAGCAAGAAAGGTTGTTTTTATAGGGCTATTAGATTAGGTGTAATTTTTATTATTTTGAATAATTTAGTTTATTATTTTTTGTAATAATTGATTTTTTTATTTTTCGTAATGTTAGTGTTTATTATTTTTTGTAATGTTAGTTGTTTTTTTTATTCGTAGTGTCAAGATTTGATAATATTGTAATGTTAGGTTTTTTTATATTTTGTTTCTTTTATTTATTTAAAATAGTAATGTTACTTCAATTTATAGTTTAAACTTAGTTTTTTTTATTTCACAGGTAATTTTTTATTTATTTAAAGACAGTTATATTGTAAGGTTAATTTAAAGTTAGGGGGTGTTAGGTTTAGGGGTTAATAGTTTAATTTAGTGTGTTGCGATGTGGGGGGCCAGCGGTTTAGGGGTTAATAGGTTTAGTTTATTAGTACCGATGTGGGGGGCCGACAGTTAAGGGGATAATAGGTTTAGTTTATTAATACCAATGTGGGGTGGGGCGGTTTAGGGGTTAATTATTTTATTTAGTGTCGGGGCGGCAGTTTAGGGGTTAATCATTTTATTTATTGCCGGCGATGTCGGGGGCGGAATAGGGGTGTTTAGACTAGGGGTTTATGCTAGGGTGTTAGATTTAAGAATAACTTTCTTTTCCCTATAGACATCAATGGGGTTGCGTTACAGCGATCGCCATTCCGCGATCACAGGTGTTCATTTTTTTCTAACACTTTCTCCTCATTGATGTCTATGGGGGAAAGCGTGCATGAGCACGTAAACTCAGCCCTTGGCTTTTGTGCGGTATGGAGCTTATAATATTGTAATGTTAGTTTTTTTTTTATTTTTCGTTTCTTTTATTTATTTAAAATAGTAATGTTACTTCAATTTATAGTTTAAACTTAGTTTTTTTTATTTCACAGGTAAGTTTTTATTTATTTAAAGATAGTTATATTGTAAGTTTAATTTAAAGTTAGGGGTGTTAGGTTTAGGGGTTAATAGTTTAATTTAGTGTGTTGCGATGTGGGGGGCCAGCGGTTTAGGGGTTAATAGGTTTAGTTTATTAGTACCGATGTGGGGGGCCGACAGTTAAGGGGATAATAGGTTTAGTTTATTAGTACCAATGTGGGGTGGGGCGGTTTAGGGGTTAATTATTTTATTTAGTGTCGGGGCGGCGGTTTAGGGGTTAATTATTTTATTTATTGCCGGCGATGTCGGGGGCGGATTAGGGGTGTTTAGACTAGGGGTTTATGTTAGGGTGTTAGATTTAAGCATAACTTTCTTTTCCCTATAGACATCAATGGGGTTGCGTTACGGCGATCGCCATTCCGCGATCACATGTGTTCATTTTTTTCTAACACTTTCTCATCATTGATGTCTATGGGGAAAGCGTGCATGAGCACGTAAACTCAGCCCTTGGCTTTTGTGCGGTATGGAGCTTATAGGACCATAACGCACAGCACAAGGAGGTTTTTCAGTAACTTGTAATGGCAGCGCTATGGAAAGTGTGATAACGCTTTTTTTTGGGTTCTTTAAATGTAATGCTTGTGAGATATTCCACTATCAGCCCGAACTTGGCCAGTAGTCTTCTTATCCGGACATCAAGCTGGAATGATTGGGAATACCCCAGAGCAGAGAAAGTTCGCAAAATGAGGTAAACAGTACTGACACTATGCAGGGTAGTCTTTGTTGGCAGCAGGTAGGAATCAGCAGTTAGGCAGTTCACGGGTAAACCACGATAGCCTCTGACGGCATTAGGTAGGGTAAGGCAGTTTAAAGGTTAATCAATAGAATGGTCAGGCAGGCAGAGTTTGGCAACAGAATGGTAATCCAATATTTTAGGGTTAAGGCAAGCAGAGTAGTCAAACAGGCAGAGTTCATCAATGGTAAAGCAATCCAGCAATTCAGGGATTAAGGCAAGCAGCGTAGTCAAACAGGCAGAGTTCATCAACAGTCCAGCAATCCAGGGGTTAAGGCAAGCAACGTAGTCAAACAGGCAGAGTTCATCAACAGTTAAGAAGTCCAGCAATTCAGAGGTTAAGGCAAGCAGCGTAGTCAAACAGGCAGAGTTCATCAACAGTTAAGCAATCCAGCAATGCAGGGTTAAAGGCAAGCAGCGTAGTCAAACAGGCAATGTTCAGCAACAGTGAATCAATACAGCAATTCAATATAAGAAATAAATCAACGAGGACTTCCGGTGGGCAGGACTGCTGACTGGCAGCAGAAAATAAGTGCTCCGTGCTCCATAACTAAAAAGTTATCTTTTTCAACACGGTTTTGATGCCAGTCAGTGCCCACAGATTACCGTCTTGCTAGGGGACACATCCTGGTCACCGCTAGCCGACTTACTTGATGTGAAGGGCTCACCATCTGCCCTAGCCCCCGGTCGTATATCGCGACTGGCCTACCACGTGCCTATTGCGCCGCAACTGCCACATCATTAAAGGAGTGGAGCCGTTTGCTGCTCTGGTGAGTGTCCGGGACAGATCTGGAACGACCTTTGGCCAAACAGCTATTTTTGTGAGCCACATGGAGGGCGGCAGGGCCGCACCGCAACCTGGAGTGCCCATGACAGTGCTGGGAACTGACCGATGCTTCTAGGGAGAGGAGTGTGACTTGACAGGCCGGCTGACAGGCCCTATGAACCAGCTCTCAGGGTGCTGATACACTGACTCCGGTAAGGTACTGTACCAATTGTCGCATAGAAGAGCCATAGGCATTAACAAGCATACAGATACACATATGCCCTTGCTCTGGGAGAATATTTGCTGAGGGCCTTAATACCGCATACTGAACACTATCATATAAGTACCAATTGTGCAGGAACAACGGCACTGGGGTTTCACAGCCCTGCATGAGCTATCATTGCTATACTGCTCCAGAATTGTGTACAAGTAGCTGCAGGGATCACAGACTCTATCAATTTCATTAAGGAGCTTGCTAGGCCAGTAGCCATAATACAGGCATTTTAATAAGGATTGCCCAGTGGAGTCTTAACTCCTGTTCCTGAGACACAGCGTGGGCGAGAACCCTGTACTGACACTATACTGCATTATCTATAAGAACTGGGCTCAGCAAGGACACTCTATATAACTTAATCTGGGAAAGCAGGGGAGAAGATCCTCAAATTTGAAAGTCACACACAGGGTTCTGTTTTTCAGATATTCCTACACACTGCTGTCATTGTAAATCCCCTGAGACAAGGAAGCAGGCCACCTCTGCTGAGCTTTCTGCTTTGATTCTCTCTTATTATCTCACTTATACTACATAGCAGAAAGCGGCAGCAGGCCACGTATACATGAAAGTAGATAAATATTTTTATAAACTGACACCCCCCCAGGAAGGCGCCATGACCCACAGAAACAAAGTGGGAGACAAAAAGAGTAGGCACCAATCTGAAGTAAGTGCAGAAATATCCCCACATCTAATGGAGCAGTCTACCAGTGCAGATGATAAGGGGCAACTGATGAAAGACCTCAAATCTTTTTTCCTACCTAAAATGGAGAGCTTACAGGCGGGCCTAGACACACTTACCAGCGAGGTTAGGCAATATTCAACACGCCTCACGGCGGCTGAAAATAGAATATCAGACATTGAAGATAGACAAGTGGAAACAGGCAACTCTCTACAACAAATCTTACGCCAAAACAAGGCTCTACAAGAAAGAGTAGAGGACTTAGAGAATCGCAGCCAGCGTAATAATTTACGCATATTGGGCCTACCTGAGAAAGTAAAAGGCAAAGATCTCCTAGCTTTTGCTGCACTGGTGTTCCCAAAACTCCTGGGCATTCCACAAGACATCCTTCCCATTGATGTAGAAAGGGCACATAGAGTGGGCCCGGAACGCAGTCTGGAGACCAACAATACCAAGCCAAGACAGGTTATCTTTAAATGTCTTAACTTTCAGGAGAAGCTGAGAATCCTCAGAGCCTACAGATTAAAAAAGGAAGTCATATACGAGGGTAGTAGGCTGCTGTTGTTTCAGGACTTCTCCTCTGAAGTCACAAGCTGTTTCAAGCATATTGTGTGGGAATAGACATGACAGAGCATAGGCTAGATTCAGGACAACAGGCCTTGAGTGCCTACAAGCACTGAAAAACCTTGGCACCAAAAAACTATCAAGACTGGCTAGTTCCTGTAGGCCCGTGTGTGTTTAGGAATCACGGGTTTGCGGAATTGGCCACCTATACCATAGAATTGGAAACTGGGGACTCAGGGTGGAATGATACATGTCCCAGGTGGCGAACACTATATGTTAGATACAATTTGAAAGGTTATCTAGCTGATTCTTGCAGAACAGTTGCAGACCCGGTTCTAAGGGTCAAACCCAGTAATATGTTTGTACCCACATATGTATTGAGCAATGCACAACTAACTTGGACGGGCTTGCTTCCTGTTCAGGGGGAGGGTTTTTTTTTTTCCTCTCCCTTCTTCTCTTCCCGCTTCTTTCTCTTCCCACTTAGAATTTGAATGACACTTAGGATCACTTTGTGGAATGTGGGGGGTATTAACTCCACGGTGAAGAGGAGTTCGATCTTGGCACACCTAAAGAGATTAGACACTGATGTTACATTCCTTCAAGAAACACATCTGGTTGACGCAGAACATGATAAGCTTAGGAGACTCTGGGTAGGTACACTGTCATATCTCTCACACACCAGCTCAAGTAGAGGACTTGCTATACTCTTTGGGAAGAGAAACCCAGTCGATATTCTCCATACAAATAAAGACAGAGAGGGTCGGTTCCTTATACTTAAAGTTAAAATCTGCAATACAGTTTATATCTTCTGTAACCTATATGCACCAAATAACAGAGACTTCCCATTCTGGAACAGACTTATACAAGCTTTGACCCCGATCACAGGATTCCCACTTATACTAGGTGGAGATTTCAATTTGATCCCCAATCCACAGCTAGACAGATCATGGCTTCAGCCACAGGAAGTTAACCCTAGGTTTCTGAAATACAGAGGTAGATATGAGCATAAAATATTCCAGAGGTTGCAGACAGAACTTGAGGTGTGCGACATGTGGAGAAGGAGACACATAACAGATAGAGACTTCACATGTCTTTCCAGAGAGGCGGGTTCGTTCTCTAGGATAGATCTGTTCTTAGTATCCAACTCTATGATCCCGTTGGTCCGGTCTGAAAAAATACATTCAATTGTATTATCGGATCACGCGCCTATAGAAATTATGATAGACCTAAATAAACCCAAGCCCAACAGAAATATACTCAGATTTCCAACTTATTTGATGAAATCTGAAAAATTTCAAAAATACCTAACACACTGTTGGAATGACTTCTTAACCGACAACCAGCAACACTTAGACATGCTGCAGCTGTTTTGGGACACTGCAAAGGTGGTCCTCACGGGACAGGTGATCTCTTATTTGTCAACTTTGAAGCGCACTCTTCAGAGGAAACATGATGATCTACAGAAAAGTATGGATCTAGCATACCAGACATACAGTATTACTAAATCCAGAGAGGCATATGATGCCTTCATAGTGATTAAAGAACAAATGGACAATTTCCTGAAGCAAAAGGCAGCATACAGGCTCTTAAGAACGGCAGGGAAATTCTATAGGTTTGGGAATAGGTCAGGGCGATTGTTAGCTTCTTTGGTAAATAAGAGGGAAACGAGACGGGAGGTGGCTGCCTTGACTTATAAAGGAGCCACCTACAAGACAACTTCTGACGTAGCGCATTGCTTTGCAATGTACTATCAAACCTTATACACCAAACAACCAGAGGCTGAGGCGGCAAAGCTGCATCAGTTCTTGGAAACACTGACACTCCCCACCTTGACGGAGGACAACTAGAATCCCTAAATGTACCCATCACAGTCGGGGAGATTCAGCATACAATAAGATCAATAGCATTGGGCAAGGCGGCTGGCCCGGATGGCCTTCCGATAGAATTCTATCGGATGCTATTACCTCAGGTGTAACCTGTGCTGGGTAAGATATACAATAGTCTCCTCGGTGAGAATAATCCTCCTTCTCCTACATTTTCATCAGCCCACATAACCCTGATTCCTAAACCGCCCAAATCGTACCGCCCAATCTCGTTACTTAACGCGGATTACAAGGTCTTTACTAAAATATTGGCAAATCGATTAAAACCTTTGCTACCTAACCTCTTTTATCCTGACCAGACAGGATTTGTATCTGGAAGATCGTCTGTCACTAACCTACACCGGGTTCTTCAGGTGATAAACCACTTTCGGGAAAAGGCGAGTGATAAAGGTGCTACTGAACGGCCGGAAGCCTTTCTGCTGTCTCTAGACGCAGAAAAGGCTTTCAATAGGGTAGAATGGCCTTATCTATTTGACGCCTTAGAACGCTTCAATTTTCAGGGGGCCCCTTAATATCGGCTTTACGCAAAATCTATCATGCACCTATGGCCCGGATCATGGTTAACGGACACTTCTCTTCAGACTTTTGGCTTGAAAGAGGCACAAGACAGGGCTGCCCCTTGTCTCCTCTGATTTTTGATCTCGCCCTTTAACCCCTCGCGGTTAAGTTGAGACAGATTTTTCCAGGTGTCCGAATAGGTAACGGTGACCAACAGTTAGCACTATATGCAGACGACATGATGCTGTTTGTGGAGTCTCCCGGGAAACATATTCCAAGGATCTTGAAAACTCTGGAGATGTTTGGTAGTTTCTCTGAATATAAGATAAACAATCTAAAATCTGAAATTCTATGGTTACATAGAAATAATCGCGGGGAAACGGTCTATCCTTTTGTGGAAGTCACGCACTAACTTACCTATCTGGGGATACACTTAAATAATAATCCGAATAAATTATATCAGATCAATCTGGAGTCTCAGTGCACCCCAATCTGCTCCCAAATGGAGAGATGGAAAAACCTCCCCCTGGGGCTAACGGGACGCATTAATCTTTTCAAAATGTCCCTATTGCCAAAAATTCTATATCCGCTCTTGATGCTGCCCTTTATGCTGCACAGGAGTGACATCAGAAAACTAGAGATAGCAATCCAGCAGTTTGTGTGGAGGGGGAAAAAAACCGAGAATGGCCGCCCACAAGCTTCACCATGCCTTTTTGGATGGAGGTTTGGGTCTTCCAAACATCAAGTTCTACAATTGGGCAACACTGCTGAGGCTAGTTATGGACTGGCAGTTAGATGCGCGACACTTTTATGATAGGTCACTAGAGGGAGCAGTTGTAGCACCTCTAGCTTTGAATATGCTGCCTTATCTCTCGCCAGGCGATCTCCCACAGCAGCTAAAAAACAACTTTCTGTATAAAGATTCACTTAAGGTCTGGGCTCAAGCTCATAAGCTACTTGGCCGCATCCGACCATCTCCAAAGTTTATCACTATTGTAGGGAACCCTGATTTCCCAGCAGGAAATGACCATGCACCCTTTGCAGTGTGGAAGGAGAGAGGTCTAGATAAAGTTGGTGATGATCTGGATCCATTGTTGAACACCATCAGGACTTTTCAAGAACTAAAAACCAAATTTGATTTATCACACAGGCATTTTTTTGCCTATTTACAAATTAGACACTATGTGACTTCTCTGATGGACTCTGATAAAAACTTCTGGAGCCAATCCCCATTTGTGATTACACAAACGGCATATAGTTTAGGGAGATTCTCCATATCGGCACTTTACAGAGCATTGCTTAGACATCAATCAGCCAAGACACAGGGCACTCTATTAGATGGTATACAGAAAGAACTCACACCTGACATCACCAGCACAGACATCACAAATAGTATCTTGAAGGTTAAATCAGCTACACTAAATATGATAGTGAGGGAGTCAGGATGCTGCACCTGGACTACATCACACCCAGTAGGTGAAGCAAATGGAATCCTCAACATCCGAACCACTGTGTAAAGTGCAGATATCCCAATCCCTCCTTATCCCACTATTTCTTAGACTGTCCTGTGGTTCGCCGCTTTTGGGGGCTCTTACAATATTGGCTTGGGAAAGTAATGAAAATAGAGGTAACATTTACTATTGAGAATATATACCTGTTTTTGTGGGAGGGGATCAACACAAAACTGCACTCCTTTTGTACCCTCTGTACTTTGATAGATAGGAATTGTATTCTAACTCTGTGGTGTACTAGACGCCCCCCTACACTGACACAGTTCAAAAGAGCCCTATTTAGACAGATCTTTATTGAGCAACAAGATACATTATTAGATACAGGGGAAGATTGTTATCTTTTTTCAAGAAGTGGAAAACTTTCTTGGGGACACTGCAAATAGAAAAACCAAAACAAATCCTGGGGCCCTTCCTTCAGACTGAGATAATGATGGAGGCTGCACTAACGGGGGGAGTGGAGAGCATTGTATGACTCTCTTACTACTATGGACATAGCAGAGCCTTTGAATGAGATCAAGGTAATATCCTTTTTCTGAGAAATGTAGGAACTTTCTCCCCTCATTCCCTCCTTAAAACTTTCTCCCACTTGTCTTAATCATATTTCCCTTTTTTTTTTTCTCTCCCCCCTCTCCTAATGTGGGTTTGAAGAGCAGAGCCCACTGGACTGACCTGTATGAGTTGTGTGTTTATGTTAATTATTTGTGTATGTTAAATAGGGTTATGAGTTATGTTAAGTTGTTGTTTATACAATTTAAAAAAATGAAGAGGTGCAGATATTTGGACGGGCGATGAAGCACGCATATAACCAGATGCATGCCATATGATGGCACGGAACTGTCATATCAACGTGTTAATGAGGATAAGACTTTGTCTCCTCCCTACCACTATATGAACTGATTGTTAACCATGCCAGGTTCCGTGTTAAACCATGTATTACTTGATGTGTGCTTGTTACGTCTAAAGATTTATTTCTTTTAATAAAGATATATTTTAAAGAAATACATCACCCAGGAGCACAAGAAGAAACACCTATACTTGGGCACAGGTTAGAGAGACTGAGGCCTTTACATAGGGAAGACAGGGCGGGCGGTCATGATGTCTTCTCCTTGCTGCAGTTACACTGCCGTATCCCTAGCAACAGGCCACAGCAGAGCAGAAAGCAGCGTGACATTACGCACCCGGTTTAGCGCACAACTTGAAATCTAGCTGTTTGTTTGTATTGGTATGACACAAAAAAGTGGAGGAAAAAAAGACAAATCTGACACATTCCACGCAAAACTCCAAATTAAATGAAATTGCGCTCAAGCAAATGCATTTAATTTCTACTTATAATACTCACGCTACTTCCGACATGCACAAACAGCAGCAATAAAAAACCTTATCGCTTGCACACAACAGTTAGCGAGCCCCTCGTAATCTATCCCAATGTTAGATCATTTTTACTAGACACATTTTTGCAAATTAATATATTTAAAAAAAAAAAAAGAATTATTTTCACATTTGGCACAACTATGCATTTCATACTTTCAATAAAATAAGTCTTTTAATAGGAATATACATTTGAACTTACAGATGCTAACCTAATCTATTATATGTATAATTATATATACAGTTGCAGCTTCCTTTTTCTATAGTGGGCTCTCAAAGGTGAAAGCAAGCTCTTTTAATGCCACCAGACCCTAGCTGACTGCTCTTGAAAGTTGTGAGCACAGCAGTCTGATAATTAGACATCATGCTGCCACTGGGTGCCCGGGACTGAACAAAGGCGGCATTAATATTAATGAATAATTTGCTTTTATTTACTGTATTTAAATATTAACATCAAGTAAATACAGCGTTTATTGTATAGTATGGGTTATAGAACCTAGTTTTGCCTATTTTTATTAGTAACTCTCAAGCAACCTGAAACTACACTTATCCGGAATCTATCAATCCCCATGGGTGCCGGTTAACTGGGAGTTTACTGCTTAAAAATTAATTCTTCTATACTCCAACATTAAATAAGCTTATTGTTTAAAAAAAAAAAAAATGTAAAGCGTTATGCTAAGGGATGCAAAACAGAAATGATTCTGTAAACTTTAAAATGTGCACTCTGACTATTCTACGGAACATATTTTGTTTTACCAATGGCAGTATATACAGTGCTGACCCACTAAATTGTGATTCTTTTGATTTGAGCTGGAACAATGGGACCCACTATCTGTTAAAGGGATAGTAAATTCCGAATTAAACTTTCATGATTCAGATAGGGCATGTAATTTTAAACAACTTTCTAATTTACTTTTATCATAAAATTTGAAGGCCACCTCTTTATCTGAATGCATTTGACAGTCTTTCACAGCTAGAAGGCGTTAGTTCATGTGTTTCATATAAATAACATTGTGCTCATGCACGTAAAGTTATTTAAGAGTCAGCACTAATTGCCTGAAATGCAAGTCTGTCAAAAGATAGAAGAGATAAGGAGGTAGTCTGCAGAAACTGAGATACAAAGTAATTAGAGAGGTAAAAAGTATATTTCTGTAACAGTGTTGGTTATGCAAAAATGGGGAATGGTAAATAAACAGATTAACATTTTTGGTGTTTACTATCCCTTTAAGATGAGCTTTGCTTATTCGGCATTCACACCATAAAGGCATCAATATTCAGAATAAAGTGCTCATAGCGCAAACAATTTTACTACATTCTTAACAATCCAACATTATAGCAGGGTGCCAAGAAATGTGAATATGATTATTATATAACCTTAAAGATAGAGCAAAAAGATTGTTTAAAAATCACTTAAAGGGACATGAAACCCAAAAATGTTTTTTCATTATTTAGGTAGAGCATACAATTTTGGACAACTTTCCTTTTTACTTCTATTTTAAAAGTTGCTTCCTTCTCTTAGTATCATTTGTTGAAGAAGCAGCAATGTACTACCGGTTGCTAAATGAACACATGGGATGAGCCAATGACAATAGGCAGCCACCAATCAGCAGCTAGCACCTAGGCTATTAGCTGCTACTGAGCTAGGTCTAGTCTAGTCCAAAATAAACGTTCATGATTCAGATAGGGCATGTAATTTTAAACAACTTTTCAATTTACTTTTATCACCAATTTTGCTTTGTTCTCTTGGTGTTCTTAGTTGAAAGCTAAACCTAGGAGGCTCATATGCTAATTTCTTAGACCTTGAAAGCCGCCTCTAAGCTGAATGCATTTTGACAGTTTTTCACCACTAGAGGGTCATTGGGTCATATAGATAACACTGTGCTCACGCACGTGGAGTTACCTAGGAGTAAGCACTGATTGGCTAAATTGCAAGTCTGTCAAAAGAACTGAAATAAGGGGGCAGTCGGTAGAGGCTTAGATACAAGATAATCACAGAGGTAAAAAGTGTATTAATATAACTGTGTTGGTTATGCAGAACTAGGGAATGGGTAATAAAGTGATTATCTTTTTAAAAAATAATAATTCTGGTGTACACTGTTCTTTTAACTACATAAACCCTTCAACAAATGATAACAAGAGAAGGAAGCAAAATAAATAATAGAAGTAAATTGGAAAGTTGTTTAAAATTGTATACTCTGTCTGAATCATGGATGTCTAATTATGACTTCACTGTCTATTTAAATATTGTCACAGATGACAAATGGAGCAGTAAAAGATTAGCGCTGTTGAGTGCTAACTGCACTAAACGTAAATCAATTGTGCTTGTATGTTTGTGGTGGTATTACAAGTTGAAAGTAAAAACTTATCACTCAAAAGAAAGACTCAAGAGAACTAACATTTGGATGTCAGATATCGCAAACCCTGTTAATTTCCTTTTCCCATAAACTTCTATGGAACCTCTTCTATCTTTTGTTCGTGCGCTAGCCTGAAGGTGCGCTAGACCAATTGTGCTAAGGGTGTGTTAAGACAAACTTTAAATACCTTTGTTCTTCACTTAGAAGAAAATTTTCTTTTTTCTATTTTATATTTTAAATATAAATATATAAAACTTAATTTATGTAAGAACGTATCTGATAAATTAATTTATTTCATAGTGGCAAGAGTCCATGAGCTAGTGATGTATGGGATCCTCCCACCTCACTCATACCTTAGTTTAACGTGTAGTCAAGAAGTGAGGTGTAAAAGAAGGAGTAAAAAGCATACAAAAAGAGGACCTACAAAAAATAAAATGCTTTATACAAAAAAATCATAAACACAAAAAATAGGGTGGGTCTCATGGATTCTTGCCACTATGAAAGTGTCAGGGTTTTTTCCCTGCTTTGTTTGCCATGTGCTGCTGGCAGCCATTTTACTCACCTCTCTTGCTGACTCTGGTGCATAGTGTGTGATGCTGCTCATTTCCTGCATGCCCTTTTATGGCCAGACTGGTGTACATCATCCATGTGAGACAGGTTGCAGTCTTAGAATTGTGATGTCATCACTTATTACTTAAAGGGTCTCAGTATGCTTTGCCCTTGCGTTGTCTCAGATCTGTTTGCGAGAGTTCTAGTTCCTGTGTATTACCTGGCTGTCTGACGTCCCTCCTGGTTCCTGATCTCTAGTTTGTTCTTGCTCCTGTTTCTGCTGCTGCACCTAGTCCTACCAGGAACATGTCCGGTCCTGCACCTCTACCTCAGCGATATGGAGGTAATCCTATTCAGTGCACAGGGTTTTTGAACCAGGTGGGCATTTACTGATGTTACCTCAGGCGTTTCCTTCCTTCCTTCCTTACTCATCTCGTTACTCTCTGACACAGCTCTTGCCTGGGCTAATCCCTTGTGGGAGACTAATAAACCTGTGATTTCAAATTACCCTGAATTTGTGGCCTCCTTTCGAAGGGTATTTGATGTTCCGGCTCGCTCCTCCTCTGCTGTTTAACGACTCATGTCTATTCAGCAAGGTACGAGATCTGTTACTCAGTACGCCATTGAGTTCCATACGCTTGCCGCAGAGGTAGGTTGGAACAATGAAGCCCTTGTTGCCGCCTTCTTTCATGGACTCTCTGAAGCAATTAAAGACGAAGTTGCTGCCAGAGATTTACCAGAGGATCTCAAGGCATTGATGTCTTTTTTGATCCTAATTGACATCAGACTCAGTGAGAGGCCCTCTTTCAAGGAGCGCTTGCGGAAGCCTCCCATAAACATAATTCCCAAGCTGAAACTGTTTAGACTGCAAAGGGAAATACACAGACCTGACTCATTGCAAATATATACAATATACATTTAAAACTTTATAAGATAAAGTGCCAAACATAGCTGAGAATGTCTTAAAAAATTATGTATACTTACCAGAAGACACTCATCCACATATAGTAGATAGCCAAACCAGTACTGAAACATATCAGCAGAGGTAATGGTAGAGGAGTATAAAGTCGATCTGAAAAGGGAGGCAGGGATGAATCTCTGCGACTGATTACAGAGAGCCTTAGAATAGATTTCTAGGTGAAAACATGACATTGTTAGGCAATACTCCCTTCACATCCCTCAGACAAACACTGTATTTTGAGAGGAATTGGGCTTCAATATGCTTAGAAGCGCCTATCACAGAAGAAAAATCAAGCACAACTTGCTTCACCACCTCTACAAGGAGGCAAAGTTTGTAAAACTAAGGTATGAGTGAGGTGTGAGGTGTATTTATAGGCATTTTGAGGTTTGGGAAACTTGCCCCCTCCTGGTAGGAATGTATAACCCATACGTCACTAGCTCATGGACTCTTGCCACTTACATGAAAGAAATATACAGGTAGATTACGAGTTTGGCGTTATGAGTAAAAAAACAGCGGTATGGCCCATAACGCTTTATTTTCCCTAACGCTGCTATTACGAGTCTTGTTGGTATAGGTGTACCGCACACCTTTTAGCCAGTCACACAACGTCAGTACCGCACTTTTAAAAAAGTCATTTTTCAATGGGACTCCCATAGCGCGGTATTACGAGTTTGCCAGGGAAGCCAAAAAGTGAGCGGTACACTCTATAACCACAAGATCCGTTCTGCCATCTAAAGTCAGTAGTTATGAGTTTTACGTTACAAAGCTGAACATAAAACTCATAACTAAAGTGTTAAAAAGTACTTTCACCCATAAACTACCTATTAACCCCTAAACCGAGGCCCTCCCGCATCGCATGAGAGCTGCTAAAAACCTATTGGCTGTTCTAATCAGCCAATAGGATGAGAGCTCAATTCTATTGGCTGGTTGGAACAGCCAATAGGATTTTAGCAGCTCTAATCCTATTGGCTGATTGAAATCTTTCAGCCAATAGGAATGCAAAGGACGCCATCTTGGATGACGTCACTTGCATTGAAGTTCCAGTGTACAGCGGAGACCGTATGAAGAGGATGCTCCACGCCGGATGTCTTCAGGATGGACCCGCTCCACGCCGGATAGATGAAGATAGAAGATGCCGTCTGGATGAAGACTTCTTGCTGCCTGGATGAGGACTTCGCCGGCTGGATGAAGATGGAAGATGCCGCCTGGATGAAGACTTCTTGCCGCATGGATGATGACTTCGCCAGCTGGATGGATCCTTCAAGCGCGACTTCAATAACTGTAAGTGGATCGTCGAGGGTTAGTGTTAGGTTTTTTTTAACATTTTTTTGGGTGGGTTTTATTTTTAGTTTAGGATCTGGGCATGTAAAAGAGATAAATGCCCATACAAATGCCCTTTTCAGGGCAATGAAAATAGTTATTTTATTTGAGGGGGTTAGTTGTGGGGGTAGTGGGTTTTACTGTTGGGGAGGGCGTTTGTATTTTTTTTACAGGTAAAAGAGCTGTTATCTTTGGGGCAATGCCCCACAAAAGGCTCTTTTAAGGGCCATTGGTAGTTTATTATAGGCTAGGGTTTTTTATTTTGGGGAGGCTTTTTTATTTTGATAGGGCTATTAGATTAGGTGTAATTATTTTTTATTTTTGATAATTTGTTTCTTATTTTTTGTAATTTAGTGTTTGTTTTTTTAATGCAATTTAGTTTTTTTTTTTTTTACTAATTTTAGTGTTTATTTTTTTTGTAATGTTAGGTTTTAGTGTAAGGCAGGTTAGGTTTTATTTAACAGGTAAGTTTGTATTTATTTTAACTAGGTAGTTAGTAAATAGTTAATAACTATTTACTAACTAGTCTACCTAGTTAAAATAAATACAAACTTAACTGTAAAATAAAAATAAAACCTAAGCTAGCTACAATATAACTATTAGTTATATTGTAGCTAGCTTAGGTTTTATTTTACAGGTAAGTATGTATTTAGTATTAAATAGTTATTATTTAGTTAATAATTGTAACTTTAGTTTAGCTGTATTTTAATTATGTTAAAGTTAGGGGGTGTTAGGCTTAGGGTTATGTTAGGGTTACGTTAGGGTTAGGTTTAGGGGTTCATGGATTTATTTAGTGGTAGTGATGTGGGAGGCTAGAGGTTTAGGGGTTAATAACTTTAGTATAGTGCGGCGACATCGGGAGCGGCAGATTAGGGGTTAATAGTTTTATGTAGGTGGCGGCGATGTTGGGGGTTGCAGATTAGGGGTTAATAACTGTATGTAGGTGGTGGCGATGTCGGGGGCAGCAGATTAGGGGTTTTTAGACTCTGGGTTTATGTTAGGGTGTTAGGTTTAAACATAACTTTTTATTTCCCCATAGACATCATTGGGGCTGCGTTACGGAGCTTTTCATTCCGCGATCGCAGGTGTTAGGCTTTTTTTTTTTGCCGGCTCTCCCCATTGATGTTTATGGGGAAATCGTGCATGAGCACGTCAAAGCAGCACTTGTTTTCGGTGCGGTATGGAGCTCAACGCAACCATTTTGCCCGTACAAGCCTGCTTTTTTAAAAATTATACTACTGAGGGGGCGGAGCCGGCCGAAGAAGAACATGGCCGCTTAAGTGAGAAGCTCCGGAGCTCTGAAAATCAGCGGCGGGTTTCCCGGGCAGTAAAAACAGCCTACTTACAGCTATGAGGTGGTATTAGCTGACTTACCACCACAGGGGTACAACACTTCATAAAAATCCCCACTCTGAGACGTGACACGGAAGCGTGGACTTGCGGCCTAGTCAGGGGCCGACATAAAGGAACCCGGTGACGCAGTTACTGAGCGGATTCACTGAAGCGCTGCTCAGCAAAACATCGAGTGGAGCCTCTTAGTTCGGCAATATTAGTAGTCAGCGCACCCAGGTAGGTAAAGAAATACGTAGAGAAATAGTATTTGATCCAACTCTTTTATTTGTAACGAGTCACATTACAAGTGTGTAGGCATCAAAAATAATACGGCTGGCAGCTCAGGTCAGGTTAGGAAAAACAAAAACGGTCAGACGCGTTTCCTAGTGCATTAAGCACGTTATCAGCATTAACTCCTTAGCTCCTCAGTGACCATTAATGTGCACCCATAATTTCAAGGTTTATATGCACAGGTAAACTCCTCCTGGGTAATTGCCTAACCAATTATGTGTAAGCAACAGTGCAAATATGGGAAAAATGCACATATAGGAAAAATTGGGTGCACATTAGGGGGATTGTGAGAAATAACACGCTCAGTATGCTACAGTCCCTAAAATAAAAATAGTCAAAAATGACTGCATGTATATATATATTACTTAATATCTATAATATGCTGAAAATATTTGGGATCTGTGCAGTATTAGCATGTATATAATTATGTGCAAAAAAAACAACAATTAAAGACACATTTCATTAAATGCAGAATGTGATGAAAAATTTAAAGGTACAGCAATGAACAATTAAATTTGAAAAATTGAAAACAATTTTTGAAAAAATAAAAATAATCATAAATAAAGATTCAAATCAGGCTTACTATTGATCCACAACATCTTAGTTCAGCTGGAAAACCAGGAACATCGACCACGGGTGCTACAGACTACCGAGCTTACCGCAAGTATTCTTTTAGTGCTTTGCAAAAGGGATCACTTTGACCTGGGGGCATATATTTATTGAGCAGCTAGATAATTGGCTTGTAAACCTGGCATGGGAGATGTATTTCAAGGATGGACTCTATGCGGCCCACACGCTCACATACTGACTCATTAACACCCTGACTGCCCGGTCCATAATTCAAGAAATAGGGAGGCTTGTGGCACGATCTCCCTTTTTCCATAAATGGGACTACACTTTACTAATTGAAACACGGCCTAAGTTACAAAGAGGTCAGAAAGGGAAACTTTAAAGAAACAGTTAACACATAAACACGGCAAACACCGAAACACAGCATAAGCCAAACATCTTGAGGATTATAATAACGTCATTAAACAAAAAGCTGATAAGATAAACAAAACAGCCATGTCTGCAGCTACGAAATTAAATGCCTTTTTTAAGCCCCAGGAAGGATCAACCCTGTCTAATCTGAGCTTGACCCCAGAGGACAATTCAGACACTTTAGAGGACAATCCCCTATGTGATGATGCTCAAAAAACTCCACTCACCAAAGCGGATCTAAACAACCTTCCCACTAAAAAAGACCTCACCTTTTTTATGTCGCAAGTTAACCAGGCTATTAAGGAGGGTCTAGCTGGGGTAAAAAAAGAGGTTACAGCCCTAGGGAATAGAGTAATGCTGTTAGAAGAACAAGCAGAAGAAACAGCCAGGACCTCAGATAACATGGAGGCAGCCATAGAATATCAGAATACGGCAATAGTCCAACTGCAGACACAAATGGAGGACCTCGACAATCGAGGGAGGCGTCAGAACCTCCGAATCAGAGGTGTCCCGGAACAAATACAACAGGCCCCAGATAGCCTCATACCTTCAAAACCTGTTCAGATACCTTCTAGATCTGAATACAGGTGAAACCATATTGTTGTATAGAGCCCACAGGGCGTTGAGAGCACGACCTTCCAAAACTGCCCCACCTAGAGACATTGTCCTGTGCTGTCATAAATTCACAGACAAAGAGAGAATTTTGCAAGCAGCACGGAAGAAATCGCTGATTATCTTTGGAGAAGATAGTATACAAGTATATGCAGACCTCAGTAACCTCACGCTGGCGAAACGCAAGGAAGCGCGTTACTTGACTTTGCACTTAATGGACCTCAATATCCCATACAGATGGGGATTCCCTTTTGCTATAAAAGTAACAAAGGAAGATAAGGACTTTACTTTTAGAGACCCAGAGGACTTGGAAAGTTTTTGTAACCAGTTGGGGATACCTCAACCCTCTCTTCCACCACTAAAAAATCCGGATCCGGGAAACAAGAGCCACACCAACCTACCTCCATGACCCCAACACCCAGAGTGGACAACAATCCCTAAGAAAAGAAAGAATGCACCCTCCAGTTACCATACTGGAGATGGTGAAGAAGAGAACATTACTTGAAGTGATGAGTAGTTGCCATAGAACTTATCTTCTTCGCTAGCCTGAAATTGTGTTTTGAACTCAGACCTCAGATGATTTGATGCTCATCAAACTAGTTCACGGAGGTTCATTCAGATGACTGTGTTACAGGTTTATATAAGATAGGCTTATAATTGTTAAGTTTAATCTAAGAGTTAAAGAGTAGTTGCTACAGAACTTATCTTCTTTGCTAACCTGAAGTTGTGTTTTGAACTCAGACCCCAGATGATTTGATGCTCATCAAACTAGTTCACAGAGGTTCATTCAGATGTCTGTGTTACAGGTTTATATAAGATAGGCTTATAATTGTTAAGTTTAATCTAAGAGTTAAAGAGTTCAAATGTATTTTCACAATAAGACATTGACGTAATGAAAGCTTTTTGAGTTTACCTAATTTAGTCAAAATGTTTACTGCTTAGATACCACCACCCTGCACAACTGTGCTGGGGAACCCGCCCCCGAGATCGAGCTGGCCATTTCCTGCTGTCCCTTTGTCTCTTCTTCTCCACGCTACATTTCAGTCCTTTCTCTCTCGGCCAGCCGCTCTTTACCCTCTCCTTGCTCCCCATTTCCTTTTACCTCTTTACCTGAACCTTTCCTGTTTTTTCCCAAGTGTCCTCTTCCCCCACCTTCCCCTTACCCCTCCTACCTGAGTCCTTTCCTTTTGCATTACCACATACAGGCATGGGTTTGTGCCTGTTAGGTACGTTGTTGAGATGTATGAGAAATGTTTATAACTATTTGTATTTTTTGAACTACGTTAAATTTTTATTTGTTTTTCTTTTTATGTTTGTCAGCTCCGCTTTACTTAAAAGAGAAATGTTACCCTACTCAACCTCACCTTTTCCCGTCCCTCACTTCAAATCAGGTGGCACTCTTGTTGACGTACTGACAACTCCCATCACTGAGCTTTTACAACGGGTAAGAGCTTTACAATACACCCAACACATTTATAAATGACTAATAACACACTGATGATAATTTCAGGGACTGAATTTGCCTACAAAACGCTCAGTAGCATTGAAGTGCTTCTCCAAACACAGAGACTCTATCATTTTTATTCAAGAAACCCATTTTAGGGGGGATGCAGAACCTAGATTTTTCTCCAAATCGCACCCAGTGTTTTTTTTAAACTCCCTATAGGATAAGAAAACGAATGGAGTGGGGATCCTAATGCATAAAATTATACACTTTAAACTATTAAATAGGGTAACAGATGAAGAAGGTAGAATCCTTATACTAACAGGCATGCTATTTAACAACCTCACAACTCTAGTAAACATATACGCTCCCAATAATAACAAAGTTAAATTCTTTAAGCAGTTAAACAAGTTAGTAAATGACAATAAGAAAGGGACCCTAATTTTGGGCGGAGACCTAAACGCAATCTTAGACCCTACCATGGATTCCTCTTCTGGGAAACCACAATCTCAAGCCCGACTCCCGAACGTGATATACAAATGCCTGACACAATTGGGTTTGATGGATGTCTGGCGCATACAACATAGCTCCCAAAGAAACTACACTTTCTATTCTCACCCCTGGGCAGTCTATACGAGAATAGACTACCTTTTTATCGATAGAAATCACATTGCCACGGCCATAGACTCTGATATCCAACCGACCGCATGGTCAGATCATTCCCAGACCAGCATTAATTTGAATTGGCCTAGCCACCCTATCACCTCTTACATGTGGAGGATGGATAATTCACTCCTACACAACCCCTTAATAAAAGAGGTCCTAGCCAAATCAGTGAAAGAATACTCTCAAATAAATGCAACGCCGGACATTGAACCTAGATTTGTATGGAAAGCCCACAAGGCGGTTCTAACGGGGGAATGCATCAAACATTCAGCATTTAGGAAGAAAACATATAACGTGATAATGAATAACCTGTCAGAACAACTAGGAAGCCTGGAGCTTCAACACAAAAACAACCCTTCTGACACTAAGACATACACATTGTTGATAAAGGTCAGACAAGACCTCAATAATATTTTAGTGAAAGAAGCACAAAGGAAAGCCCTTGCTATTAGGAGGCTGTATGCTTATGAAGGAAATAGATCAGGTCCTCTGCTAGCGAAACTTTTAAAAGCTCAGACTGCCAGGTCCCAAGTAGACAAGTTGGTAACAACCGACAACCAACATCTATATGACAGTAAACAAATAGCGGATTATTTTAGCAAATTTTACTCTAAACTATACAACCTAGATAGTGAAAAGACGCTAGAACACCTACAAGACATGCAAGACTATATAAATAGAGCAGATCTCCCGACCTTAGACCAAACACAAAAAGAAATCCTAGAGGCTACTATCTCACTTATAGAAGTGGTTAAGGCTATTAGAAATTTACCATCAGGAAAGAGCCCAGGCCCCGACGGCTTTTCTAAAGCATATTATAAAGCTTTTAGAGACACCTTAGCTCCTCACCTATTATACTTATTCAACGCCTTAGATGATAACCCGACACTCTTTCGAGATATGCTATTGGCACACATTTCGGTCATCCCCAAACCAAATAAAGACCCCACAGACCAGGGAGTTACAGACCGATATCCCTTTTAAATACAGATGTCAAGATCCTGGGCAAGATACTTCCGATAATTAACAGAATACTTCAATCCCTTATACACACAGATCAAGTGGGCTTTGTCCCTGGGAGGGAAGCTAGGGACAACACCATTAGAGCAGTTACCCTGACCTCTTACGCCAAACACCATAATATACCCTCAGTCCTTATTGGGACCGATGCCGAGAAGGCATTTGATCGTATTAATTGGAATTTCCTCAAAGAAACTCTACGTTCACAAGGATTTGGCCCTAAAATGATACAACGTATATTTAGCTTATACTCCCACCCCGTAGCTAGAGTTAAAGCAAATGGAATGTTGTCAGAACCCCTTAACATTAGTAACGGGACGCGGCAGGGTTGCCCCCTATCTCCCATACTGTTTATCCTCACCATGGAGGTATTGGCTGCGCACATTAGGTAGAATAGAGAAATAAAGGGAATCCCCATTGGCCCGCATAGCTTTAAGATTGCCATGTATGCGGACAACGTTTTATTCTCCCTCACAGACCCCCTCTCTAGCATCCCAGAGGTACTGAAACAAATAGATATTTTCTGTAAATTTTTGAATTTCCTAGTCAACAAACATAAATCAGAAATTTTAAATGTGGCGCTCCCCAACTCGGCCTTTCATTCTATATGCAACATTTGCCCGTTAAAAAATGCAAAATCTTTAAAATACCTGGGCGTCCATATCTCTCCTAAAACTAAACAACTCTTCAACGAGAATTACTTGACACTTTCACGTAAACTACAAACAGACTTCAATACATGGACATCCAAGCCGATTACTTGGTGGGGGAGAATCCAATGTGTCAAAATGACAGTCTTGCCCAGGGTCTTGTACATATGCCAGGCCCTCCCAATCCCAGTACCAAAATGGTACATTGCACACTTGCAAAAACTTGTTAACCTCTTTGTTTGGGGGAAACTTAAACCCAGGGTGAACAGGGATAATTTATATAGAGCACAGGACAGGGGGGGGTGGTTGGGCCTCCCATGCATGTCAGATTACTTTGACACTATTACCTTACAAAGGGTGATGGATTGGCATAGATCTACGGAAGTCAAAGCTTGGGTAGCAATAGACTCCAATATCTTAAAGGCTCCGGATGTAGGGGCTCTTTGTTGGGTTCCCAAAGACCTTAGACCTCCCTAATGTACAGAACTTGCAATACATCGCCGTGTTTTTGAAACATGGGACCTGATCACCAAAAAGAAAAAACACATCTCGAGCACCCGCTCTCCACTATTCCCAATCCCAAAAATGTTGAATTAATTGGAGGATTGGATAGGGGCCATAAGAGATTGACAGGTTGGGACTATACTACCCCACTGAGAGAATTTGTATCACAAGGGAAGCTTAAAAAGAGAGAAGATTTAACTGACATAATGGGAGGGAATTACTCTAGTTGGCTAAAATATTCCCAACTGGCACACTTTGTTCACACGTCCCCATTTAAACAGGATTATTTGAGGGAGCCCACTCCTTTTGAGAGTTTTTGCACTATTAAAGGAACGATAAAGCATTCACTGTCATTAGCAAAAAGAATGATTCAGGACGAACAAACCCACCAGCTCCCTTCATACACACGTCACTGGCATATAGACCTACACACTGACATACAAACAGAGGAATGGCAATATATTTTCTTACGAACAAAGAAAGCTTCAACTTCACCTCAGGCACTAGAACTTAATTTTAAGGTATTATCACGCTGGTACCTCACACCGGTGAGGTTGCAATCTATTTACCCTAATACTTCAGGGAAATGTTGGAGGGGTTGCGAAGCAAGAGGAACCTATATCCACATGTGGTGGTGCTGCCCTAAGGTCCAACCCTTGTGGAGTTCAGTGGAGAATTATCTAAAGCCACTCTTAGGGACTGACCTTTCTCTGACACCTAGAATTGCGCTGTTGAATGACCTACCAAAATTAACATGTAAATTGAGACTTACCGTACTCCAAATGGGCCTGACAGGTGCCAAAGCACTTATAGCACTACATTGGAAGACCCCATACTCGCCGACATTGAAAAACTGGACTGACAAAGTTACAGACCTTTTAACCTTGGAAGACTATGGTTACACTAAGAGGGGGAAAGCACACGCATTAGCTGACATAAAATTCTAATGGGAAGACGGTGGAAGAAATGCCAACTCTACTCCTGGGAATATAGCCCCCCAACCCATGGCCAAGACAATAGATTAATAACATGCTATTGTCAATCTAGCCCCCCCCCCCCCCCCCTCCGTACCCTTTTTCCATTCCCACCCCTTTTTATCTTGTTTTCTGCTTTCCTGAAGAGTTTGGAAGAGTCTAGTGAGGATTAATGAAATCTAATTAACTATCCAGGAGGGGATAGGTGTTGAGGGTAAATGCTACAAATGTCACTCCTAATTTCTCCATAACGATATAAGTCCAAGTCTAATAAGATATCATAAGCGGCTGACAGGTATTTTCTATTTTCTTTTTTCTATTTCTTTTAAAGTTCTTCATATTTATTTATGTGTGTGTCTACTTTGAGTTTCTATTTTTATTTTTGTTTTCCTCTTATCCAGAGTAATAATGTTTAACGTTTATGGCTGTTTATCTATAAGTTAAAACACCTCCTCCAGGCGTAATTACCTTGTGATGATAACATAATATTATCAGTGCGGATGGAGGACAAACCAAGAATATGTATACCAATGCTGTTGTAACACTTTATTTTTGTTATGAGTAAGAATAACATGTAAGACGCATTGTAAAATTTCTATATAAACCAATAAAACTGTTTATAAAAAAACCAAAAAAAAAACCTCATAATACCAGCGCTATAGGGAGGTGAAATAACGCCGCTTTTGTGGGGGTCGTTTAAATCCCTATAGCGATCAAAACTTGTAATCGAGTTGATAGTCTTTTAAAGCCAGCTTTTGAGCAATTTTTTCTGTTTCAACAAACTCGACCACTGAAAAAAAAATGTATCCTGGTTTTAGCAGCAGATCTTGGCGTTTATAAAGTTTTTGTGCACGTGCAGTTCAGTGCTATTAGACACAAGTGTTTTTGTGTTGGATATAATTCAAACTGTACACAACTTAAATACAATTACAAAAGTGCTTATTTATTATTGAAAAAAAGTATATTCAAATTTAAAAAAATATTAAGCACAAAATTATTTGTACGTACAGATGCGCTTTTAATTAATTTGAAATCACCTGAACATGCATGCAGTGTTTTTGCAGGGCTCTTATACTAGATTGAAATAAAGGCCATATTTTTTTAGCCACAGCGCTGTACCTGAAAGTAAGCATTATTATGTAAATTCTATGCATGCAAATCTTAAAAATAAATCTCCTTTACAGCCTGTATACAAAGTCTACATTTCGTATGCAATGTTAGTCATAAATCACAACATTAACAGCTAGGTTGTAGGTGACCCGTTGGCACGTTTGGCAGTGTGTGGCAGGGGTTAGTGCACCTGGGGACATGGCAGGGTACCACAGGAAGAAGTCAAAGTGGCCAAAGGACATGGCTGGACAGTTTGGAGATTTATGTTGTGAAATCAGGACATCTATTAGTTAGCCAAAGTTCAAAGAACAGCTGGAAAGAGTTCCCAAACTCACAATCCAGCAAAATGCAGGATGGCTGGGACCTCTGGTCATGTAGTTGAAAATGATATAAATGTATCTATTTTTAGAGCTGGTAACAATTAGCATGGACTAAGACTAAGGTAGCAATACTAAGCTATTAGCCAGTGGCTTGTCACTAAAAGTTGTTTAAAATGGAAATATAGCAATGGGCACGCGTCCATGCACACATCCCTGGCAAAGCATTGTTTTCATAAAGATAAAATTGAAGCAACCTCTCCCTTTTCACTAGTAAATATAAATAAATTCTTCAATTTAATACAAACAGGACAGCCTTCACACTGATTAATACAGATCTACAAATATCTATAAATTAATGTTTAATGAACAGTTTATGAATCTGGACTTTCAAAAGAGGATTTTGATATAAAAGGAAATTTATGCTTACCTGATAAATTGATTTCTTCTACGATACGACAAGTCCATGGATTCATCCTTACTTGTGGGATATTATCCTCCTGCTAACAGCAGAGCTGTATATATATAGCTCCTCCCTTCTCTCCACCCCCAGTCATTCGACCGAAGGTATAGGAAGAGAAAAGAAAAGCTAAAAGGTGCAGAGGTGACTGAAGTTTTGAAAACAAAAATATAATCTGTCTAAAATGACAGGGAGGGCCGTGGACTCGTCGTATCGTAGAAGAAATCAATTTATCAGGTAAGCATAAATTTCCTTTTCTTCTACTAGATACGATGAGTCCATGGATTCATACTTGGATTCATCCTTACTTGTGAGATACAATACCAAAGCAACAGGACACGGATGAACGGGAGGGACAAGACAGATACCTAAATGGAAGGCACCACTGCTTGATAAACTTTTCTCCCAGAAATAGCCTCAGAAGAAGCAAAAGTATAACATTTGGAAAATTTGGAAAAGGTATGAAGGGAGGACCAAGTCGCAGCCTTACAAATCTGTTCAACAGAAGCATAGCCCATGTGGAAGCCACCGCTCTAGTAGAATGAGCCGTAATTTTTCAGGAGGCTGCTGTCCTGCAGTCTCGTATGCCAAACGGATAATGCTTTTCAGCCAAAAAGAAAGAGAGGTATCCGTAGCTTTTTGACCCCTACACTTTCCAGAATAAACAATGAATAGAGAAGATGTTTGACGGAAATCCTTGGTCGCTTGTAGGCACGAACCACGTCCAAATTATGTAACAGACATTCCTTCTTAGACGAAGGATTAGGACACAAGGAAGGAACAACAATTTCCTGATTAATATTCTTATTTGAAACAACCTTAGGAAGGAATCCAGGATTAGTACGCAAAACCATCTTATCAGAATGGAATATAAGATAAGGCGAATCACATTGTAACACAAAAAGCTCAGACACCCTTCGAGCAAAAGAGATAGCAACTAAGAACAAAACTTTCCAAGATAAAAGCTTAATATCCATGGAATGCATAGGTTCAAACTGAACCCCTTGAAGAACATTGAGAACTAAATTCAAACTCCATGGCGGAGCAATAGATTTAAACACAGGCTTGATTCTGACTAAAGCCTGACAAAAAGACTGAACGTCTGGGACATCCGCCAGACGCTTGTGTAGTAAAATTGACAAAGCAGAAATTTGTCCCTTTAAGGAACTAGCTGATAATCCCTTCTCCAATCCTTCTTGGAGAAAGGACAAAATCCTAGGAATCCTAATCCTACTCCATGAGTAGCCCTTGGATTCGCACCAATAACGATATTTACGCCATATCTTTTGGTAAATTTTCCTAGTGACAGGCTTTCGAGCCTGAATCAAAGGATCAATGACCGACTCAGAGAATCCCCATTTAGATAAAATCAAGCGTTCAATCTCCAGGCAGTCAGCTGCAGAGAATTTAGATTTGGATGTTGGAATGGACCTTGGATGAGAAGGTCCTGTCTCAATGGCAGTTTCTACAGTGGCAGAGATGACATGTCCACTAGATCTGCATACCAAGTCCTGCATGGCCACGCAGGCACTATCAGGATTACTGAAGGTCTCTCCTGTTTGATTCTTGCAATCAGACGAGGTAGGAGAGGAAATGGAGGAAACACATAGGCCAGGTTGAACGACCAAGGTACTGCTAGAGCATCTATCAGTACAGCTTGGGGATCCCTTGATCTGGACCCATAACAAGGAAGTTTGGCATTCTGACGAGATGCCATCAGATCCAATTCCAGTGTGCCCCATTGACGGATCAATGCCGCAAACACCTCCGGATGGAGCTCCCACTCCCCCGGAAGAAAAGTCTGACGACTTAGAAAATCCGCTTCCCAGTTCTCTACTCCTGGGATATAGATTGCTGATAGGTGGCAAGAGTGAGTCTCTGCCCATCGGATTATCTTTGAAACCTCTGTCATAGCTAGAGAACTCTTTGTTCCCCCATGATGATTGATATATGCTACAGTCGTGATATAGTCTGACTGGAATCTTATGAATTTGGCCAAAGCCAACTGAGGCCACGTCTGAAGCGCATTGAATATTGCTCTCAATTCCAGAATATTGATTGGTAGAAGAGACTCCTCCTGAGTCCAAACACCCTGAGCCTTCAGGGAATTCCAGACTACACCCCAGCCCAAGAGGCTGGCGTCCGTCGTCACTATAACCCATGCTGGTCTGCGGAAGCACAGACCCTGGGACAGATGAAGAAAAAATAGGAGACAAGCGAACAGAAAGTAGAGCACTCGCAAGGGGAGACTAGTATAAGTGGCTATTCAGTGGGTATATAATATTAAAACTTAACATTTATTATTCAAAAAAAAATTGATAAAAAAACTACTATATAAGTAGTGATTAATACTTAGATTAAAACACAAACAAATAATAAACGGCTGTATATACACAATGACCCCAGAATGTATACCATAGAAACTCAGAATTGAGTAGGAAGGATTTTTAGGCAGATATACACCAAAAAAACAGATGATCCTGTGACAACCACCAAAGAAGAGAGTCTCTGGTCTCTTGATCCAGATTTATCTGAGGAGATAAATTCGCATAATCCCCATTCCACTGTCTGAGCATGCACAGCTGCAGTGGCCTCAGATGAAAGCGTGCAAACGGAACAATGTCCATTGCCGCTACCATTAATCCAATGACCTCCATACACTGAGCCACTGATGGCCGAAGAAGGGACTGAAGCGCTCGGCAAGCATTTAGAATCTTTAACTTTCTGACCTCCGTCAGAAATATTTTCATGTCTACCGAGTCTATCAGAGTTCCCAGGAATGGAACTCTTGTTAGTGGAACTAGTGAACTCTTTTCTGTATTCATTTTCCAACCGTGAGTTCTTAGAAAAGCCAACACGATGTCTGTGTGAGAATTGGTTAGATGGTAAGTTGACACCTGAATCAAAATATCGTCCAGATAGGACACCACTGCTATGCCCCGTGGCCTTAGAACCACCAGAAGAGACCCTAGCACCTTTGTGAAGATTCTGGGAGCTGTAGCCAACCCGAAAGGAAGGGCCACAAACTGATAGTGTTTGTCCAGGAAGGCGAACCTGAGAAACTGATGATGATCCTTGTGGATAGGAATGTGAAGATACGCATCCTTCAAGTCCACGGTGGTCATATATTGGATCATTGGCAAAATTGTTTGTATGGTCTCCATCTTGAACGATGGGACTCTGAGAAACAGACATTTGAAATCTAAAATCGGTCTGAAGGTTCCCTCTTTTTTGGGAACCACGAACAGATTTGAGTAAAACCCCTGCCCCTGTTCCAGTTTTGGAACTGGACAAATTACACGCATGGTATAGAGGTCTTCTACACAGCGTAAGAACGCCTCTCTTTTTGTCTGGTCTACAGGCAAACGTGAAAGATGAAATCTCCCTCTTGGGAGAAAATCCTTGAATTCTAGTCGATACCCCTGGGTCACAATTTCTAATGCCCAGGGATCCTGAACATCCCTTGCCCAAGCCTGAGCGAAGAGAGAAAGTCTGCCCCCTACTAAATCCGGTCGCGGATTGGGGGCTGCCCCTTCATGCTGTCTTGGTAGCAGCAGCGGGCTTCTTAACCTGTTTACCTTTATTCCAGGTCTGGTTAGGTCTCCAGACTGACTTGGATTGTGCAAAATTCCCCTCCTGCTTTGTGGCGGAGGAGGAAGTAGATGGTCCACCTTTAAAGTTTCGAAAGGAACGAAAATTATTTTGTTTAGCCCTCATCTTAACAGTCTTGTCCTGAGGAAGGGCATGACCTTTACCTCCAGTAATGTCGGAAATGATCTCCTTTAGTTCAGGCCCGAATAGGGTCTTACCTTTAAAAGGAATAGCTAAAAGCTTAGATTTTGATGACACATCAGCAGACCAAGACTTAAGCCATAACGCTCTACGCACTAAAATGGCAAAACCTGCATTTTTTGCTGCTAATTTAGCCATTTGAAAAGTGGCATTGGTAATAAAAGAATTAGCTAGCTTGAGAGCCTTAATTATATCCAAAATATCATCTAATGGGGTCTCAACCTTAAGAGACTCCTCTAGAGCCTCAAACCAAAAAGCTGCTGCAGTAGTAACTGGAACAATGCACGCTATAGGTTGTAGAAGAAAACCCTGATGAATAAACAATTTCTTTAAAAGACCCTCTATTTTTTTATCCATAGGATCTTTGAAAGCACAACTGTCCTCAATAGGTATAGTTGTACGCTTAGCCAGAGTAGAAATAGCTCCCTCCACCTTAGGGACCGTCTGCCAGGAATCCCGAATGGTGTCAGATATGGGAAATATTTTCTTAAAAGTAGGAGGGGGAGAGAACGGAATGCCTGGTCTGTCCCATTCCTTAGTAACAATGTCCGAAATCCTTTTAGGGACTGGAAAAACATTAGTGTAAGTAGGTACCTCAAGATATTTATCCATTTTACACAATTTCTCTGGAGGTATTACAATAGGGTCACAATCATCCAGAGTCGCTAAAACCACAGGCGGAGGTGTTCAAGCTTAAATTTAAAGGCCGTCACATCCGAGTCTGTTTGAGGGAACACATTTCCTGAGTCTGAGAGCGCTCCCTCAGACAGCAATTCCCCTACCCCCAACTCAGAACACTGTGAGGGTACATCGGAGATGGCCAATAAAGCATCAGAGGGCTCAGCATTTACTCTAATACCGGACCTACTGCGCTTACCCTGTAAACCTGGCAGTTTAGATAATACCTCTGTAAGGGTAGTAGACATAACTGCAGCCATATCTTGCAGAGTAAAAGAATTAGACACACTAGAAGTACTTGGCGTCGCTTGAGTGGGCGTTAAAGGTTGTGACACTTGGGGAGAATTGGATGGCATAACCTGATTCTCTTCATACTGAGAATCATCCTAAGACATACTTTTATCACCTAAAATATGTTCTTTGCAATGTAAGGCCCTTTCAGTACATGAGGGACACAATGTAAGTGGGGGTTCCACAATGGCTTGTAAACACATAGAGCATTGACTTTCCTCAATGTCAGACATGTTGAACAGGCTAGTAATAACCACAAAAAGTCTTGAAAACACTTTATTTAATGGAAAAAAAAAAACAATTTGAAAAACGGTACTGCACCTTTAAGAAGTAAAAAAGCGCACAATTTTTCCAAAACTGCTTTAAAATATTATGACTCTCACAATTTTAGCATATATGTGTCTTATCTTGTAACCTAAGATTGCACCATAAGTAAGGGACAAATTAACCCTCTATGAGAACGTTACCCAAAAACGTTATAAAAAATAGATTAGCAACCCCCTGCACCTCGCCAGCCCTCAGAGGTCTGAGAAATCTCACTATCACTTTGTTAGGCTATGTCTTCAGCTTAGGCCCACCGGAGCTGGAGCTTGCTGCCTTCATATGAAAATCAACTGCGCATCTGAGGCGTGAAACTTGGCCCCGCCCATCCTATGCGATGTCTCTCTGCCTAATAAAACCTCTGTAAAGCGGTATAGGAACTAGCCATGTTGTTTTTTTGTATTCCCAAATAACCCCTATAAGCATTGTGAAACCCTCCAGTGCCATTAAACATAAAAATGTTTCCTCATAAAAACGTTATATTGCCATTAAACATAAAAACGTTTCCTCATAAAAACGTTATGTTGCCAGTGTCAACCATGCTGCCCTTCTTTTGCTGCATTTTAGCCCATAATATACAGGTCCCAGTAATACCCCTTCATATATGTAGGATTACTGCTTACTTCTTCCCTCATGGGAACTATGTAAGCCAGTTCTGAAATACCACAGTCTCTCCAGAAAAAAATGACTGAACATACCTCAATGCTTGTAGCATGAAAATCGTTCCCCACACTGAAGCTTCTCAAGTACTCCTCAGCCATTCTGTGGGAACTCCTCTGGATCTTAGTGACAACTGCTAAGATCATCAACCTCCAGGCAGATATCTTCTTCCATCTGCTGCCTGAGGAAAAATAGCACTCACCGATACCATTTAAAATAAAAAAGTCTTGCTTGAAGAAAATAAAAACTATCATTTTAACACCTCTTTCACTTAACCTCTTCCTATTACTAGTATAGGCAAAGAGAATGATTGGGGGTGGAGAGAAGGGAGGAGCTATATATACAGCTCTGCTGTGGTGCTCTTTGCCACTTCCTGTTAGCAGGAGGATAATATCCCACAAGTAAGGATGAATCCGTGGACTCGTCGTATCTAGTAGAAGAAATATCCATAATTTGTGTATTGGGTATATATATATATATATATATATATATATATATATATATATATATATATATACACACACACACAGGGCTTTTTTGTGGGGGTACTCACTGGTACTGAGTATCACTACCTCTGCCATCTCACAACAGGTAATATTTGTAATTATCATGTAAATACTCTAGTTTCCACAATAGGGGGCTAAAAAAAGTTACTGAGTTTCAGTACCTTTTCTTTTTTTTTACATAAAAGCCCAGTATATATAAAATACTTAAAAAAAATTTGGCCTGTCTCAAAAACTGTTAACTTATTTTTATTCAGCCACCATCAAATTCGTTTTTTCATCTTCTGATACATTATCATTAACGCAGAAACTACACCGAACTGTGAGATCTGCGAAAATCATTGCATGCCAACTTATTTCTCTTAAAGGGACACTGTACCCAAATTTTTTCTTTCGTGATTCAGATAGAGCATGACATTTTAAGCAACTTTCTAATTTACTCCTATTATCAAATTTTCTTCATTCTCTTGGTATCTTTATTTGAAATGCAAGAACGTAAGTTTAGATGCCGGACCATTTTTGGTGATCAGCCTGGGTTGTTCTTGCTGATTGGTGGATAAACTCATCCACCAATAAAAAAGTGCTATCCAGAATTCTGAATAAAAAAAAAAAAGTTTAGATGTCTTCTTTTTAAAATAAAGATAGCAAGAGAACGAAGAAAAATTTATAATAGGAATAAATTAGAAAATGGCTTAAAATTGCATGCTCTATCTGAATCATGAAAGAAAACATTTGGGTTCAGTGTCCCTTTAAGGACATTTACTTTTAAAGGATGAATACGAGAGTCTGAATTGTTTTTTTTTTATCGTGGGGCAGTGTTGAGAGTTTTATGAACTTGGGCAAACCGTTTTCTGATGTTTTTTTCCCCAGGATATTAAAATAGCAAACAGCAATACTCTTATTTCACATTTGGAATGATAAATTACACTTTAGTCACTGTTTGTTAATATATATTATATGGTTAGACTTTTACACTGCTAATTGTATTTGTTTGTTTATCTGATACTTTTGCACCATAAAAAATCCTTGTATAATTTTTTTATACATGGTGAATAAATTCTATTCTAATATATTATATATATATATATATATATATATATATATATATATATATATATATATATGTATATATATATATATATACATACACACACACATCACAAATATACAGGCCCATTTATCAAGCTCCGTACGGAGTTTGAAGGGCCGTGTTTCTGGCGAGTCTTCAGACTCGCCAGAAACACTACTTATGAAGCAGCGGTCTAAAGACCGCTGCTCCATAACCCTGTCCGCCTGCTCAGACAGGAATCGCCGGAAATCAACCTGATCGAATACGATCGGGTTGATTGACAGTTCCCTGCTGGCGGCCGATTGGCCGCGAGTCAGCAGGGGGTGGCGTTGCACCAGCAGCTCTTGTGAGCTGCTGGTGCAATGTTAAATGCGGAGAGCGTATTGCTCTCCGCATTTAGCGAGGTCTTGCGGACCTGATCTGCACTGTCGGATCAGGTCCGCAAGCCCTTTGATAAATGTGCCTGATACTGTTTGTGTGTGTAGTTTTGCTGCATTCAAATTAACTTTCTTAAAATAGGGCAAGATAACAATGCAGTAACAAAAGGGAGTTAGTATAAAATAAATACACTGTTTATTTGTTCAATACTTACCTTTATATCTAACTTAGTAAAATCTTGCTGGTAAATGTTAATATGCACCTGACTGTAGCCACAATAAAAACAAAAACCCAATCCCAATGAATAAACTCTGGCACCTATATAACATAGGTAAGATTTGTATTGCTAATCTACACAATACTAATTCATATATATTCTAAGTGAACTAATTCCATAATGCAGATCCCCTGCTCCAATTATACCCTAAGCACAACCCCTACCACATTAATATATAACAGTTAAACTCCAAGCTCAAAAAATCCTTAGAACTCCACTCATCACATTAATCCCTTCTTATCCTCACCATACTTAAAGGGACAGTCAACACCAACATTGTTATTGTTTAAAAAGATAAATAATGCCTTTACTACCCATTCCCTAGCTTTGCACAGCCACCATTGTTATACTAAAATACTTTATAACATTTAAACCTCTAAATTTCTGCCTCTTTCTAAGCCACTACAAACAACCTCTTATCACATGCTTTTTATTAGCTTTTCACAACAGGAGACTGCTAATCCATGTGGGCCATATACATAACATTGTGCCCTCTCCTGTGGGTTGTGATTGACAATGCACTAATTGGCTAAAATGCAAGTCAATTGACAATAGATAGTAAATAAATATCCATGTTGTCAGGGGGCTGTCAAAAGATACTTATATACAAGGTAATCACAGAGGTTAAAAGTATATTATTATAACCATGTTGGCTGTGCAAAACTGGGGAATGGGTAATAAAGCTATTATCTATCTTTTTAAACAATAACATTTTTTGAGTTAACTCTCCCTTTAATATACTGATAGCAGACATCATGGGTGCCATAATACCCACATACTAAACCAATGAATAGTGCAATATTCCTAACACAAAATCAAAATTGTCCTCCATCTCCCATAATGGAAAATCTCTCCCAAGGGACACGCAGCACTCATAACACATAATCAAAGGTCCCCCAGAAACTAAGTGCTCATTATGCATGATACCCCAGAATTTTAGAGCCCCTTGCATGACCTCCTCAGCATACTCCTGCATGATGACCTGCTTCAGGGAAACCCACTAGTATCTAAAGGTTTCCCTGCACAACTCTCTCAGTGTAAATACTACACTAGGATCCAAGTTTCCCCTTTAACCCTTTCATGACATAGGCAATTGTTCAAGTTCTGAATGTAAACGAAACCTTGAATTTCAGCTATATGTCTTTTCAACCATAATTTACCCATTTCACATTAAGTGCACTCACACTAATTATATATTGTTTTTTAGAGGACAGATAGGGCTTTCTTTTGGCATAAAAGATTTATTTCTCAACTATAATTTTATATAAAAAAAATCGAAGTAAGTGTGAGAAATTAAGAAATTTTAAGCTTTCCAAATGATTTTATTGTGAATATCATCATCCTGATATATGTTACTGCAATAAAACACCCATACTTGTGTTTAGCGATGTCCCATGAGTATAATGATACCCCCCATGTACAGGTTTTCTGAGATTTCTGGAATTTACAAGGCCCAACATAGGGCCTACCCATTTACATAGAAATCTGGCACATTTATTTTCTGGGCTTAAGTTGCCTTTCATACATTATAGCAGCCCAGGAATGAAAATTACCCCATCATGGCATACCATTTACAAAAGTAGACAACCAAGGGTATTCTAAAAGGGCCATGTCACGTCTTTTTGTGAAGCCCCTTAGTCACAACATCTGGCCAAATGTAGTGGTCATTTTTGTTGCACAGGTTTTTTACACAAACACTGCACTTTGGCTGTTTCTGTCATCAAGCTTTTATGTTTTACTGCTATAAAACACACATATTTGTGTTTGTCAATGTCCTATAAGTACAACAGTACCCCCCATGTACAGGTTTTACAGGATTTACAGAAGTTACAGGGCCAAATATGGGGTCTGCCCATTTCCGTCTTTATGCATGGAAATTTGGCACCTTAATTTTCTGTGCCTATGTCCTCTTTGAGACATTATAGCAGCCCAGGAATGAAAATTACCCCATCATGGCATACCATTTTCCAAAGAAGACACCCCAGGGTATTCCAAAAGGGCCATGTCACATCTTTTTGTGAAGCCCCTTAGGCATAACATCTGGCCAAATGTAGTGCTCATTTTTTTTAATGCGTTTTTTGCACAAACACTTCACTTTGGCTGTTTCTGTCATCAAGCTTTTATGTTTTACTGCTATAAAACACACATATAAGTGTTTGCCAATGTCCTACAAGTACAAAAGTACCCCCATGTACAGGTTTTATGGGGTTTACAAAAGTTACAGGGCCAAATATGCGGTCTGCTCATTTACATGAAAATTTGGCACATTCATCTTCTGGGCCTATGTCCTCTTTGAGACATTATAGAAGCCCAGGAATGAAAATAACCCCATCATGGCATACAATTTACAAAAGTAGACAACCAAGGGTATTCCAAAAGGGCCATGTCACGTCTTTTTGTGAAGCCCCTTAGTCACAACACCTGGTCAAATGTAGTGGTCATTTTTTTTGTATGCATTTTTCGCACAAACACTGCACTTTGGCTGTTTCTGTCATCAACCTTTTATGTTTTGCTTCTATAAAACACACATATTAGTGTTTTTCAAGGTCCTATGAGTAAAACAGTGCCCCCCATGTACAGGTTTTATGGGGTTTACAGAAGTTACAGGGCCAAATATGGGGTCTGCCCATTTCAGTCTTTATGCATGGAAATTTGGCACCTTAATTTTCTGTGCCTATGTCCTCTTTGAGACATTATAGCACCACAGGAATGAAAATTACCCCATCATGGCATACCATTTTCAAAAGAAGATACCCTAGGGTATTCCAAAAGGGCCATGTCACATCTTTTTGTGAAGCCCCTTATTCAAAACACCTGGCCAAATGTAGTGGTCATTTTTTTGCATACGTTTTTTTGCACAAACACTGCACTTTGGCTGTCTCTGTCATCAACCTTTTATGTTTTGCTGCTATAAAACACACATATTAGTGTTTGTCAAGGTCCTATGAGTAAAAAAGTACCCCCCATGTAGAGGTTTTATGGGGTTTACAGAAGTTATAGGACCAAATATGGGGTCTGCCCATTTCCGTCTTTATGCATGGAAATTTGGCACCTTAATTTTCTGTGCCTATGTCCTCTTTGAGACATTATAGCAGCCCAGGAATTAAAATTACCCCATCATGGCATACCATTTTCAAAAGAAGACACCCTAGGGTATTCCAAAAGGGCCATGTCACATATTTTTGTGAAGCCCCTTAGTCACAACACCTGGCCAAATGTAGTGGTCATTTTTTTTGTATGCGTATTTTGCACAAACATTGCACTTTGGCTGTTTCTGTCATCAACCTTTTATGTTTTGCTGCTATACAGGGTCAAATATGGGATCTGCCCATTTTCATGGAAAATTGGCACATTCATTTTATGGGCCTTTGTCCTCTTTGAGACATTATAGCAGCCCAGGACTGAAAATTACCCCATCATGGCATACCATTTATAAAAGTAGACAACCCAGGGTATTGAAAAAGGACTATGTTTAGCCTTTGTTTGCAGCCACTTAGTCACAACATCTGGCCAAAGGTAATGTTCATATTTTAGTTTTAGTTTATCACAAAAACACTGCCTTTTTGCTGTTTATATCATCCTTTTATGTTTTACTGCTATAATACACCCATCTTTGTGTTCAGCGATGTCCCATGAGTACAACAATACCCCCTATGCACAGGTTTTATGTGGTTTCAGGAAGTTACAGCGCCCAATATAGGGTCTGCCAATTTGCATGGAAATTTGGCACATTGATTTTCTGGACCTATGTTTCCTTTGAGACAGTATGGCAGCGCAGGAATGAAAATTACCCCACCATGGCATACCATTTGCAAAAGTAGACAACTCAGGGTATTGAAAAAGGACTATGTTTAGTCTTTTTTTGTAGCCACTTAGTCACAAAACCTGGTCAAATTTAGTGGTCATATTTTTTTATTTGCTTTTTCAAACAAACACTGTTTTTTTCTATTTAGATCATCATCCTTATATTTTTTACTGCTATAATACACCCATATCTGTGTTCAGTGATCTCCCATGAGTGCAACAATACCCCCTATGCACAGGTTTTATGGGGTTTTAGGAAGTTACAGGGCCCAATATAGGGTCTGCATAGAAATTTGGCACATTGATTTTCTGTACCTATGTTGCCTTTGAGACAGTATGGCAGCCCAGGAATGAAAATTACCCCCCTCATGACATACCATTTGCAAAAGTGGATAACTCAGTATATTCTAAAAGGAGTATTTTAGTTGTTTTGTATAACTTATAATAGCCTTAGAGTGGATGGGCTTAACATATAAAGGGACAGGACAAGGTCAGGGGATTTTTGAAGTTAGGAATACAGAATAATAAAATAAAATAAATTAGGAACACATACAGGTTGCTTTCAAATTAAAAGTTTAACTCTGTGTGATATATTCGAAAGCAATTAGTGATACAGAGGCGAAGGTTGAGAGGGGCAGTCAGGGCAATGGTAACTAGAATCCCTCCTAATTTGCAGGCAGTGGGGGGGATCCTAGTGGGAAAATGCCTGCCACAGAGTCGCTCAACATTTTCAGATTGAACAGTGGGAGGATTAGGCGTCTGGTTAAACAAAATATCAGATGTTACATTTAACACAAATCCCAAAAAAGTATAAGGTTTCCCTGTGCCTGATTTTTTGTACAGCACATATGCATTATATACTGCGATCTGCATAATATAAAAGGCTACTTTTTTGTACCAAGTTCTTGTTTTTCTTTGAATTAGATATGGCTGCAGGCACTGGTCAGCTAAATCTACCCCCCCCACACCATGTTTTTGTTGTACTAGACAATGCACTTTGGCTTTAGGATCTGTGTAGATCTTCCTTTCACAGACACTGGCACTGTAGCTTCATCGTGCATTGTGGAGAGCATGTACACATCTTTTTTATCAGTGTACCGAAGGGCCAGTAGCTCATTGTGGCGTAAAGCTGACGTTGTGCCCCTACTTTTTTTTTCCATATGTCAGCTTCTGGGGGAAACCTTTGCAATTTTTTCTCGTTGTGCCACAGGCCACGGTTTCAAAATAAAATAAAAATTTTAATAGCTCTGTGCTGGTGTAAAAATTATCGAGCCACAAATGGTACCCTTTATTTAGCAGGGGTAGTAGGAGATCCCACACAATTTTCCCACTTGTGCCAACTGAATCTGGGCAGCCAGGTGGATCCAAGTGGGGTAGCCAGGATGGGGTTCTGGCTCCAGTATGAACGAACGCTGGGTTTCTTCACAATCCCCATTATTGTCAGGGCCCAAAACTTTTTAATCTCTGGTATGTCAGTGGGGTGCCAGGTATTTTTTCTGACATACAGAGATTGGGGATTTTTGGACAGATACTGGGTAGTGATTGGGAACAGCAGGGAAGGGGTTAATAATAACTAAAGATCCCCACAAATAAACTTTTGGGCACTGATCAAAGCCCTGACAGGCTGATCACTGTGATACTAGGCTGATCACAGTAGCAGCTCAGTGATCAGCAGCAAAAAAATATATATATATATATTTGTAACCCTTGCAAATAAACCCCCAACGCTTTTGATCAACACTGATCAAAGCCCTAACAGGCTAACCAAGTTATATTAGGCTGATCACAGTAGCAGCTCTGTGATCAGCAGCAAAAAAATATATATATATATTTTGTATTTATATTTTTTTCCCTCTCTAGCTTTCTACAGTGCACCACAAACACTAAACTGTCTTCCTCTCTCTCTCGGATTGCACTGAGAGCAGAGAGGAAGCGGATACACTTGTAACAGCCAATGATTCCACTCATTGGCTGCTACAGTGTTACAGGGGACAATCGATACACCCCCTCCATGCTGATTGGATCCTGGGGGAGTGCCAGAGGTGCTAGGCACATCCCCCAACCAGATCCAGAAGAAACAAAATAACGGAGGGGGCACAGGAGCTTAAAACTGTTATGCCGTTCTATTCCGTCATAACGGCTCTAAAGCCCAGTGTAATTATGACGGAATAGAACGGCATAACTTCGTTAAAAGGTTAAAATGACCGCATCCCCCAATAAAAGACCATCAAAAATGTATGTTATACCTTATCCACAATACAGGAATATCATATTTTCTCAAGGCCTGCAGCTCCATACTCAGGCACTTCCAGCTGCAGTGGTCATATATACTAACTGCTAGATGAGAACTTTGCAAAAAAATCAACTTTAACCCCTTAATGACCACAGCACTTTTCCATTTTCTGTCGGACCAAGGCTATTTTTACATTTTTGCGGTGTTTGTGTTTAGCTGTAATTTTCCTCTTACTCATTTACTGTACCCACACATATTATATACCGTTTTTCTCGCCATTAAATGGATTTTCAAAAGATACCATTATTTTCATCATATCTTATAATTATAAAATATGAGGAAAAATTGGAAAGAACACACTTTTTCTAACTTTGACCCCCAAAATCTGTTACACATCTACAACCACCAAAAAAAAACATGCTAAATAGTTTCTAAATTTTGTCCTGAGTTTAGAAATACCCAATGTTTACATGTTCTTTGCTTTTTTTGCAAGTTATAGGGCAATAAGTACAAGTAGCACTTTGCTATTTCCAAACCCTTTTTTTTTTAAATTAGCGCTAGTTACATTAGAACACTAATATCTTTCAGGAATCCCTGAATATCCATTGACATGTATATATTTTTTTTTTAGAAGATAACCCAAAGTATTGATCTAGGCCCATTTTGGTATATTTCATGCCACCATTTCACCGCCAAATGCGATCAAATAAAAAAAAATTGTTAACTTTTTCACAAATTTTTTAACAAACTTTAGGTTTCTCACTGAAATTATTTACAAACGACATGCAATTATAGCATAAATGGTTGTAAATGCTTCTCTGGGATCCCCTTTGTTCATAAATAGCAGACATATATGGCTTTGGCTTTGCTTTTTGGTAATTAGAAGGCTGCTAAATGCCGCTGCTGCTCCTGATACTATAGGCTGCTTCCCTCTCACAGATATAAATATATAAATTTATATTTTTGGATTTGTATTAAAAATATGGTACGGTTTTGTAAAGTACTGAATATATGATTGTAAAAATAATATGCAGATGGTAATTTAATGTTGTAATTCTTGAATCGTAAGAGTTTTGAAGAGGCCTAATAAACTGACTTGTGTGACATCTTGCATTTTCTGTTTCACTCTTTTCCTTAAAATACACATTGTATTTATCTATGTATTTTTTTGCTATTGATAAGCGTGTCACTGTCCTGTCCTACTCACCTGTCTGACTCGGTGGTAACACTGTACAATGAAGTCACAACTGGTAAAAAAAAACTCGGGTCCTGGCCGGGCCAGCAGGAGTCACTACTCTTCGCCACGCAACCGCATGCACTACTAGTCTGCCACTGACTGCAGAAACGCGGTAACGGCCTTGTCTCACTCCGCTCTCTCTTCCCGCCCACTCCGCCCAGAGTCACCTGGCTCCTCAGTGGCTCCTAGATGTGAGTGAGAGAGTGGGCCACTGATTGGCTGAGGGCTCCCGATGCTGATTAGAGAGCAAACTCGTTGGGAGCTGTATGGGCAGCAAAGAGACATAAGCACCACTGGGTGGCGCAGTCTCTAGCGACTCATACCAAAATTCACAAATACATCCATATTGCGCAATGGAGAGGGAGCTGAACAGCTCACAGCCTCTCCTTCCTTGCGCAATATTATATGGATGGATATGGATCATCATGCACTGCAGTGCAGACTTAGTTAATTGGTATGGTGGTGGAGTCGGCGGCAGGAGGTGGGGGGGTTTGGGGGGGTACTTCTTGGATTATTTTTTTTAAAATATATATATATATATATTAACTTTAAACCATTTTTATTTAAAAATAATAAAATAAATTGTAATACACACAAAGGACCGGGGAGGCGCTGCCTCACCTGCCTCCTATGACGGCACATCACTGGGACATTGAGGCATTTGAACACTTCATAGAGCTCAAAAAAATCCCATGAGGATTGAGGTTAAATAAATTTCCTACCTTTGAGGTGGATAATCCAGATATAATTATGGAATGGAATGATGCTTTTTCAGAGTGTTCAATAAAATTATTAAGAATACTGATACGTTGTAAACTACAGAAACGGGCTAATCTTAAAGAAAGAATGGAGGATATTGAAAAAGAACTCAGGAAATTGAGGCACATTAAAAATTTCTGGAACAGAAAAAACTAATGAAAGAGCATGTGGATAAGCTTGATGCTATCCTTGCTGAACGCAAGGGAGACAAATTCCACAGGGATAGATTGGATTATGAAGCAAATAAGATTTACCAGTGGCCAACTTTCCAGAAAAAAATGTGGAGATCTAATTCCAACAAAGGAAAAATATGGGGAGATGACAAGACAAAAGAAAGATGACTGAAATGCAACTATAGAGAATTGCAAAAAAAGTGTACACATATTAGCACTCTTACCTTGTGTAATTCAATTATTTATGTTTATGCAGTGGTTAGTTAATACGCAAGAAAAACACATTAAAATATAAACTTTAATAAGGTTAATTAAAAATTGGGCTCACTTAAAAACCCTAGAAGGCTAGTGTAGAGTGTCAGTATTGAACCATATTCTGATGAAGTTCAATATAAATATAGGTAATGTGTGGTTAAATGATTGTGTTCACAACCCTTACTATTGTTGTATAGTGTAACACAATGTATATCACTTGCCACACCTCACACTTGTGGTCAGTTCTAAGAGATACAAATTATTATGCTAGTTGTATTGCAAAGCTTGAATATAGTTCAAATTTGCTGATGTGTGTACTCAGCTCTCTGAGGATACTCTTATAGGTGATAAATAGGAGACATGTCCAAAATTGTCAGCATATGCACTTGAGGATATAAAAATCTCTGATAAATGTGAGACAGGTCTATATAATGTTTCATTTTATAGAAGCATAATTGTATTAGTTGTTGCCAACTGGAGTAATACAATGTGTCTATTAGAGTGGAACAGCAACTCGTTAAGAAATAATATTAGCATACAGCTCTATTATGGTCTTATTGCTGTTAGTATATCGTAATAGATACCTTTCTTAGGTACAGCAATATTAATACCTATTATGTCTGTATGTTAGTTGTTATTATAAGGCTCCACGACTTAAACTGTTCTATATTGTAAGCTGTATAACGATCTTTCGTTTGTGGAGTTGCCGAGCTTAGTGCTTAACATGTGGTGGTCAGTTATACTAACTTAGTTAAGGTTCTCAAGCCGATGTCAATCTGACTTATTGTCATAACATAATAGACATTGGTTGTGTAATGGTATATACACTCTAAGGTAAGCAAAATTATAAATGTTGTATTGCTTAGCTTGGTAACGGACTATTATGTCTTAAATATATAGCCTTGAGATAAATTGTATTAGGTATAATAACCTACCACAAAGTCCACGTATATTACTTACTGTGGTTTGATTAAATTAAATCTTTATAGTGTTGTAAGATTGGTGGCAACTATCTATAGGTATATGCGATCAACAAATTATATTTAATGTATCATGCAAGACTCAGAGTGGTTTACACACCTTCTAATGGTAATACTGATCATAAATACCAGAGCTCTATAGTGTAGCATAGGTTGAGGTTCAGCGGTAGTGTTATTAGTTTTATGGCGATTATCTATATATATATATGAAATCAACCAAGTCTGTTAGTTTACTGTGCACAACTCTGGATAGCTTGGAAACATTCACACGATAGTAATGATCATAAATTTGAGAGCTCTATAATGCCGCAAAAGTGGAGTTCAGCGGTAATACAATTAAGCTATTGTGAATACAACTTAAATAAAGCAGATAAATCTACGGAGATGAACAGTTACTGAATCGCTATGTTAGAGATTTAATTCTCTCATTCAGTACTATGTGGCTGTTCCTCCATCCTAGAAACTGACTAGCTAATCTGAGTATATGTGAACATCAGCTCAGATATCAATTAGGTTAACTTCACTAGCACATACTAGATTAAAACTGAGGGTTCCCAATATCCCCTGCTCCTGACATGTTTCGCCGGGTATACCGGCTTTTTTGAAGGCCCCCCCCCTTTTTTTTCTGATCAAGACAAAGAAAGATGACACCAAAGAAAAAGTACCTAAACCTATATTGAAGAACAAGAACTCTAAGAAGGTGTTGTTCACCTCGACAGAAGTGGGCACTTCAGCTCAAGAGTCAGCTACATCAGCTCTACTTCTCTTTCCTCTGTTTCTTCTTTATCTTATCATTATTTACAGGTTGCAAGGTCCAGTGGTATGTCCCAAAGAATCCAAGAAAGACACCAACAAAGAGTCTAAAAAAGGATTAAAAGTCCCTTTAGACGGGTCAGAAGATCCAAAAACAAGAAGAAAAAGAAAGTGAACTACCAACAACTAGAACTATTGGACCTTAATGTTATTAATCTATCTACCTGTGTGTTGAGTGAAGATCAGACAAACCTGTTGATCAGAGGTTTGGGCTTTGCCCCAACTAGATTTTTCTCCCTTTAATACCCTGCTTGATGTCAACAGGTTCATAAGAAAACTCAATCTAAAAGGTTTTTTGCATTGCAACATATATCTGATGACCACATGTTAAAACATAATTATAATCAAGTGTCAGTACAGAATGAGATTTCATTCCAGGATGCATGCATATTGGGCACTATGATTGATTTGCAGGAAGGTCATGATACTTTAAGTGACCGCTCACAACCCATGGGCCCTAAGATAAGTTGGTCAGATTTTTACCCCTTTCAATTTAGGGGTGTTGTCGTAAATAGTCTTCAGAAAAGTGTTGAAAGGGATATATTAAATCTGGCATCTTCCAAAAAAACAGTGAAACATAATCTTAAGAGGTCTGAGAAGCTGGCGTTGGAATCTCTCCAGGGTAATCAGGCTATAGTCATTAGGAACTCTGATAAAGGAGGGTACATAGTTATCCTAAATAAAAGTGATTACTTTGAGGAGGCTCTATGCCAGCTTGGTGATACCTCTACATATAGACCTCTCAGTGGAAATCCCTCATCAGTGTTTAAGAGAAAAATGATGAAATTGTTGGATGAAGGCATTTATCTAGGAGTATTTAAACAGGAGGATTTGTCATATTTAATACCTGAGTTTCCTATTGCACCCTTGTTTCACTATTTGCTAAAGGTGCATAAGAATCCTGAACGGCCACCAGGAAGGCCCATTGTATCGGGCATTGGGTGTCTACTTGAGTCTTTATCTGAGTGGTTGGATTCCATCCTTCAGCCAATAGTGAAGAGTTTGTACTGCTATCTTAGAGACTCATCTCACCTACTTGAAAGTTTAAAAGAATTCAAATGGAGAAAGGATTATTTATGGGTAGTAATGGATATTGCTTCCCTTTATACCTGCATACCTCATACGTTAGGGCTAAGAGCCATAAGATATTTCTTGGATAAATTTTCAGCTTAAGAGGATGTTGTTAAAGTATGTTTAATGACAAGTTCTATCTACAGTGCTGTGGAACAGCAATGGGGGCACAATTTGCCCCCTGTTTCGCAAACTTGTATTTAGGCTTTTGGGAAATGAGATATATGTATAACAATTATTACAGTGAGCATACTAAAAACGTGCTTTATTACAGGAGATTCATCGATGATCTCATATTGATCGTCGGTGAACCTTTTGATGAAACTAGTTTTCACCCTTTTCTTGTTTTTTTTAAAATGAAAATTACGTGTTTGAAATTTGTTGGTTGTTATCATTCTATGAAAACTGACTTCTTGGATGTAACACTGGAGGGTGACGTGGAAAATATGAGAATAGTGTCAAATACCTTTAGGAAACCCACAGCGGGGGAACACCATTCTCCATGCTAGTTCATGTCATCCTCCTCATCTTGTTCGTGCCATACCGAGGGGTCAATTTATTAGATTAAGGCGTAACACTAATGACAATATGGTGTACATGCAGCAAGCCAATTAATTAATCAAAAGATTGGTAGCCAGGGGATATGAGCCAAACGAGTTAGAAAAAACAAAATGAGAGCTTATCACAATGACAACGTAGAATGTAACAAAGAATAAGGTTGACAATAGTAGTGATCATTTAGTGGTCTGTGTGGGTGTGGCTATTTGGAAAAAGGATGAACAACTCTGGTCAGAGTTTTGGGACTTCCTGGGCAGGTTTTGGTAGGTCCATGATTTTTTCATGAGGAAACTAGGGCAGAAATATGCAAAAAAAAAAAAAAAAAAAGGGAAGAAATTAGGCAAAAGATCCTATTTTAGGATTTTTCTATAAATTGCATAACACAACCTGCATAACCTCTGCCTCCCACAGTTAGACCGATCAGGGAAGAGGAGATGTAGTTACAGTTTACAGGCGGAAGAGCTTTTTAACATATTGCACTGAGATTGTATGATGTACTGAGAGGGTGGTGAATTTAAGCTACCTTTATGGGTTTAATGTGTGTGTTTATCTGGCTCTGATACTAGCCAGTACCTCACCAGCCACTGACCTCACTGCACATCACTGATATAAGTGCATTAGAGCCCCTTGCAGTCAAGTAGACAAAAACATGAAAAATCATATTTATGCAATATTCACATTTAACCTCTTTTCTATGGGGGTTGCTTTTCTTATAGCGTGGTCTTGCGATTAGCTCACGGCACGACTTGCGCTATTATAAACAGACAATCCCTTAACAACCAGTGATGTACAAGGTACGTTGCGGTCGTTCAGGGGTTGATAAAGTGTTATAGTGTGTTATTTACTGTAAATATTTTACATTTCAATGTTCTGCACATAGCAGAATATATTCAATGTATTTTTAATATTCCTATATATATCTGTCCCTATATATATATATAATCTTTGTGCAAAAATCTATTGGCTATATATTTAAATATCTCTTTAAGAATAAATAGAACATATTCTACTATGTGCAGAACATAGGCTTATAAAATATGCAATATTATCTTCTTATGTTGCATTTTTAAATAACTGCAATCGTGTTTGCACAATTTGTGGGTGTTATGGTTTTTTTTTTTTTTCAACTCGGCTCCATTAAAGTCTATGGGTGAATGTGATTTTGTGTTTGTGACGTCTCAAAGTGTATTTGTTACGACAACTTTGCAAATGCGAGAGACCAAACATTTTACTTTTAACTCATATCGCGTTTCTCAGAGCACAAAAAAATTACTTCTAGTGGTTTTAATGCTTGAATACGAGCGCAAACTACAGCTCCACTCTGGCCCTTAGACTGAAAAAGAAAACAATTGTTATGGTTGTTTTTCTCCATGGAAAAATTATCATAGAATTTTTTTTTACGAAAAACATATCAAGTGATAATTTTTTTAATAAAAAAACCCAGAATTTATGCTTACCTGATAAATTTCTTTCTTTTGCGATGTACCGAGTCCACGGATTCATCCTAACTTGTGGGATATTGTCCTTACTGACAGAAAGTAGCAAAGAGAGCACTACAGCAGAGCTGTCTATATAGCTCCCCCCTTAACTCCACCCCCCAGTCATTCGACCGAAGGCCAAGGAAGAAAAGGAGAAACTATAAGGTGCAGAGGTGACTGAAGTTTACATAAAAAAAAAATACTATCTGTCTTGAATAGACAGGGCGGGCCGTGGACTCGGTACATCGCAAAAGAAAGAAATTTATCAGGTAAGCATAAATTCTGTTTTCTTTTGCAAGATGTACCGAGTCCACGGATTCATCCTAACTTGTGGGATACCAATACCAAAGCTTTAGGACACGGATGAAGGGAGGGACAAGACACAAACCTAAACGGAAGGCATCACTGCTTACAAAACCTCTCCCCCAAAAATAGCCTCCAAAGAAGCAAAAGTATAACATTTGGAAAATTTTGAAAAGGTATGAAGCGAAGAACAAGTCGCAGCCTTACAAATCTGTTCAACAGAAACATTATTTTTAAAAGCCCATGTGGAAGCCACCGCTCTAGGGGAGTGAGCTGTAATTCTTTCAGGAGGCTGCTGTCCAGCAGTCTCATAAGCCAAATGGATGATGCTTTTCAGCCAAAAGGAAAGAGAAGTAGCCGTAGCCTTTTGACCTCTACGCTTTCCAGCATAGACAACAAAAAAGATGATTGGCGAAAATCTTTGGTTGCCTGCAAATAAAACTTCAAGGCACAAACCACGTCCAAGTTGTGCAACAGACGGTCCTTCTTAGAAGAAGGATTAGGACACAGAGAAGGAACAACAATTTCCTGATTGATATTCCTGTTAGAAACAACCTTAGGGAGGAACCCAGGTTTGGTACGCAAAACCACCTTATCAGCATGGAAATCAAGATAAGGCGAGTCACATTGTAATGCAGATAGTTCAGAAACTCTTCGAGCTGAAGAGATAGCAACTAGAAACAGAACTTTCCAAGATAGAAGCTTAATATCTATGGAATGCATGGGTTCAAACGGAACCCCCTGAAGAACTTTAAGAACTAAATTGAGACTCCATGGCGGAGCAACAGGTTTAAACACAGGCTTAATTCTAACTAAAGCCTGACAAAAAGCCCGAACGTCTGGGACATCTGCCAGACGCTTGTGCAACAGAATAGACAAAGCAGATATCTGTCCCTTTAAGGAACTAGCGGTCAATCCTTTCTCCAGGAAAAGACAAAATCCTAGGAATCCTGATCTTATGATAGATCTTCCTGGTGACAGGCTTTTGAGCCTGAATCAAGGTATCTATGACCGACTCAGAGAAACCCCGCTTTCATAAAATCAAGCGTTCAATCTCCAAGCAGTCAGTTGCAGAGAAAACAGAATTTATGCTTACCTGATAAATTTCTCTCTCTTGTGATGTATCGAATCCACGGATTCATCCATACTTGTGGGATCTTCTCCTTCCTAACAGGAAGTGGCAAAGAGAGCACCCACAGCAGAGCTGTCTATATAGTTCCTCCCTTAGCTCCACCCCCCCCAGTCATTCGACCGAAGGCTAGGAAGAAAAAGTAGAAACTATAGGATGCAGAGGTGACTGAAGTTTTTCAAATAAAAATATACTACCTGTCTTAAACAGACAGGGCGGGCCGTGGACTCGATACATCACAAGAGAAAGAAATTTATCAGGTAAGCATAAATTCTGTTTTCTCTTGTAAGATGTATCGAGTCCACAGATTCATCCATACTTGTGGGATACCAATACCAAAGCTTTAGGACACGGATGAAGGGAGGGACAAGACAGGTACCTTAAATGGAAGGCACCACTACTTGTAGAAACTTTCTCCCAAAAATAGCCTCCGAAGAAGCAAAAGTATCGAATTTGTAAAATTTAGAAAAAGTATGACGCGAAGACCAAGTCGCCGCCTTACAAATCTGTTGAACATTTTTAAAAGCCAATGTGGAAGCCACTGCTCTAGTAGAATGAGCAGTAATTCTTTCAGGAGGCTGCTGTCCAGCAGTCTCATAAGCCAAATGGATGATGCTTTTCAGCCAAAAGGAAAGAGAGGTAGCCGTAGCCTTTTGACCTCTCCGTTTACCGGAATAAACAACAAACAATGAAGATGTTTGACGGAAATCTTTGGTTGCTTGCAAGTAGAATTTTAAAGTACGAACCACATCAAGATTGTGCAACAGACGTTCCTTCTTTGAAGAAGGATTAGGACACAGTGAAGGAACAATAATTTCCTGATTGATATTCCTAATAGGAACAACCTTAGGAAGGAATCCAGGTTTGGGACGTAAAACCACCTTATCTGCATGGAAAACAAGATAAGGTGAGTCACACTGTAAAGCAGATAACTCAGAAACTCTTCAAGCCGAAGAGATAGCTACTAAAAACAGAACTTTCCAAGATAGAAGCTTAATATCTATGGAATGCATAGGTTCAAACGGAACCCCTTGAAGAACTTTAAGAACTACGTTTAAGCTCCATGGTGGAGCAACAGGTTTGAATACATGCTTGATTCTGACTAAAGCCTGACTAAACGCTTGAACATCTGCCAGACGCTTGTGTAAAAGAATAGACAATGCAGAAATCTGTCCTTTTAAGGAACTAGCTGATAGTCCCTTCTCCAAACCTTCTTGGAGAAAGGATAATATTCTAGGAATCCTAATCTTACTCCATGAGTAACCCTTGGATTCACACCAATAAAAATATTTGCGCCAAATCTTATGATAGATCTTCCTGGTGACAGACTTTCTAGCTTGAATCAGGGTATCAATGACCGACTCAGAGAAACCACGCTTTGATAGAATCAGGCGTTCAATCTCCAAGCAGTCAGACGCAGAGAAATTAGATTTGGATGCGTGAACGGACCTTGGATTAGAAGGTCCTGCCTCAATGGCAGAGTCCATGGTGGAACCGATGACATGTCCACTAGGTCTGCATACCAAGTCCTGCGTGGCCACACAGGTGCTATCAGAATCACCGAAGCTCTCTCCTGCTTGATTCTGGCAACCAGACGTGGGAGGAGAGGAAACGGTGGAAATACATAGGCCAGATTGAAGGACCAGGGCACTGCTAGAGCATCTATCAGTACCACCTGGGGATCCCGGGACCTGGACCCATAACAAGGAAGTTTGGCATTCTGATGGGACGCCATCAGATCCAATTCTGGTATGCCCCATAGCTGAGTCAGCTGGGCAAATACCTCCAGATGGAGTTCCCACTCCCCCGGATGAAAAGTCTGACGACTTAGGAAATCCGCCTACCAGTTCTCTACCCCTGGGATATGGATTGCTGAGAGATGGCAAGAGTGATCCTCCGCCCATTGGATTATTTTGGTTACCTCCATCATCGCTAGAGAACTCCGTGTTCCTCCTTGATGATTGATATAAGCTACAGTTGTGATGTTGTCCGACTGAAATCTGATGAATTTGGCCGCAGCTAGCTGAGGCCAAGCCTGAAGCGCATTGAAAATTGCTCTCAGTTCTAGAATGTTTATCGGGAGGAGAGTTTCTTCCCGAGACCATAAGCCCTGTGCTTTCAGGGAGTTCCAGACTGCAACCCAGCCTAGCAGGCTGGCATCTGTCGTTACAATGAGCCACTCTGGCCTGCGGAAACACATTCCCCGAGACAGGTGGTCCTGAGACAACCACCAGAGAAGAGAGTCTCTGGTCTCCTGGTCCAGATGCAGTTGAGGAGATAAATCTGCATAATCTCCATTCCACTGTTTGAGCATGCATAGTTGCAGTGGTCTGAGGTGTAGGCGGGCAAAAGGAACTATGTCCATTGCCGCTACCATGAGACCGATTACCTCCATACACTGAGCCACTGATGGTCGAGGAATGGAATGAAGAGCTCAGCAAGTGGTTAAGAGTTTTGATTTTCTGACCTCCGTCAGAAATATTTTCATTTCTACCGAGTCTATCAGAGTCCCTAGGAAGGAAACTCTTGTGAGAGGGAAGAGAGAACTCTTTTTTTATGTTCACCTTCCACCCGTGAGATCTCAGAAAAGCCAACACGATGTCCGTGGGAGACTTGGCTAGCTGGAAAGTCGACGCCTGAATTAAGATGTCGTCTAGATAAGGCGCCACTGCTATGCCCCCGGTCTTAGAATCGCCAAAAGGGACCCTAGCACCTTTGTGAAAATTCTGGGAGCCGTGGCCAACCCGAAGGGAAGGGCCACAAACTGGTAATGCCTGTCCAGAAAGGCGAATCTGAGGAATTGATGATGATCTCTGTGAATAGGGATGTGTAGATATGCATCCTTTAAGTCCACGGTAGTCATATATTGACCCTCCTGGATCAGAGGTAGAATAGTCCGAATAGTCTCCATCTTGAATGATGGTACTCTGAGGAACTTGTTTAGAATTTTGAGATCCAAGATTGGTCTGAAAGTTCCCTCTTTTTTTCGGAACCACAAACAGGTTTGAGTAAAACCCTAGCCCTTGTTCCGCTTTTGGAACTGGGTGGATCACTTCCATGGTATGTAGGTCTTCTACACAGCGTAAGAACCCCTCTCTCTTTGTCTGGTTTGCAGACAATTGAGAAGTGTGAAACCTCCCCCTTGGGGGAGAGTCTTTGAAGTCCAGAAGATATCCCTGGGACACAATTTCTAAAGCCCAGGAATCGTGGACATCTCTTGCCCAAGCCTGAGCAAAGAGAAAGAGTCTGGTCCCGGATCGGGGGCTACCCCTTCATGCTGTCTTAGAGGCAGCTGCAGGCTTCTTGGCCTGTTTGCCCTTGTTCCAAGCCTGGTTAGGTCTCCAGACTGACTTGGATTGGGCCAAATTCCCCTCTTGCTTTGCAGCAGGGGAAGCTGAAGCGGGACCACCCTTGAAATTCCGAAAGGAACGAAAATTATTTTGTTTGGTCCTCAATGTATTTGTTTTATCCTGAGGGAGAGCATGGCCTTTCCCTCCAGTGATATCTGAGATAATCTCTTTCAGTTCAGGCCCGAATAGGGTCTTTCCTTTGAAAGGTATGTTCGAAAGTTTAGATTTTGATGATACATCAGCAGACCAGGACTTAAGCCATAACGCCCTGCGTGCTAAAATGGCAAAACCTGAATTCTTTGCCGCTAACTTAGCCAGTTGGAAAGCAGCATCTGTAATGAAAGAATTAGCCAACTTAAGAGCCTTAATTCTATCCATAATATACTATAATGGAGTCTCCATCTGAAGAGCCTCTTCTAGAGCCTCGAACCAGCTGCAGTAGTTACAGGAACAATGCACGCAATAGGTTGGAGAAGAAAACCTTGATGAACAAAAATTTTCTTCAGGAGACCCTCTAATTTTTTATCCATAGGATCTTTGAAAGCACAACTGTCTTCGATAGGTATAGTTGTACGCTTAGATAGAGCAGAAATAGCTCCCTCCACCTTAGGAACTGTCTGCCACGAGTCCCGCGTGTCAGATATGGGAAACATTTTCTTAAAAACAGGAGGGTGAGCAAACGGAATACCTGGTTTATCCCACTCCTTAGTAAAAATAGTCACAATCCTCTTAGGGACTGGAAAAACATCAGTGTAAACAGGAACCTCTAAGTATTTGTCCATTTTACACAATTTCTCTGGAACCACTATGGGGTCACAATCATCTAGAGTTGCTAATACCTCCCTGAGCAATAAGCGGAGGTGTTCAAGCTTAAATTTAAAGGCCGTCATGTCAGAATCTGTCTGAGGGAGCGTCTTTCCTGAATCAGAAATTTCTCCCTCAGATAACAAATCCCTTACCCCTACTTCAGAACATTGTGAGGGTATATCAGATACGGCTACTAAAGCGTCAGACTGCTCAGCTTTACTTAACCCAGAGCTGTCACGCTTTCCTTGTAAACCAGGCAGTTTAGAGAAAACCTCTGTGAGGGTTTTATTCATAACTGTGGCCATGTCTTGTAAAGTAAATGAATTTGACGCATTAGAGGTACTTGGTGTCACTTGATCGGCCGTTACTGGTTCTGACACTTGAGGAGAGCTAGATGTCAAAAACTCATTTCCTTCTGTCTGAGAATCATCTATTGCTATATTTTTCATTGCTAAAATATGCTCTTTATAATTTATAGACATATCAGTGCAAGTGGGACACATTCTAAGAGGGGGTTCCACAATGGCTTCTAAACACATTAAACAAGGATTTTCCTTGGTGTCAGACATGTTAAACAGGCTAGTAATGAAACAAGCAAGCTTGGAAAACACTTTATTCAAAGTAAATAATACTTAGAAAAAAACGGTACTGTGCCTTTAAGAGAAAAAAAGGATGCACAAACTCTGCAAAACAGTGAAATTTTTACAGTAGCATCATAAAGCCTTAGTAACTTTGCACAGCTATGCAAATAAACAATTAACCCCTTAATGTAAAAACCGGTTTGACAAAACGTCAAAAACCGGTAAAAAACATTCAGCACCTTGCCACAGCTCTGCTGTGGCGCCTACCTGCCCTTTATGAACGATTTGTGGGGAAAAAACTTCTTTACAGCCCTCAAACACAGCAGGACCCTCTGGAGAAGCAGTTGGATGTCTCTGAGGAAAAGAAACTGCGCAACTTAGGTGCGAAAATAGGCCCCTCCCACCTCACTCGATGTCATGGGGCCTAAAAGAAAACCAATAGAGTGTTTCCTAAACTAGCCATGTGGGTTAATAACCCTTAAACAAGCTACAAAGACCCCTTAAAGTCCCTCAAAAAACGTTATTGCAATAATAATAAAAAAAGTTTTTCCTTATCAGTGTCACCAGTAACTAATGAGCCCTTTATGCAAGCTGGGATTCTTACTAAGTCTCTGAATACAGCTTACCCTTCCCTCAAAGGGATATTGCCAGCCTTTTCTAGAATTAACACAGTCTGTTAATTAGACTGAACATACCTCAAAGCAGTTTAGCCTGCAAACTGTTCCCCCAACTGTAGTTTTCCTGTACTCGGCAGTCCTTGTGAGAACAGCAGTGGATTTTAGTTACAAAGTGCTAAAATCATCATCCTCCCTGCAGAAATCTTCATCTCTTTTCTGCCAGAGAGTAAGTAGTACACACCGGTACCATTTAAAATAACAAACTTTTGCTTGAGAAAATAAAAACTAACATTTTTGTCACCACACTCACTTTACCCTTCCAGCAGTTAAGCAGGCAAAGAGAATGACTGGGGGGCGGAGCTAAGGGAGGAGCTATATAGACAGCTCTGCTATGGGTGCTCTCTTTGCCATTTCCTGTTAGGAAGGAGAATATCCCACAAGTATGGATGAATCCATGGACTCGATACATCTTACAAGAGAAATTAGATTTGGATGCTTGAATGAACCTTGAATTAAAAGGTCACGTCTCAGTGGCAGAGTCCATGGTGGCAGAGATGACATGTCCACCAGGTCTGTATACCAAGTCCTGCGTGGCCACGCAGGCGCTATCAAAATCACTGAAGCTCTCTCCTGTTTGATTCTGGCAATCAGACGCGGAAGGAGAGAGAATGGTGGAAACACATAAGCCAGGTTGAACGACCAGGGTACTGCTAGAGCATCTATCAGTACTGCCTGAGGATCCCTTGACCTGGATCCGTAACAAGGAAGTTTGGCTTTCTGACGAGACGCCATCAGATCCAATTCTGGTGTGCCCCATAGCTGAACCAGTTGAGCAAACACCTCCGGATGGAGCTCCCACTCCCCCGGATGAAAAGTCTGACAACTTAGAAAATCTGCCTCCCAGTTCTCCACCCCTTGGATACAGATCGCTGATAGATGGCAAGAGTGAGTCTCTGCCCATCGGATTATCCTGGAAACTTCTATCATCGCCAAGGAACTCCTTGTTCCCCCCTGATGATTGATATAAGCTACAGTCGTGATGTTGTCCGACTGAAACCTGATGAATCCGGCCGAAGCCAGCTGAGGCCACGCCTGAAGAGCATTGAATATCGCTCTTAATTCCAGAATATTTATCGGTAGGAGGGCCTCCTCCTGAGTCCACAAACCCTGTGCTTTCAGGGAATTCCAGACTGCACCCCAGCCCAGTAGGCTGGCGCCCGTCGTCACAATAAACCACACTGGCCTGCAGAAACACATTCCCTTGGACAGGTGATCCTGTGACAACCACCAAAGAAGAGAGTCTCTGGTCTCTTGATCCAGATTTATCTGAGGAGATAAATCTGCATAATCCCCATTCCACTGTTTGAGCATGCATAGTTGTAGTGGTCTGAGATGCAAGCGAGCAAACGTAACTATGTCCATTGCCGCTACCATAAGTCCAATTACCTCCATACACTGAGCCACTGATGGCCGAGGAATGGAATGAAGAGCTTGGCAGGTGGTTAAGATCTTTGATTTCCTGACCTCCGTCAGAAATATTTTCATGTCCACCGAATCTATCAGAGTTCCCAGGAATGGAACTCTTGTGAGAGGAATAAGAGAACTCTTTTTCACATTCACCTTCCACCCATGAGATCTTAGAAAAGCCAACACTAAGTCCGTGTTAGACTTGGCAAGTTGGAAAGTCGATGCTTGAATTAAGATGTCATCTAGATAAGGCGCCACTGCTATGCCCCTCGGCCTTAGGACCGCCAGAAGGGACTCTAGCACCTTTGTGAAGATTCTTGGCACCGTGGCCAACCCGAAGGGAAGAGCCACAAACTGGTAATGCCTGTCCAGAAAGGCAAACCTGAGGAACTGGTGATGATCTTTGTGGATAGGAATGTGTAGATACGCATCCTTTAGATCCACAGTAGTCATATATTGACCGTCCTGGATCATTGGTAAAATAGTCCGAATGGTCTCCATCTTGAAGGATGGAACTCTTAGGAATTGGTTTAGGATCTTGAGATCTAGAATTGGTCTGAAGGTTCCCTTCTTTTTTGGGAACCACAAACAGGTTGGAGTAGAAACCTTGCCCCTGTTCTGTTTTCGGAACTGGGCAGATCACTCCCATGGTAAAAAGGTCTTCTACACAGCATAAGAATGCCTCACTTTTTGTCTGGTTTACAGACAATTGAGAAAGATGGAACCTCCCCCTTGGAGGAGAATCTTTGAAATCTAGGAGATACTCCTGGGTTACAATTTCTATGGCCCAGGAGTCCTAAATGTCTCTTGCCCAGGCCTGAGCAAAGAGAGAAAGTTTGCCCCCTACTTGATCCGGTCCCGGATCGGGGGCTACCCCTTCATGCAGTCTTAGTGGCAGCAGCAGGCTTTTTGGCCGGTTTACCTTGTTCCAAGCCTGGTTAGGTCTCCAGGTTGGCTTGGATTGAGCAAAGTTCCCCTCTTGCTTTGCAGCAGGGGAAGAGGAAGCGGGACCACCCTTGAAGTTTCGAAAGGAACGAAAATTATTTTGTTTGGTCCTTGTCTTATTTGACTTATCTTGAGGGAGAGCATGACCCTTCCCTCCAGTGATGTCTGAAATGATCTCTTTCAGTGCAGGCCCGAATAGGGTCTTACCTTTGAAAGGGATGGTCAAAAGCTTAGATTTAGATGACACATCAGCTGACCAGGACTTAAGCCATAAAACGCTCTTCGCGCTAAAATGGCAAAACCTGAATTCTTTGCCGCTAACTTAGCAAGATGAAAAGCAGCATCTGTAATAAAAGAATTAGCCAACGTAAGGGCCTTAATTCTGTCCAAAATATTATCTAGTGGGGTCTCCATCTGATGAACCTCTTCTAGAGCCTCAAACCAAAAAGCATCTGCAGTGGTTACCGGAACAATGCACGCTATAGGTTGAAGAAGAAAACCCTGATGAACAAAAATTTTCTTTAGGAGACCCTCTAACTTTTTATCCATAGGATCAATGAAAGCACAACTGTCTTCAATAGGTATAGTTGTACGCTTAGCCAGAGTAGAAATAGCTCCCTCCACCTTAGGGACCGTCTGCCATGAGTCCTTTATGGTGTCAGAAATGGGAACATTTTCTTAAAAACAGGAGGGGGAGCGAACAGAATACCTGGTCTATCCCACTCCTTAGTAACAATGTCCGAAATCCTCTTAGGGACCGGAAAAACATCAGTGTAAACAGGAACCTCTAAATATTTGTCCATTTTACACAATTTCTCTGGAACGACAATAGGGTCACCATCATCCAGAGTAGCTAAAACCTCCCTGAGCAATAAACGGAGGTGCTCTAGCTTAAATTTAAATGCCGTCATATCTGAATCTGTCTGAGGGAACATCTTTCCTGAATCAGAAATCTCTCCCTCAGACAGCAAATGCCTCATCCCTACCTCAGAACATTGTGAGGGAATATCGGATACGGCTACTAAAGCGTCAGAAGGCTCAGCATTTGTTCTTAACCCAGAGCTACTGCGCTTCCCTTGCAACCCTGGCAGTTTAGATAAAACCTCTATGAGGGTAGTATTGATAACTGAAGCCATATCTTGCAAGGTGAAAGAATTAGACGCACTAGAAGTACTTGGCGTCGCTTGTGCGGGCGTAACTGGTTGTGATACTTGGGGAGAACTAGATGGCGAAACCTGATTTCCTTCTGTCTGAGAATCATTTAATGCCAAATTCTTAGAAGTCAAAATATGCTGTTTGCAATTTATAGACATATCAGTACAATTGGGACACATTCTTAGAGGGGGTTCCACAATGGCTTCTAAACTAATTGAACAATGAGTTTCCTCAGTGTCAGACATGTTTAACAGGTTAGTAATGAGACTAGCAAGCTTGAAAAACACTTTATTTAATGAAAAAAACACAATTTGCAAAAACGGTACTGTGCCTTTAAGAGAAAAAAAGGCATACACAAACTGCAAAACAGGTTAAAATTGCTTCAAAAATTCCGAAATTTTAACAGTGTACCCACTAAGCTTTAGAAGGATTGCACAACAAGTAAAAAAGCAATAGACCCCCAAATGAAAAAAAACGGATTGATAATTGTCTAAAACCAGTTAAAACCCCCTAAAGCACCTTGCCACAGCTCTGCTGTGGCCCTACCTGTCCTTAGGAAGCGATAATATGGGGTTTAAAGCTTCAATTAGTCCCTCAGAAGACTATCAGGACCTCAGGAGAAGTTGCTTGCTGCTTGTAAATGTAGGCCCCACCCACCTCACTCGATGTTGCCGGGGCCTACACAAAACTAACAAACCCTGCCTGAAAGCCATGTGGGTTATAAACAACCCCAAAGAACCCTCAAGCAAATGTCCCATAAAACAGAAAATGTTACTCCCAGACACAAAAACGTTTGTCCCAAATTCACATAACAAACTGAGAGCCCACAAAAAATTAACCCTTTATGCAAGCTAGTAAAAACCTCTGATAACACTAGGATTACTGCTTCCTCTTCCCCTAATGGGGACACTGTCAGCCTTTCTGAGTTAACACAGTCTCTGCAGAAAATATGACTGAACATACCTCATTGCTGTATAGCAAGAAACCGTTCCTCACACTGAAGTTTTCCTGTACTCCTCAGCTTCTGTGGGAACAGCAGTGGACCTTAGTTACAAATGCTAAGATCATCATCCTCCAGGCAGAAATCTTCATCTATGTCCTGCCTGAGAGTAAATAGTACAACACCGGTACCTTTTAAAAATAACAAACACTTGACAGTTTAACACCTCTTTTCGTTACCCTTCCTGCTTAGAGCCAGCAAAGAGAATGACTGGGGGGTGGAGTTAAGGGGGGAGCTATATAGACAGCTCTGCTGTGGTGCTCTCTTTGCTACTTCCTGTCAGGAAGGACAATATCCCATAAGTTAGGATGAATCCGTGGACTCTGTACATCTTGCAAAAGAAAAAAAAAACATGCAAAATGTTCATTTTTAATTAAAAACATTCAATACATTTTAACATTTTTTACAATGTGATTGGAGTTTAAAGAGGTAGAATGTATGCACAGAACTCACAAAACATTCATGTTGAAACAAGTGTTATTAATAAATCATTTATTTCAATATTCACAAGAAAGAAACCAAGAAAATTAAATGCTATGGTTTTTTGTTTAATCTCATAATAAATAAATAATGTTATTAGCATAAATATAGAATAAACTATATAAACCACACTACAGTGGTACAGTTGAGAGTGAGGAGGAGCTGGCTATGGATGAGGATTTTGCTGCATGTATTGGGGATGGAAGTGGGGCTGTTTTCTGAGGGGTTTTAAGCTCAGAGGCTGGGGAGTATGGTGGGCAGACAAGGAAGGGTGGCGGACACCCGGTCTAGCATTCATTCTGTGGGGCCTAGTTATCAAGCCGTCAACCTCAAATACGCTGCGTATTCCGCAGCGTATTTGTGGCGAGGCTGATACGCCTTAGTTATCAAAGGCTCGAGACCGGCAAAAGTAGAATTTTGTGACGTAAGCTTCGATCCGCCGGACTCAGTCCGACACAGATCGATTCTTACGTCACTCCAGATGTTCCGCACACAAGTGCGGCACATTCTCACTACTTTTGCTAGCTATCAAAAAACTAGCAGGTACGCTCGGCACTTTTACGGCCCAGCGTACCTGGTTTTCAAAGCGCCAGCCTGGAGGCGGCGGATCCCATAGGAATCAATGGGAGTCTGACCATAGCGAAAGTACAAGTTCGCTGCTGACAGACATCCCATTGATTTCTATGGGAGCTGTCTACACCTAACACCCTAACATGTACCCCGAGTCTAAACACCACTAATCTGACCCCCCCTACACCGCCGCAACTAAATAAAGTTATTACCCCCTAAACCGCCGCTCCCGGAGCCCACCGCAAGCTACTCTATACATATTAACCCCTAAACCGCCGCTCCCGGAGCCCACCGCAACTATAATAAATGTATTAACCCCTAAACCGCCGCTCCCTGAACCCGCCGCAACCTATACTAAATGTATTAACCCCTATCCTGCCCCCCCTACACCGTCGCCACCTATAATACATTTATTAACCCCTAATCTGCCCCCCCTACACCGTCGCAACCTATAATAAATTTATTAACCCCTATCCTGCCCCCCACTACGCCGCCGCCACTGTAATAAAATTATTAACCCCTAAACCTAACCCTAACGCCCCCTAACTTAAATATTAATTAAATAAATCTAAATAAATTAACTCTTATTAACTAAATGAATCCTATTTAAAACTAAATACTTACCTTTAAAATAAACCCTAATATAGCTACAATATAAATAATAATTATATTCTAGCTATCTTAGGATTTATTTTTATTTTACAGGTACCTTTCAATTTATTTTAACCATGTACAATAGCTATTAAATAGTTATTAACTATTTAATAGCTTACCTAGCTAAAATAAAGAGAAATGTACCTGTGAAATAAATCCTAACCTAAGTTACAATTACACCTAACACTACACTATACTTTAATAAATTATTCCTATTTAAAAATAAATACTTACCTGTAAAATAAACCATAAGATAGCTACAATGTAATTAATAATTATATTATAGCTATCTTAGGATTTATATTTATTTTACAGGTAACTTTGTATTTATTTTAGCTAGTTAGAATAGTTATTAAATAGTTATTAACTATTTAATAACTACCTAGCTAAAAGAAATACAAAATTACCTGTAAAATAAATCCTAACTTAAGTTACAATTAAACCTAATACTACACTATCATTAAATTAACTAAATAAACTACCTACAAATA